>NC_138777.1:107106155-107706155 GCF_965119305.1 Pelophylax lessonae | reverse complement strand
GACAGAACATCCTGCTATTAAAAAAATAACAAATGTAAATACACAGTTGTGCGTCAGGTACAGGACTGCAGCTGTCTTCTTAGACTACTCAGCCTGCACTTCATCAATCATTTTTTAAATTGGTGTACTAAACTCACTCTATTCCATGAATATGAATTAGCCTATATCTGGGCTTATTGTAAAAAAAGGCTCCTTGCAAATTTTCTTCCAGAAGACCTTACCATAAAAGATATATTCAAGAAATTCTATAATAATTCTTAATAAGGTAAAATGCGTTAAATGAATTGAAAGTGAATTGCCAAATCAACAAAAGAATTAAAATCACATTGATTTTGAATCACAGGTTATATGGCATTTATTTTAATGGGATGTATGGGTGTTTTGTATATAATGTAGTGTATCTCTTTTTTACAGTATGGACTAAATAAAAAAAGAAAAAAATATTTCTTAGGTGTAGCCCGCAGGAGCCGTTGAGTTTAACAAGTTCTTCTGCAAACTGTATAGATGCTTCCAGTCACCCAAGCAACACTCCATTCAGGCTGGCTCCACTAAACACTCTAAAGCCCAGTACACTCGGGATGAATATTGGGCGGCATTGGCTGGCTCAATAAAAACCATCTGACTTTTAACCCGTTTGTATGGCGGCCGGTTCGGCTAGCTTCTGTCGGACATGCATGCTGGAACACCAGCGGCCGACCGGCTCCAGATCAGTGCTCTCAGCCAATGGCTGAAAGCATTGACCAGAGTGTTCTGGTGGGGGGCATCCAGCAGGGGTTCAGTGTGTACCTGTTCTCCATTTCAGGGACCTATTTTTGCTTGAATTTGGACCTGAAATGAAGCCAATGATGCACAGGACCCTTGTGCAATGCGGTCCGCGGCCACCCCCACCCCTGATCTGTGTGAACCAGCTCCATTGAGAGCCCGTCACAGTCTCCTGTCATGAGAATTGTCTTCGGGGAAACCTGCATCCAATTCGCATCAGTGTGAACGCAGCCCAAGGGTTGTCTTTTTAAGATTTATTGCTTGAAGAACTTGAAACAGGAGAGGGATTTTGGCATGGGATACTCAAACAACAGCTAGAGGACAATCTACTCCCAAAGTAAATGTGATTACTGTACAGTCTATTCCCTTACAGCTCAAGACAATGGGTAAAGGAGGGGGGGGGGCAAACAGGCTTGCCTCTGGTTACCTTGTTCCAATGTATGCTTGCTGGTACCCAGTGCTATCTTCAGGACATTATTGAAAAAAATATGATAAAATTGACAATAATAATTCAAATACATCAACAATACTAGTTCAGCTGCCCCTTTGGGAGTAATAAACACTTATAATAAACAAAAATATGAAAAAGTTTGGGTGCTGCTCTTTAGGTGAAAATAAGTGTTAATAAGTATTAATACAAACCCAAAAGCTCATGTATACACTATTACAAACAAATAAACAATAAGTCAATCAATAGTCCTCCAATCAACCTGCCTTGTTATAAAAAGTGACTTTTACTGCCATTTAATTGTGCCACTACAATGAGAGAGAAAGGCACACTCACCAACCAGAAATGACCACTAAAGGCCTCAATCGTCTTTCACAATGCTCAAATGAAGTTATTTAGGTCGCTCTTCAGATAGCCCCAGGGCAAAGGAATAATGGATTCATAGCAGTAAGACACTCCAACTAAAAATCTTTCAACCAATGTAATAATCCACATGCCCAAAAAAGATGATATAAAGCATAGGGGAAGATTTACTAGAACTGCTTCACTCAGAATCTTGAGCAGCTGGGCATGGTAGCCAAACGGCTTGTAACATCAATTAACCTTTGGCAATAAAACCTGAAGGCTGATTGGTTTCTCTGCAGAGATGCACCAGATTTTGCACTCTTCACTTTTAGTAAATACCCCCATGGTGTAATATTTTATTAAAATAAGGAAATATAAGTATAAAAGTATTGCATTTACATAGCAAGGTGCTTCAGTGAGCACCTACACAGACAGCCTCACTGCGTACTGGCACGGATGCTCGTAGGGAGCCGGAGTGTGTTCCAAGTCCACGGAAGTGTCCAACCGGAAGTGACATCAGTAATGACAACAGGAAAACCTGTGAGGAAATCTTTGGAATGGGACACAGATGGTGAAAAAAAAAAAAAAAACTGACGGGGGTTATAACCCTCCTTTACTTTATCCTAAATGAAAAAAAAAAAAAGTTTTCTACTTTAGGGCAAAGCAGCTGATACATCTGAAATTAAATTAAGGAGGGAGTAAACTCTGCCTCTTTTTTTCTTATTTTACCTGACCTGCAAACTAAAAGCATAGTGTGCTAGTATGCATCACATACTAGCACAATATGTGAAACTTTCCTGCAAATGAAGCCCTCGTTGTCACCACTAGAGGCTGCATCCATCTTTGCCCGTCTTCCTTCCGGGTCCGCAGACTCGGGCTGTGTGACTGGCCGGTGCTGCGTAACTTCACTCCCGCGCATGTGCGTGGGAGCCGCCAGTCACTGCATGGGGTTCTAAAGAAACAGCACAGGTGGATGTTCCTTCAGAGTGCATGCGCCGATGACGTCATCAGCTGCATGTACAGTAAATATCTCCTAAATGGTACAGGTTTAGGAGATTTTTCCAGTACCTATAGGTAAGCCTTATCATAGTGTAGCACCCTACCAAGTAGGTGCTAGGTAAAAGTATAGTGGGCCTTAGCTGCCTAACAGCAGGGCCATGATTTCAGCTGGGTTGTCATGTCTCCCAGGTGTATCTGCTGAGAGGGGAGACTCCCCACTGGCTCCATGAGAGGATTCTCATCGGGCAGTGGAGGAAACCCAATCAGAGACACATCCAGGCATGTATCTACCCAGAAGGCAGATTTTGCCGCAGAGGATTCTGGGAGTGGGTATATGTTTGGAGGGAACGCATGACGCAGCGTCTTTGGTGGGAAGCAGCGTCCCAGGAAGGAGAGTATGGCTGTCTCTCCTCCTGTCAGAAGGATCGGGAGTCTCGGGTGGCTGCCTGAGAGTTGCAGAGTGGGCTGAGCTGAGCTGCAGAGGAGATCCGGTGTGCTGAGAACCAGCAGAGAGAGAGGGGTCCAGTTCCATGAAAGCCTTCCAAGGTCGTGAGTACTGTGAACTGTCCCTGGGGGTCTGCCTAGTGTAGAGGGGACCACTCCGGAGAAGGTTCCAGGGATCCAGGAGTCAGCTAGCGGTAGAGGGGGTGCCTAGTCAGAGGACCCTGAAGTAGTAGAGGGGGGGCGCCAGCGGTTGGGCCCTGAAGAGTTAATGTGTACAGTGTGAAGAGCTGCAGCAGCACTAGCAGTTACAAGGAGCTACCTCAGTCAGTGGAGGGCTGGAGGGAGCTACTCACCAGACTTTTGAGCTAGTGGACATTGTCAGTAGAGCAGTGGATGGTGTCAGTAGTTTTTCATTTTTATGTATTTATTTTTTTAATTCGTTTTTTTTTTTTTTTTTTTACAATGCTTTTTTGGGGGGAAAGGGTTGGGAGGGTGGTTTCAGTAGTTTTTTATTTTATTTTTTTACAATTAAATTTTTTACCATTTTTTACCATTTCATTTTTTAATATTTATTTATTTTTTTATCAGCCCTATTGGTGGGTTTGGTGAGATAGCACAGGTCTAAACAAACCCCTGACATCTCCCCTTTGAGTCAGAGAAATGGACTGAGGCCAGAGATTCCCCAGTTCCTTTTTCAGCAGCCTCAGCATTAAATATGAATGAACAGTAGACAGAGTCTCCTGTTCATTCTTAAACTGAAGCAGAGTAAATTCTGCTCAGTTAACACAGGAAGCAAGAGAGATCAGTAGCGAAACCTCACTATGTCCAATTGAGAATAGCAAGGGGCCAGTAAATGACATATTTACCGACCCCTTTCTCCGCTCTCCATCTTGACACATTCCCCCAGCAGCCGGCGGGAGAGGAGAGGAGGGAAACTGGCTGCGGGGGGATGAGGTGGGTGGATGAGGAGGAGGACAGGGGGCCAGAGGAGGAAGAGGAGCACACGGAGGGGGCCGGAGAAGGAGGACACAGGGAGCAGCCAGGGATCAGTGTGGTGGGAGAGACAGCTATGAGCACCAATCTCCCTGCAGTGCTTTTCCACTGACAGCAGCGGGAGGGAGAGGAGGAGAAGCGGCTGTCAGCTAAAAAGCCATCCAGGGAGATTGGTGCTCACAACTGTCCCTCCTGTTGCACCAGCTGTGAACTAGGGGAAAATGCATGTGTGCAGGGTGGGTCACAGTGGGGCCCCCCTCAGGGGCCGATGTGCAGTGAACACCCTGCATACATGGATGATACCTCACTGACTCTGTGAGCCTTCACAGATAACCACTGTTGAGTCTTTTTTTTGTCATCTGCGTCCAATTGGGGAGATCTACCTTTACTTCCTGTCCCATAGCCAAAACTGGAAGTGAGGGGAATTACCTCTAAAGTAGGGGAATCCCTAGTTATCACCAGAGTCCCCAGAATAAGTGTTACCATTGGAATATTTCCCCTCTATTATTGTTCTGGGGAGAACCCAAAATGTAATGGTAAAGAGGGTTAATGAAACATAGAGAGGGTTAATCTCCTACAAGGGGACACAGACAGCAATTAAAATTGACAGGTGTTCTAATTCCCCTACTCTCTATTTAAAATTTAGGAGAGAAATAAAAAGTTTTGCCTTTAGTTATACTTTAATACAAATACTGACTTTGGGCTTAGAAGTCAGTGCTCTGGCATGTCCCTCTGCAGTATGTGTATCTATATTGGCTAATGAAGCTCAGAGAATTGTGTTTAGGGATGTGGAATGCACTGGAGTTGGTGGGTTTTTAAGAATGACAAGTTTGTTTTTAAGGCATCCCAGTCTTAGTCCGTAGGGTTCAATATTGAATTGGCCCACCCCTTGCAGCTATAACAGCTTCAACTCTTCTGGGGAGGCTGTCCACAAGGTTTAGGAATGTGTCTATGGGAAATTTTTGACCATTCCTCCAAAAGCGCATTTGTGAGGTCAGGCATTGATGTGGATCAGAAGGCCTAGTTCAAAATCTCTGCTCTAATTCATCCCAAATGTGTTCTATCAGGTTGAGGTCAGAATTCTGTGCAGGCCAGTCAAGTTCCTCCACCCCAATCTCACTAATCCATGTCTTTATGGACCGTGCTTTGTGCACTGGTGCTCAGTCATGTTGGAACAGGAAGGGGCCATCCCAGAGGCGTAACTAGAACCTTCAGGGCCCCGGTGCAAGAAACCATGAAGGGTCCCCCGGACCCCTGCTCCGGGCCCTTCCCTTCAAGCCTGGGGCTCTTCCCACTGATCCTGGGGCCCTTTACTCTTGTTGTGGAGCCCTTTATTATGGTCCCTCAGCGGGACCCTTTCACAAATTATGCAATGAGCCCCCTTCCTGCCATCTTGGGGCCTCCCCACGGTGGTGGAATGCCAGGGCCCGGTCGCAAGTGTGACCTTTGCGATCCTGGAAGTTCACCCACTGGTGTCAGTATTTTTTGGTATTTTAATTGTATTATTTTTTATCATTTTATTTTATTTTTTTACAATGTCACTGACTATGACTCAGAATTCAGAAAAGGAAGGAGCTGGTAAATTACATATTTACCGACCCCCTTTCTGGTTCCTATTGTGACACATCCCCTGCAGCAGCCGGCAGGAGAAGGAAGGGAGCACAGTGAGGGGGGGGGGCCAGGGGAGCACACAGGGGCCCAGAGACAGCAGAACACAAGTGAGCTGGATAGGAGGGGCGGCAGGAGCAGCATACAGGGGAACCGATCTCCTCCATTTTCCTCCTGCAGCTACAGAAGGAAAAAAGGGGACGGTTATTTCTCTACATGCTGCCCCCGCCGCCCCTCCTATCCAGGTGTAGAGGGGAGCCGCACAGGCCCCCTGGAGCATGGGGCCCGGTTGCAATTGCAACCCCTGTAACCCCTGTAGTTACGCCCTTGGGCCATCCCCAAACTGTTCCCACACAGTTGGGGGCATGAAATTGTCTAAAATGTCTTGGTATGCTGACGCCTCATGATTTTCCTTCACTGGAACTAAGGGGCTAAGTCCAACCCCTGGAAAAACAACCCCACACCATAATCCCCCTCCACCTAATGATTTGGACCAGTGGTAGAGCTCACACTCTTACCTCATTTTTTTCACAATAACATACACCTACTTGTGTACTACATCAACTGATTATAAAGTTTAACATGATAAGGTTACATTTAACATGACAAGGGAAACTAAGCAACAAGAGATTGGCGGGGGTAGTTTGAATATTGATGCCTACTCATAAATGGTCATTTGCCAACTAAGTTGACATGCTCGCAACAAGAAGCCAAACCCCAAGAGTGGTGCAGACTACATATATCTGAATAGCAAAAACTACAAACAAGGCCTGGTAGCAGGCTTGGAGGCACTGGTACATACTATCTGTCCTGCCAGCCCTGTGAAGAATGAACTTTCTGGAATAAAGAGCTGCTAACTCTTTTAGAAGAGTAAAGAGAGGAAGGAAAGCCACTGCTAAACTATCTGTTGTCCAACATAAGAATTTTTTAACAAATAGTAATACAAAAATGGGTCATGAAACATTCATGTCTTGTGCATAATAACTTGTTTTGGTACTGTTTGGTAATGTTTTGGTAGTTTTGTACATTGAAAGCAATTACTGAAAACGTATCAAGCTAATTAAAGAAACCAAATGATTGATAAACAAGTTCTGTAATAAAAATGTTTTAGTATCAAACAACATATAAACCCCATCTTTCTTTAATAACGGGCTAGCCACATTTTTTTTTAATCTTGGTCTTATTTTCCATTATTCTACTCAATCTATTTTCTGGAGCAACTTGACTAGAACTGACCACAGGCCTCACCTTAGGGACCAGGGGGAGATGTCCACCGTATTAGTGAGCTTCAGAATATAGACTGATCTGTAATAAGATGTCACATCCAATTTCTAAGGCAAGGTCATAATGACAATTGTACAAGATGAATAACAAGGTCAGCGAACAAAAATAGGGCATGCAATTGTTATAACCTTTTCTATTTCATTTCCGTAATTTGAAACATTCAGCATCTTTCCTCAGAAATAAAACACTGCGTTACTGTATATTTTAGATCAGTTTTGCTAAACCTTTTTAAGGCCCAAGGCCCCAAAAAACAGCTAGAAAAGTTTATGGGATTCCATTGTATGTTACAGTCATGTATTTTAAGGGAAGTGGCAATGCAAATTTTGATTTATATTCAGAAGATCTGTATTGAGAGCCTCTGTTTCATATATTCAGAACTACCAAATAAAAATAATACAAATATAACAGTGATTACAGTCTCTGTAACTGGAAATGAGGTTGTAGTGGGACATAATGTTTTAAAATCTTGCCTCATAATTGCATGAAATATAAAACTGCTCATAAAACTTCCCTTTATGTATAACTGAAAGATATATGAAACTGTTGCCTCTCAAACTTGCCACCATCATTTCTCACAATAATTAACCTCAAACTCTTCTCTTATTTCCTTCTTTAAAATTCCTAAACTTCCAATTTTTGTACCCTTTACTACCACCTAGATGTGCTTTTTAACTTTAACCACTTGCCGACTGCCGCACGACTATTTACGTCGGCGGTCAGCCCCTCACAGGCAGAGCGACGTAGGGCTACATCACTAGCCTGTAAGGGTTTTGGGAGCGAGCGCGCCCCGCCGGATGCGCGCTCCCGCTCGGTCACGGACCCCCCGCGCGTGGCACTCACGATCGTCCGTGACAGCGGGAGAAAGGCAGGCGGCTAATGTAAACAAAGCCGCCTGTCAGTTCTCCCTGTGAATGGTGATCAAACGGTTCTACTATGTAGGACCGTTGATCACTGTTCTTACACATCAAGCCACAGCCAATCACAGTTAGAAACACGCTCCTAGGGACACACTTAACCCCTCCCTCTCAAAAAAAGTTAACCCCTTCACTGCCAGTGTCATTTTTACAGTAACAGTGCATATGTATAGCACGGATTACTGTAGTAATGTCACTGGTAACCCCAAAAGTGTCAAAAATGTCAGTCAAGGGTCCGATCTGTCCGCCCCAATGTCGCAGTCCCGCAAAAAAAATCACAGATCGCCGCCATAACGCGTTAAAAAAAAAACAACAAAAATGACAAAAATCTTTCCCTTTGTTAGTAAACGCAATAACTTGCGTAATTGTCCGTTAAAGTCACGCAGTGCCGAATCGCAAAATAGGCCCTGGTCAGGAAGGGGGTAAAATCTTCCGGGGCTTAAGTGGTTAAAGAATAATTTTCATCAGTTTAGAATTTGCTGTTGCAGCAGAAACACAACAAAATGTGCTTTACGGCAGTTCTCTCTGTTGAAATAGCACCAAAACTGCACTATTTATATCAATAGCGACAGTCCCTAGAACCCCTTCTTCTCATTCTCTGCCCAGTCAGGACAAAGGCATTGGGAAATGGTGCGTGGAGTCCAGTACCATTTCCAAGCCCTGAATTACAGTACCTTCCCAAACCTGTTCAATAGTAACATGTGACAGAGGGACAGACTCTCTCACACACCACACATTACTACTTTGTTATTGGGCATAAGTGTTAGATAAGCAGGGCCACCCATATCCAGGATGCACTAATAACATGTGCCACTTCTTGTCATGATGACCTCACAATTGTATCCTGTGACCCCACTTGGAGTCAGCAGTCTTAGATACATAATAGGAATCAGTGGCGGCCCGTGCATAGGGGGCGCCAGGGCGCCGCCCCTCTACCCCTAAAAAAAAGAAAATAAAAATAAAAAAAAAACGAACAAATAAAGTTGTACAAAAAAAAAATTGGGTTCGCCGGCCTCGCCTGAAGGAACTGGTGGCTAGGGGGGGGGGGGGGGGGTTACGTCCCAGAAGAGGCGCAGATTGGCTGCCTTCTGGGGGGTAACCTGCGCGCAAGTCTTTGCGATTGGACATCCCCACTTTCTGATATCCTGGCTGTGATTGGTCCAGTCTACAGCCTGGACCAATCATCATCCAGGATATCACTGACGTCGCAATGGGGGCGGTGCCGGTGCGTGCGTCAGTCACTAACTGTCACCGCCGCTCAGAGAAGAGGAGAGGCCGCCCTCCGGTTCCCGCCGCCGAGACGAGGGAGAAGGACCCGCCGCAAAAGAGGAGGAAGAAGCTGAGCCGCGCCGCCGCCAGGTAAGTTTGAAGGGAGCACGCACGCTGGTCTCTGCATCGATTGGGGTACAATGCTGTGGGCACTCTGCAATAATTGGGGTACAATGCTGGCACTCTGCAATCATTGGGGTACAATGCTGGCACTCTGCAATCATTGGGGGACAATGCTGGCACTCTGCAATCATTGGGGGACAAAGCTGTGGCGCTCTGCAATCATTGGGGGATAATGCTGGCACTCTGCAATAATTGGGGGACAAAGCTGTGGCGCTCTGCAATCATTGGGGGACAATGCTGGCACTCTGCAATAATTGGGGGACAATGCTGTGGCGCTCTGCAATCATTGGGGGACAATGCTGTGGCGCTCTGCAATCATTGGGGGACAATGCTGTGGCGCTCTGCAATAATTGGGGTACAATGCTGGCACTCTGCAATAATTGGGGGACAATGCTGTGGCGCTCTGCAATCATTGGGGGACAATGCTGTGGCGCTCTGCAATCATTGGGGGACAATGCTGTGGCGCTCTGCAATCATTGGAGGACAATGCTGTGGCGCTCTGCAATAATTGGGGGACAATGCTGTGGCACTCTGCAATAATTGGGGGACAATGCTGTGACGCTCTGCAATCATTGGGGGACAATGCTGTGGCGCTCTGCAATCATTGGGGGACAATGCTGTGGCGCTCTGCAATCATTGGGGGACAATGCTGTGGCCACTCTGCAATCATTGGGGTACAATGCTGTGGCACTCTGCAATCATTGCGGTACAATGCTGTGGGCACTCTGCAATCATTGGGGTACAATACTGTGGCACTCTGCAATCATTGGGGTACAATGCTGTGGGCACTCTGCAATCATTGGGGGACAATGCTGTGGGCACTCTGCAATCATTGGGGGACAATGCTGTGGCGCTCTGCAATCATTGGGGGACAATGCTGTGGCGCTCTGCAACCATTGGGGTACAATGCTGTGGGCACTCTGCAATCATTGGGGGACAATGCTGTGGCGCTCTGCAATCATTGGGGGACAATGCTGTGGCGCTCTGCAATCATTGGGGGACAATGCTGTGGTGCTCTGCAATCATTGGGGTACAATGCTGTGGCACTCTGCAGTGATTGGGGTACAATGCTGTGGCGCTCTGCAATCATTGGGGTACAATGCTGTGGCACTCTGCAATCATTGGGGTACAATGCTGTGGCGCACTCTGCAATCATTGGGGACAATGCTGTGGCGCTCTGCAGTGATTGGGGACAATGCTGTGGCGCACTCTGCAATCATTGGGGACAATGCTGTGGCGCTCTGCAGTGATTGGGGACAATGCTGTGGCGCTCTGCATTGAAAGGGGCTCGCACGCTGAACTCTGCATTGATGGGGGCACGGAACAGTTGCATTGAAGGGGGCATGCACGCTGAACTCTGCACAGTGTTTATTGCATTGAAGGGGGCACAGCACAGTTGAATTGAAGGGGGCATGCACGCTGAACTCTGCATTGTGGGGGCACAGCACAGTGTTCATTGCATTGAAGGGGGCACAGCACAGTTGCATTGAAGGGGGCATGCATGCTGAACTCTGCATTGTTGGGGCACAGCACAGAGTTCATTGCATTGAAGCGGGCACAGCACAGTGTTTATTGTATTGAAGGGGGCACAGCACAGTGTTTATTGCATTGAAGGGGGCACAGCACAGTGTTTATTGCATTGAAGGGGGCACAGCACAGTGTTCATTGCATTGTGGGGGCACAGCACAGTGTTCATTGCATTGAAGGGGGCACAGCACAGTGTTTATTGCATTGAAGGGGGCACAGCACAGTGTTTATTGCATTGAAGGGGGCATAGCACAGTGTTCATTGCATTGAAGGGGGCACAGCACAGTGTTTATTGCATTAAAGGGGGCACAGCACAGTGTTTATTGCATTAAAGGGGGCACAGCACAGTGTTTATTGCATTGAATGGGGCCTAGCACAGTGTTCATTGCATTGAAGGGGGCACAGAACAGTGTTTATTGCATTGAAGGGGGCACAGCACAGTGTTCATTGCATTGAAGGGGGCACAGCACAGTGTTTATTGCATTGAAGGGGGCACATCACAGTGTTTATTGCATTGAAGGGGGCACAGCACAGTGTTTATTGCATTGAAGGGGGCACAGCACAGTGTTTATTGCATTGAAGGGGGCACAGAACAGTGTTTATTGCATTGAAGGGGGCACAGCACAGTGTTCATTGCATTGAAGGGGGCACAGCACAGTGTTTATTGCATTGAAGGGGGCACAGCACAGTGTTTATTGCATTGAAGGGGGCATGCACGCTGAACTCTGCATTGTTGGGGCACAGCACAGTGTTCATTGCATTGAAGGGGGCATAGCACAGTGTTCATTGCATTGAAGGGGGCACAGAACAGTGGTTATTGCATTGAAGGGGGCACAGCACAGTGTTTATTGCATTGAAGGGGGCATAGCACAGTGTTCATTGCATTGAAGGGGGCACAGCACATTGTTCATTGCATTGAAGGGGGCACAGCACAGTTGCATTGAAGGGGGCATGCACGCTGAACTCTGCATTGTGGGGGCACAGCACAGTGTTCATTGCATTGAAGGGGGCACAGCAATCATTGGGGGACAATGCTGTGGTGCTCTGCAATCATTGGGGTACAATGCTGTGGCACTCTGCAGTGATTGGGGTACAATGCTGTGGCGCTCTGCAATCATTGGGGTACAATGCTGTGGCACTCTGCAATCATTGGGGTACAATGCTGTGGCGCACTCTGCAATCATTGGGGACAATGCTGTGGCGCTCTGCAGTGATTGGGGACAATGCTGTGGCGCACTCTGCAATCATTGGGGACAATGCTGTGGCGCTCTGCAGTGATTGGGGACAATGCTGTGGCGCTCTGCATTGAAAGGGGCTCGCACGCTGAACTCTGCATTGATGGGGGCACGGAACAGTTGCATTGAAGGGGGCATGCACGCTGAACTCTGCACAGTGTTTATTGCATTGAAGGGGGCACAGCACAGTTGAATTGAAGGGGGCATGCACGCTGAACTCTGCATTGTGGGGGCACAGCACAGTGTTCATTGCATTGAAGGGGGCACAGCACAGTTGCATTGAAGGGGGCATGCATGCTGAACTCTGCATTGTTGGGGCACAGCACAGAGTTCATTGCATTGAAGCGGGCACAGCACAGTGTTTATTGCATTGAAGGGGGCACAGCACAGTGTTTATTGCATTGAAGGGGGCACAGCACAGTGTTTATTGCATTGAAGGGGGCACAGCACAGTGTTCATTGCATTGTGGGGGCACAGCACAGTGTTCATTGCATTGAAGGGGGCACAGCACAGTGTTTATTGCATTGAAGGGGGCACAGCACAGTGTTTATTGCATTGAAGGGGGCATAGCACAGTGTTCATTGCATTGAAGGGGGCACAGCACAGTGTTTATTGCATTGAAGGGGGCACAGCACAGTGTTTATTGCATTAAAGGGGGCACAGCACAGTGTTTATTGCATTGAAGGGGGCCTAGCACAGTGTTCGTTGCATTGAAGGGGGCACAGAACAGTGTTTATTGCATTGAAGGGGGCCTAGCACAGTGTTCATTGCATTGAAGGGGGCACAGCACAGTGTTTATTGCATTGAAGGGGGCACATCACAGTGTTTATTGCATTGAAGGGGGCACAGCACAGTGTTTATTGCATTGAAGGGGGCACAGCACAGTGTTTATTGCATTGAAGGGGGCACAGAACAGTGTTTATTGCATTGAAGGGGGCACAGCACAGTGTTCATTGCATTGAAGGGGGCACAGCACAGTGTTTATTGCATTGAAGGGGGCACAGCACAGTGTTTATTGCATTGAAGGGGGCACAGCACAGTGTTTATTGCATTGAAGGGGGCATGCACGCTGAACTCTGCATTGTTGGGGCACAGCACAGTGTTCATTGCATTGAAGGGGGCATAGCACAGTGTTCATTGCATTGAAGGGGGCACAGAACAGTGTTTATTGCATTGAAGGGGGCACAGTACAGTGTTTATTGCATTGAAGGGGGCATAGCACAGTGTTCATTGCATTGAAGGGGGCACAGCACATTGTTCATTGCATTGAAGGGGGCACAGCACAGTTGCATTGAAGGGGGCATGCACGCTGAACTCTGCATTGTGGGGGCACAGCACAGTGTTCATTGCATTGAAGGGGGCACGCACGCTGAACTCTGCATTGAAGGGGGCATGTACACTGGTCTCTGCATTGAAAGGGGGCATGTACGCTGGTCACTGCATTGAAAGGGGGCATATACCATCTCCTGTACCATGACCTGTGACATGCCTATACCATATCTGTGCCATGCCTATACCATCTCCTGTACCATCACCTGTGCCATGCCTGTACCATCACCTTTGCCATGCCTATATCATCACCTGTGCCATGCCTATACCATCACCTGTGCCATGCCTATACCATCACCTGTGCCATGCCTGTACCATGACTTCAAAGTCACGCAATTTTTTACTGCGTTTTTTGACGCGAAGCAATACCTATTACATTTTTCTTTTTGCGCCCCTCCAAAAATTTTGAGCACCAGCCGCCACTGATAGGAATGATATGTGTGGAAAGAAACTCATGACAGTATGAGTAGAGGACCTGAAGGGACATAATGACCATAGTATGTATATACACCTCTGGCCAAAAGTTTTTAGAATGGCACAGATATTTATTTTTACAAAGTCTGCTGCCTCAGTTTTTATGATGCCAATCTAAAAATACTCCAGAATAGTATGAAGAGTGATCAGATGAATTGCAGTTAATTGCAAAGTCTCTCTTTGCCATGAAAATGAACTTAATCCCATAAAAAACATTTCCACTGTATTTGTGAAGAAGGCTTCAGGATGCCCAAGAAAGTCCAGCAAGTGCCAGGACCATCTCCTAGAGTTGATTCAGCTTCAGAATCGGGGCACTACCAGTGCAGAGATTGCTCAGGAATGGTAGCAGGCAGGTCTGAGTCCATCTGCATGAACAGTGAGGCAAAGACTTTTGGAGGATGACCTGGTGTCAAGAAGGGCAGCAAAGAAGTCACTTCTCTCCAAGAAAAACATCAGGGACAGACTGATATTCTGCATAAGGTACAGGGATTGGACTACTGAGGACTGGGGTAAAGTCATTTTCTCTGATAAATCTTCTTTCTGATTGTTTGGGGCATCTGGAAAAAACCTTGTCCCGAGAAAAAAAAAGGTGAGCGTTACCATCAGTCCTGTGTCATGCCAACAGTAAAGCATCCTGAGATCATTTATGCGTGTGGTTGCTTCTCAGTCAAGGGAGTCACAATTTTGCCTAATAACAGTCATGAATAAAGAATGGTACAAAAAACATCCTCCAAGAGCAACTTATCCAAAGCAGTCAAGAACAGTTTGCCTAACAATGGCTTTTCCAGCATGATGGAGCACCTTGCTATAAGGCAAAAGTGATAACTAAGTGGCTTTGGTGAACAAAACATCGAAATTTTGAGTCCATGGCCAGAAAACTCCCCCGACCTTAATCCCATTGAGATCTTGTGGTCAATCCTCAAGAGGCGGGTGAACAAGAAAAAAACACAAAAATTCGGACAATTTCTAAGCATTGATTATGCAGGAATGGGCTGCCATCAGTCAGGATTTTGCCCAGGAGTTGATTGACAGCATGACAGAGCAAGTTGCAGAGGTCTTGAAAAAGAAGGGTCAGCACTGCAAATATTGACTCTGCATAAACGTAATGTAATTGTCAATAAAAGCCTTGACACTTATGAAATGCTTGTAATAATACTTCAGTATACCATAGTAACATCTGACAAAAAGATCTAAAAACACTGAAGCAGCATGAAAATGAAAAGACGAAAAGAATCACTCCTTGTCTATTAAATTTGTATATTTCTTTAATAATGTTAGGAAAGATCTTAATGAAATTTCAGTAAAACCTCGAATTGAGAGTAACTTGGTTTGAGAGCGTTTTTCAAGACAAGCAAAATATTTTTCTAAATTTTTGACTTGATAAACAAGCGATGTCTTGATATACAAGTAGCATCATGTCACAACTGAGCATAAAAGAGAAGAAAGGTGCCTCTAAGTGTAGCAATATGGTTACATTAAATGAAGGTATAACATTTAGCAACTCATTTGGCTGATGATTAAAACAGGCACATCTAAGTATGCAGGCATCTGGGGTAAAGCTGTCCACATAGACCATCCTCCACACTGCCATCGACATCATCCCTTACATGATTCGCTCCATGAGTGCTTCAAGCCTTGCTTTCAGATCGCTCTAGGGCGGGGTAGTCTTCCCGGTCACAATTTCAGACTGACAGCGGTCAGAGCCGGCAGTGAGGAGGATGGTCTATGTGGACAGCTTTACCCCCGATTCTTGCATACTTAGATGTGCCTGTTTTTTTTTTTTTTCAAATATAACTTTATTAGAACACAGAGGAGGGCACAGCAGGGTGAAATGAATACACTCAAGGATTACAAACAGAGGAAACCAAACAATCGTATAAAGTATGCAGCGTTGAGCCTCCACCCTCCAAGAGGCCTGTGCGTGGAAATCACGATGGAAGTACATTCCTACAGCAATTACAGTTCAGGACCGACAGTAAAGTAGATCATTAGGTTGCTCGTACCACCCAGTGTACGCCCCCCCCCTCTCTTTTAGATGAGACATAGAGGGAAAAAAGAGGGGTGAGGGAAGAGAAAAGTGGAGGAAAAGAAAGAAGGAAAGAAGAACAGAGAGGAGGGGGGGGGGGCAGAAAAGGCAGTGGGAGAGGAGTATAGCAAGAAGAAGTTGAAAATTAAGATTCCTCCCCGGCGATGGAGACCACCGCTACGCAACTGTTTAGGAGTTGAGTAGAGCGACACCCTCATCAGATAGAATAAAGATGTTCCAAAGTATCCAGGTCTTATGATATTTCTCCCGCTTACAATGTGTGATGTGCCTGTTTCAATCATCAACCATGTGAGTTGCTAAATGTTGTACCTTCATTAAATGTGACCATATTGCTACACTTGTGTATAAAGAAAAAGTGCGCTGGATGGGGTAAGTGAAAAAAGCAGCAACCTTAGAGCCAATAGGTGATATGAAATGAAAAAGAAAATCAGGTGCGCTAAATTCACATATGTCACACGTCAAGACTTGGGTGTGACACTATAATGAGTGACCAACCAACCTCTGTAGTGTGTACCTGAGTTGATGTGCACTAGGAGGGTATATGGTGTTACCAGATACCCTGGTGCTAGCAAATAATAAGTGATGGATGAAGTAATGATTTTTAATGTGATAATATCAACAAATCAAATGGTGCTTCACAAATAATTCAAAATAAAGTCCAAAACTCCAGTGTGAACCACCTAAAGTGTATATAAACCCCTGAGGGGTACACAAGTCCCAAATTCCCACACAAATAATAATGCAATCCACAAAGGTGTATTGGGTAAAACTGTGAGGGTGCAATGGTTCCACCACCTTGATGGGGATTGGCCTCTTACCATAGGAAAGAGGTCAAGGGCGGATAATCAACCCAGTGATGTCCTAGGGGTCCCGGGGATCACCTTGGGATGTGCAGACAAAATTGGCCTCTTACCAGATCACTCAAAGTGTGGTCAAGTTGTCTCACTCTTGGTATTATGTCCCAATCCCGGTCCTCTATCTTCCTGGGAGTTCTCTCTATTATCCCGGATGGAGGCTTCAACTTGTGGCTCATGAAAATAAATCAGACCATAGTGCAGTATCTTGGGTGGTTTTATTAACAAAAGTAGACGCACTTACATTTAGACGGTCCGTTACGAATCACAAAAACCAATTCCAATAATAGAGAGGCCGAGACCACCTGCAGTGCGGTCCAGCGACCAACGATGACGGCTCGGCGCTCCTCTCTGACGCGTTTCCACTAAATAGTCGTCTACAGAGATAGGAGTATGCCTGCACCGTCATCTACCGCCCTTAAGAAGCAAATGTGTGACGCACTTCCGGTGTCCGCAGCATCCTTCTTCCTGTGCGCGCACAGGAAGTGACCTCACACAAGGAGTCCGTCCCAATACTTCCTGTCATGAAAAGTAAACATCCGGATCAAAGTCCATGATGTCACTATAAGCAGCACGATCGCCACCTATGTATTGGGGACCGATCCCGCCGCCACAGGAAGTCGGGATCTGGACTATCTAGTACTGTACATACAAATAAAAGGTCATATATGAAATGCCTATTACAACTCCGTACAGTGCAAAATTGAAATAAAATGCCGCAATGCTTCCCAGCTAAATGCAGCCATTATACAATAAAACAATGTAAAACCCTGCCATCAATGTAGGCAGGTAAATAAATTTTACACAATATTAAATAATATTTAAATCACATGTTTAAAATAATAAAATCAATAAAATATTACCTCAAATATTGACCTGATTTGGGCAATAGATAAAAGAAGAAAAAGAAAGCCAATGGGTAAATTACCTGCCTGTTACCAGAACAAGATGTGTCACTAAGTGTAAAGAGGAAAAGGGAGCAAAGGGTTGGCGGATCTCTTAAACATTCACCTATTATTAATGAATGAGTTAATGTCAAGATCTACATTATGTCCTAGGGGGCGGGAGCTCTTCAGCTGGTAAATCCAGAAGGTTTCCCTTCTGGATATAGTTCTTCTCAGATCGCTGCCTCGCCAGTGGGGAGTATATTTCTCTATTACTACCACCTCTAAATCATGATGTTTTTTGTGGTGGTATATAGCACAATGTTGGGATAAGCTGTGACCTGGAAACCCTTTCCGTATGTTTGCCAGATGTTCACAAACGCGGATACTAGCTGTCCTGATGGTCCTGCCTACATATTGTTTTTTGCAACTGCAGGTCACAAGATAAATGACCCCTTTAGTATGGCAGGTAATGAAGTCTTTTATGGGAAAACTTTCTCCAGTGACAGTTGATGTGAAGGAATTGGTTCTTCTGGTCCTAGCACTTCGACAGAGATTGCAATTCTTACATGGATAATAACCTTTGAGGTTGGGAAAGAGGATTGGGGTTACAGGTGGTTCTACGTATGTCCGAGCTTTAGTCTCCTTCAGGTTTTTGGCTTTCCTGAAAATCATCTGCGGACCCGTGGGGAGGACTGGACCTAATACTTTATCCTGCCTTAATATGTTCCAATGTTTACGAAAAACATGGTTCATCCACCTGTAGTTGCCCGAGAACTGCGTGATGAAAGCAAAGTCAAAACTTTTCTTAGTTGTTCCTTCATCGCGTTGAACGGTCAGTTCTTCTTGTGTGCAATCTTCTAACTCCTTCATCTCTCTGTCCAATGTAATGGGATCATAGCCCTTCTCTGTGAAGCGTTGTTTCAGAATTTCTGCTTGAGTGTAATAGTCAGAACGTTCTGTACAATTCCTTCGTATCCGCCTGAATTGCCCTCTGGGAATAGACTTTAGCCATGCTGGATGATGGCAACTATCGAGTTAGATAAACCCGTTCTTATCTGTGGGTTTATGGTAGGCACTTGTTACGAATCCATTCCCTCTTCTTGAGATGACTAAATCAAGATAATGTACTGACACAGTACTCCAGGAATAGGTAAACCTAATGCCCCAACTGTTTTGGTTAAGATGGACCATAAACTTGTGTAAACTCTCCTCGTTTCCTTTCCAAATAAAGATAGCATCGTCTATATAACGTCGCCAGAACAGCAATTCCTGTATCCTCTCGGAAAAAATATTCCTGTCTTCCCAGAGTGCCATAAAAAGATTGGCGAGGCTGGGGGGCGCACCTGATTTTCTTTTTCATATTGCTACACTTAGAGGCACCTCTCTTCTCTTTTATACACTGTGGCTCCTGCTGGATTTTGCTTCTAATCTCCTTGTGGAGGTGCCATTTGTGGATGGACATTTTATGGTTACACAACCTATAGCATTACTATAATCTTTTTATATGGACTGTAAACTGAAAGATTTATGAATAAATAGCTGTGGAACGAATAATCTGAGTTTCCATTATTTAATATGGGGAAATTTGCTTTGATATAAGAGTGCTTTGGATAACAAGCATGTTTCCAGAACAAATTATGCTCGCAATCCAAGGTTTTACTGTATTTTGTTTTGGTATAACATTTTAAGATTCTTATATACGTGATTGTTTACATTTACTCTCTCTCTCTCTCACTTTATATGTATGTATATTATAGCAGAACATCTCACAGAGAGCCTGGAGAAGTCCTGTTTGGGATTTATACTTCACCCAGACTGCTTTCATATGCATTCCAGAGCCTCTGACCCACCCCACTTTTGCGCCAGTCCTGGGCTGCAATTAAGCAGGCAGGTGAATACATGAGCATACTTACTGACAGTGCTATATAGCCTGGGGAGCATGCAGGTTGAGTCTGCTGGAGCTACAGTTTGTAGAATATTGGAAAATGGTATGTTTTGTGGCTAACAGGCACTAGGCTAGTTCTAGGTTTAAACTCAAAGCTTTATAAATATTTGTAAATTGCAATAGATGTACTGATCAGTAGGGATGATCGAACGGTTCGGGTCCACCATCGGTTCGGCCCGAACATTGGGTGTTCGAGGTTCGGCCGAATTTAGAACTTTTTGCCCAAAAAGTTCGGAATTCGGCAACCAGAACCGCCCAAAATGCAATGCTTCAGGAAATGGGCTTTAAAAGCCCGTGATTGGACCAGAACCATTAGCAAAAGCCAATTGAGGGGGCAGAAGAATGCTAGGAATGTGATTGGAGTGACTAGGGGGTCCCTAGACCAATCATTAGTGAATACGCCCCCCAGTATATAAGATCGCCCCCGCCATATTCCCAGCATTGTTATACTGGACATGGAAGAGAGTGGAAGCAGTTCTGTTAATTTTACTTTAAAAGTGTCATTTAGCTATTTTTAGTGTGAGGAAAGGGATATCTAGTGTAGTTAGAGTGCTCCTTTACACTTAAGTTAGCTTCAAAAATTTAGTTTCTGTAGGGAAAGTGTTAAGTGTCAGGGGACCGTAGTGTAGTGTAGGGTTAACTGACAGTGACTGCTATGGCAGGGTGACAAAACCCTTCCATAGCAGGGTGACCGCTATAGAGAAATGATCATTTCTCTGCTTCGGGACAGGAATGTGGCTTCTCACCAGCAAGCATTTTTTAATGCTGCAGGGGCTGCCACTGCCAGTGCTTTTTTGAGGACATGTTTGATGTCAGACATGACATCTGAATATGTGTATAGGGGGTATATATAGACATATATGTCTGAATATATACCCCTAGACATATATAGGTGTGATAGTAGCAGAAATAAATGCTTGCGCTAATGAAATCATTTACAGTAATATATTTCTGCTACTATCACACCTATATATGTCTAGGGGTATATATTCAGACATATATGCCTATATATACCCCCTATACACATGTTCAGATGTTTTGCCTGCCTCAAAAGAACCCCAAAAAATGCCAAAAAAACGCTAGTGTCAAAAAAAAAAATGCCCAGGTGTGTTTTTGCTGGCATTTTTTGGGGGGTTTTGGAGGCAGGCAAAACATCAGAACTTGTGCACAGTACCACTATACACAAGTTCAGATGTTTTGCCTGCCTCAAAAGAACCCCAAAAAATGCCCAAAAAAACGCTAGCGTCAAAAAAAAAATGCCCAGGTGTGTTTTTGCTGGCATTTTTTGGGGGGTTTTGGAGGCAGGCAAAACATCAGAACTTGTGCACAGTACCACTATACACAAGTTCAGATGTTTTTCCTGACTGCAAAGAACCCAAAAAAATGCCTGCTATTAAACCGGCAAGGTGTTACAGCAGAGAAGCCATATTCCTGTGCTTAAAGTTTTCTAATACAAACGATCTTTTTTTTTATGGTTCTGGACATGCTACAGAGCTGAAACTTCACAGGTACACCTTTTAGACCCCCCAGACACAAAATCACACAAAAAAAAGTTCTTAAAAATTGTCATTTTTGATAAAAAAGCCAATTATTGAAAAATTTAAAAAAAAAAAAAAAAAGAGAGATTTTTTGATTGGGGGGTCTAAAAAGTGTACATGTGAAGTTTCAGCTCTGTAGCATGTCCAGAACCCCCCAAAAATTAGCATTTTCTTATAATTTTTATTAGAACAGGAATACGGCTTCTCTACGGCGCTTTTTCTTGCATTTATCGGGCATTTTTGGAGGCAGGCATGACTTTTTTTGGATTTAGTGTCTGGGGGGTCTAAAAAGTGTACCTGTGAAGTTTCAGCTCTGTAGCATGTCCAGAACCAGAAAAAAAGATAATTTTTCAGTAGAGCAGGGATGGTGGGACCCCTCTTTTACACTTATATGATCTTTTTTTGGGGTTCTGGACATGCTACAGAGCTGAAACTTCACAGGTACACCTTTTAGACCCCCCAGACACAAAATCACACAAAAAAAGTTCTTAAAAATTGTCATTTTTGATAAAAAAAGCCAATTATTGAAAAATTTAAAAAAAAAAAAAAAGAGATTTTTTGATTTTTACTTTGGATTTAGTATCTGGGGGGTCTAAAAGGTGTGCATGTGAAGTTTCAGGTCTGTAGCATGTCCAGAACCAGAAAAAAAAAGATCGTTTGTATTAGAAAACTTTAAGCACAGGAATATGGCTTCTCTGCTGTAACACCTTGCCGGTTTAATAGCAGGCATTTTTTTGGGTTCTTTGCAGTCAGGAAAAACATCTGAACTTGTGTATAGTGGTACTGTGCACAAGTTCTGATGTTTTGCCTGCCTCCAAAATCCCCAAAAAATGCCAGCAAAAACACACCTGGGCATTTTTTTTTTTGACGCTAGCGTTTTTTTGGGCATTTTTTGGGGTTCTTTTGAGGCAGGCAAAACATCTGAACATGTGTATAGGGTGTATATATAGGCATATATGTCTGAATATATACCCCTAGACATATATAGGTGTGATAGTAGCAGAAATATATTACTGTAAATGATTTCATTAGCGCAAGCATTTATTTCTGCTACTATCACACCTATATATGTCTAGGGGTATATATTCAGACATATATGTCTATATATCCCCCCTATACACATGTTCAGATGTTTTGCCTGCCTCAAAAGAACCCCAAAAAATGCCAAAAAAAAACGCTAGCGTCAAATAAAAAAATGCCCAGGTGTGTTTTTGCTGGCATTTTTTGGGGAATTTTGGAGGCAGGCAAAACATCAGAACTTGTGCACAGTACCACTATACACAAGTTCAGATGTTTTTCCTGACTGCAAAGAACCCAAAAAAATGCCTGCTATTAAACCGGCAAGGTGTTACAGCAGAGAAGCCATATTCCTGTGCTTAAAGTTTTCTAATACAAACGATCTTTTTTTTTCTGGTTCTGGACATGCTACAGACCTGAAACTTCACATGCACACCTTTTAGACCCCCCAGATACTAAATCCAAAGTAAAAATCAAAAAATCTCTTTTTTTTTTTTTTTTTTAATTTTTCAATAATTGGCTTTTTTATCAAAAATGACAATTTTTAAGAACTTTTTTTGTGTGATTTTGTGTCTGGGGGGTCTAAAAGGTGTACCTGTGAAGTTTCAGCTCTGTAGCATGTCCAGAACCAGAAAAAAAGATCATATAGGTGTTAAAGTTAAAGGAGGCTCCCGAACCACATCCCTGTTCTACTGAAAAATTATCTTTTTTTTTTCATGGTTCTGGACATGCTACAGAGCTGAAACTTCACATGCACACCTTTTAGACCCCCCAGATACTAAATCCAAAGTAAAAATCAAAAAAATCTCTTTTTTTTTTTTTTTTAATTTTTCAATAATTGGCTTTTTTATCAAAAATGACAATTTTTAAGAACTTTTTTTGTGTGATTTTGTGTCTGGGGGGTCTAAAAGGTGTACCTGTGAAGTTTCAGCTCTGTAGCATGTCCAGAACCAGAAAAAAAAGATCATATAGGTGTTAAAGTTAAAGGAGGCTCCCGAACCACATCCCTGTTCTACTGAAAAATTATCTTTTTTTTTTTCATGGTTCTGGACATGCTACAGAGCTGAAACTTCACATGCACACCTTTTAGACCCCCCAGATACTAAATCCAAAAAAAAAAATCTCTTTTTTTTTTTTTTTTAATTTTTCAATAATTGGCTTTTTTATCAAAAATGACAATTTTTAAGAACTTTTTTTTGTGTGATTAATAGTTAATGGGGCATGACCCAGAACCCTAGGCACTTTTTAGGGGCATTTATTGGGTTTTAGGGCTTAAAAATGGTGTTTTTTGATTACAGAAGTTTGGGTCCCATTGATTTCAATGGGGTTCTGAAATCCGGGCCGAACTTTCGTGAAGTTCGGGTGTTCTGGTCGAACCGAACTTTTCAAAAGTTCGATCATCCCTACTGATCAGTACACCTGTGTTCACCAACCTGGGAGGCACAGCTGGTCCATGCAGCTGTGAGCAGGCAGCTTGTTCAAATCAATTACAGGAGAAGGGCTACATAGATCTTCATGCACATGCCTGAGTACAGATCCATGTGGCACTGATGTATGGCTCAGAATGCAGTCTGTTTGCATTCTGAGTCATGCAGCAGTATCATATGGATGTACATTACAGGGACGCATATGAAGATTCGTGCAGCTGTCTGCCTGTCTTTGATTTGAACAGGCTGGCTTCACAAGGCTGCATGGGTCACCTGTGCCTTCCGAGTGGGTAAATACAGCCTTCTGCATGGGCGCTCTGATTGCCATTGTGAATGAGGCCAAAAAGGGTTGCTCATCCCAGGTGTGTGTGTGTGTGTGTATGTATATATATATATATATATATATATATATATACAGTATCTCAGAAAAGTGAGTACACCCCTCACATTTTTGTAAATATTTTATTATATCTTTTCATGTGACAACACTGAAGAAATGACATTTTGCTACAATGTAAAGTAGTGAGCGTACAGCTTGTATAACAGTGTAAATTTGCTGTCCCCTTAAGTACCTCAACACACAGCCATTAATGTCTAAACCGCTGGCAAGAAAAGTGAGTACACCCCTAAGTGAAAATATCCAAATTGGGCCCAAAGTGTCAATATTTTGTGTGGACTCCATTATTTTTCAGCATTGCCTTAACTCTCTTGGAAATGGAGTTCACCAGAGCTTCACAGGTTGCCACTGGAGTCCTCTTCCACTCCTCCATGATGACATCACCAAGCTGGTGGATTTTAGAGACCTTGCACTCCTCCACCTTCCGTTTAAAGATGCCCCACACATGCTCAAATGGGTTTAGGCCTGGAGACATGCTTGGCCGGTCCATCACCTTTACCCTCAGCTTCTTTAGCAAGGCAGTGGTCATCTTGGAGGTGTGGTTGAGGTCGTTATCATGTTGAAATACTGCCCTGCCGCCCAGTCTCTGAAGGGGAGGGGATCATGTAAGTCACAGTAAATGTTGGCATTCATGGTTCCCTCAATGAAATGTAGCTACTTAGTGCTGGCAGCACTCATGCAGCCCCAGACCATGACACTCCCACCACCATGCTTGACTGTAGGCAAGACACACTTGTCTTTTTATTCCTCACCTGGTTGCCACCACACACGCTTGACATCATCTGACCCAAATACGTTTTTCTTGGTCTCATCAGACCACATAATATGGTTCCAGTAATCCATGTCCTTAGTCTGCTTGTCTTCAGCAAACTTCAGGCTTTCTTGTGCATCATCTTTAGAAGAGGCTTCCTTCTGGGACAACAGCCATGCAGACTAATTTGATGCAGTGTGCGGCGTATGGTCCGAGCACTGACAGGCTGACCCCCACCCCTTATCCTCTGCAGCAATACTGGCATCACTCATAAGTCTAATTTAAAAAGACAACATTTGCGTATGACACTGAGCGCGTGCACTCAACTTCCTTGGTCGACAAAAACGAGGCCTATTCTGAGTAGAACCTGTCCTGTTAAACTGCTGTATGGTCTTGGCCACCATGCTGCAGCTCAGTTTCAGGGTCTTGGAAATCTTCTTATAGCGTAGGCCATCTTTATGTAGAGCAACAATTCTTTTTTTTTCAGATCCTCAGAGAGTTCTTTGCCATGAGGTGCGATAACACCAAATTTAAACGCCTGCTCTCCATTCACCCCTAAGACCTTGTAACACTAACGAGTCACATGACACCGGGAAGGGAAAATAGCTAATTGGGCCCAATTTGGACATTTTAACTTAGGGGTGTACTCACTTTTGTTGCCAGCAGTTAAGCCATTAATGGCTGTGTGTTGAGTTATTTTTAGGGGACAGCAAATTTACACTGGTATACAGACTGTACACTCACTACTTTACATTGTAGCAAAGTGTCATTTCTTCAGTGTTGTCACATGAAAAGATATAATAAAATATTTACAAAAATGTGATGGGTGTACTCACTTTTGTGAGATACTGTATATGAAGGTGGCTATTTGTTGAACTTTGCAGCTTGATGATTGAATTCATGAGATGGTATATTGAAAAGATGCTTCTCCCATGGCCTTGAGACATTTACAGTTCTTACTACCCACCTTGGCACCAGAACAAATAGCAATTTGTGAAAAGCATTAAAAATATAGAGCTTGTAAACATCAAAGTAAATAGATTTTTTCATATTCTTGAACTTACAAGGTAGGCCAGAATGTTTCTATCAGCTCCCATTAGAAACTCTACTAAACAGCTTTGACATTTTCCACTGGGAACTTGCTGAGTTAAAAATGTATTATTTTTGTTACAAATATGACAAGAAAATCCACTGTCGATCAATACAAATCCTTCTCTAATGCCATTGCGCTAATGCTAGCAGCTCCTAATTCAGTCAGATCAATATAGAGTCTCCACTGGTAGAGTCTGGAACAGAATTTCTGTGATGCCGCGTAAATGACACCTGTGTTATCTCTCAATGCACAGACTGTAATTTACTTGTAAATATGTAAAAAGAGAAGGCTACCTGTGGCTCAGATTCCTAGTTAGTTATTGAAATGTGTTTCCAAGGTTTTATTTGCATCAACTCTTTCTTTTATTTTTTTTATTTCTGCATTAGATGCTGGAGTCTGTTCTTCCAACTTTTACTAAAATGTATTTATATTAAACTTAATCTGTTCAAGATCTCAAAAGAAAGATTTTTATTTTACGTATAATGGGAAAAGATTTAGAATTCCTATATATTTTTTTTCAGATTGCCCCTGTTGAGTAAATTTCCATTGTGAAAAAAAAAAAAAAGAAAAATTTCACCAACACTGGATTTGAGAAAAACTCTCCCTTGCTAGCACTACTGGTTCTTCTACAGAAGCACTGGTGGACTCTTGCTTACGCTACAGACAAAGTCAAAACCTTTTTTTCAGTTTTGGATAGAGTAAGGATGGATTAGAACCACTTTAAATGTTTGTTTCCGCTGTCTGTGCCCCTGCTAGATTCACCCACTCTAAATATACTAGTGACTATTGTCACCAACAGAAAATTATGGGAAATACAACATTTTTGGAGTTGGCCTCAGAGCAAGAGTTGAGGGTAAGTATTCCAATGGGGACATCTGCTCTGGTGACTGTAGAAATTATTGTTTTCCATGTGCTTGTTCTGTTCACACCATATGTTGTGGTGGTGTGCCAACCCCCCCCCCAAAAAAAAAAAAAAAAAAAAACACAGCTCAGTGGACCTTTGTTGTGATTTCCTCTCACTTCTCGTTGCATCTCCAGGACAGGATCTTTGAAAAATGTTTGAAACATATTAAAATATTTAAGTAATTATAAAAAAAAGTATGAACTCACAGGGGTTTTAACCATTACTCACTCTGTCAAAAACGATATAATAAAAAAAAAGAGAGGGTCCCTATCTGTCACAGCCACATTTTCCATATGATTGCTCCTGTATGTTCCAATGATTCCACAACCATTCTCTTAGGCAAGAAAACTTTATCTAGAGGATTCTCAGTTCTGATTCTGATACTCTGTCTTGCCTTTTGCTTGCTAATGTACTCTGTGAATGGTATACAAACCAGACCAACATTGATACCTGGGAGGAAGGGGAGAGCACACCAGGTAGTGACATTTGGAGGGTGGATTATATCAGCAGATCGGTCGTCGGACGAAAATAATAGGATGAATAGGATGAAGGTATGCTCAGGAAAGCCCTCCCCCTTTTTTTGTTGAAAACCTATTTCAAACCTGCTGATTGCTCAGACCATCCAGACTTTAGTACGTTTGCACAAATCCTGTCCTTATCCAGACATTCATACTGGGTACATTAGTTCCATGGTGGGAACATTTTTAATAGAGTACTGAAGTATAGTACCTGTGGGATGGTTTAGCTTGGGTTTACACCAGGTGCCTGCATGCATGCTCTAAAACATGAAATATTTAAAAGAAGGAGATAGGCCCTAATCTCCCAGGCTTAGATCACAAGACAGAAAAAATAACAATTGGAGAAACAGACCTCTTTAAGATATATGTTGTATACACCTTATATAACAAATATCTTAAGGAGATCTGTTTCTCCAATTGGTATTTTTTGCTGTCTTGTGAGCTAGGCCCAGGAGATTAAGGCCTATCTCCTTCTTTTAAATAATTAATGTTTTAGATCATTGTCTAATAAATTTATATTTTACTAAAATTTACCTATGATTTGTGTCTCATGTTGTGCCCTCAAAGTTCACACTTTATACAGGTGTTCTCCTTTAAGAACACATGTTTATTCCTCTTGACTAGGTTTTCAACAATGTGTATGCTCAGGAACTTCCAACCCTTCATTAGGGCCCTAGTAGTGATGTTAGAATCAAAGTGTAATAATTGGTATGGTATTACTAGTGGCAACAAGAAACTAGAAAGAAAGGGAACCTGTTTTTAAATAGGTGTATGATTAGGGAGAGATCAGGAGACAAAGCATAGTCAATGTATTCAGAGGTCATTGCCAAGAATCAATTTGAGAAAATCAAAACATGAGCAAATGTGTACATGTAAGAAAACACAGCAGTAGTGAGAACAGGTGGAGTCAAGTAAGGTCAGCAACTACAGTCAGTCCTAAACACAGTAGGAAGAGCCCCCTTAGGCAAAGAAACACTGTGGTGGACAACTTGTGTTATTCTAATTAGCATGCAGTCTGACACCTATTGAGTAAGTAAGTATGCTGGGTCATGCCCCTGCAGATGGACAGAAAGCCCAAGGCCTATACGTGAAATGCTAATTAAGGTGATGGAGGATCTGAAGTGTTGTTGTACCCAGCAGGGGAAGCTTTAGCAAGTGAACCATAGAAAGCCAACGCCAAAGGGAAGAGTGTTAGCAGGCTAAGAAAAAAGGTTCCACTGCCAATGCTCAACAGATAGCTAACTATGGCACCAAAACTTGCCCAGTACCTGGTTGGATGAACACAGTGGCTAAAGAAAACCCATTGTACAGTATGTGATTAGTGGCTGGCCAAGGCTGGGGGGAAAAGTGTTAATGCATGTGCTGCTGTTCCAGACATTTTTGATCCAGTCCATCTACCAGTGATGTAAATAGAGGGGGAGCTGGGTTCAGGGTTCTTCGGGCTGCACTAAGCAGGACATGTTGTGATTACTGTGGAGGAGGACTGCTGCACCTTGCAGTCCATCTGAGGCACCTGAAATCCAGAGATCAGTAAGGACTTGTAGAATGGCAGTAATGGACTACTACCTTTGGTAGGCATGCCTGGGCAGCCCTTTGGGGATCGATAGGAACCTTTTGATAATTGTTTTCACATTGAACTGTAAGGCTCCATGTACACGGGACGTTGTTAAAAGTCCCTTTGAATGCTGGAATTTTTAGGACGTTTGAAACTTCCGTTCGGTCGCGTTTGTACCCGCGTTTAGCGGCATTTGCGTTTAGAAGCGTTCCTAGAGGTCAAAAAAATTATTCCCCTTTAAAATGGAAAAACGCGAACGCTAAACGCGGGTCATCACGTTCAGACGCGTTCGGACGCGTTTGTGCGTTTGAAACGCCGGGAAACACACGTTCGAACGCAAATAATTGCGTTCTAAAAAAAGTCCCTGAACGCAACTGCCTGCAAATGACTGTAAACGACCTGGTGTACATGGACAGATAAGTGGGATGGTAATAAGATAAGATAATGTAGATGGGTTCAGGGGCTTCTGAAAAAAACGCCCAACTGCTCCTAAAAGACCATTTCTTCAAATTATATCTTTATTTCTTTAAATTCAGTTACATGAGTATATAATCAATACCTTTTACATTTTAGTTTCCAAAATCATAATATACACAGCATCTATTTCCCATAAACGGGATTAATTTCTTCCTATTATTCTGTAACCAAACCCAAATCTCCCATTTTCGTTATCTCTTCCCTCCTTCCCCTTCTCCCCAATCCCCCGGGGTCCAAACCAAAAAAATAAAAAAAAAAATTCTCCTTTTCTTTTCTCTTCCCTCTCTCCCCTCCCTTCTCTTTCTCTCACTCTCCTCTATCCCTCCTCTCGCCTTCTCCCTCCTCTTCCCCAAGACCATTTCCAGCGTCCCATGTACATGGACCCTAATGCTACGAGACTTTTAAGTAAAGTTGCATCAACTGTCCTGAGGCTGGTCTGAAGTTATTTAAAGCGGAGTTCCACCCTGGATTTTTTTTTTTTTTTAATACCCCCGGGACAGTCAGGGCTAGTGCATTCCACAATGGCTAGCCTCTGATCTGTCCCGGGTTGCACTTACCTGTTAGGACAGATACTTACCTTGCAAACGTCTTGTCCAGCGCTGCCATCTCAGATGTGGGCAGCTTGAAGCCAGCGCGTCCTCTTCGGCGTCTTCTTCCGCCTTCTTTGGTCCCACGATGCTCTGCGCCGGCCCCGATGTCACTTCCGGGTCGCGCGCGTCATCCCTCCACAGCTTCTGGGCATGCCCAGAAGCTGTTTAGAAGGGGATGACTCGCGCGACCCAGAACTGACGTCGGGGCCGGTGCAGGCACAATGATTCCTGGGAGCTATGACGTCCAGCTCCCAGGAATCATTGCAGAGCCAGGAAGTGACGACGGGCCGCGGCCGAGGAAGGAGGAAGAAGGAAGTAAGGTAAGTATATTTTCTTCGCTACGAGGTAAGTAAAAAAAAAAAAAAATATGCGATTATCCATTTCTTTTTCAGGTGACCCGGAGCGAGAAGATGGAGGTAAGTATAAAAATAGGGTGGAACTCCACTTTAAAGGGGTGCATGTTAGTTCTAACATATCAAAAGAACTTGGGTCAGTAAAGCACACATGGGGTATGAAGCATAACTACTACAAAGGTCTTCTCAGCAGAACTAACAGAAGGCATAATGCAGTTGCTATGGGTAACCAAGAACTAGTGCAAGTTACATTGCAGCTGGTCATGAAGCATGGCACCTGGTATGGCGAGGGATCCTCTGGTGGTGAGGGGGTCAATGGTCTGACTCCCTCCACAGCACACTCCCTCCAAAAGTACATTATATATTTTATATTGCTATAGATAAATCGATAAGATTGAAAAGAATGCTGATGCATTATTTTGTGTGTTTATATGTTACAGTTCAGAATAGAAATTCCAAGGCTGTTTGTGGGGCTGTATGGCCACCATCTGTTCCCTCCTGTAACCTTTAGAATTTGGATTCATTCAGGAAATGAGACTGTTTGTTATTATCATTATTTACTTACTGGTTAACCCATTTTTGGCTTTTTTTTTGGGTGTGCAACTTTGAACCGGGTATACACGTAAGGAAAGTGGTCTGGTTCAGCAGAGATCCTTGCATCAGCACAAGCAATGGTTGAAAACCTCAACGTGTATACCCTGCTTTAGACAAACAGGTGAAAGTGGTGTGTTTTGTTTTATTACAACTCAAAAGACTTTTGATTAGGAAAATGGTAGAAAGAGTAAAGTTGTATCACCAAGATAAAGTGCTACTACCGAAAAACTTTCTGCTTTCCTTATACAGCGTACATTTTAGAACTGTTCTATACAATTTTGCTGTTTTAAATAACAAAAATCATGGTTGCTCTGGCTGCTGTCCAGGTATCAATGTTTCAGGTATTGAAGGGCTTGTAAGGATATGGGAGACAATATATATTGTCATTGTACAAATGTGGGAATACCGATTACCATGTTGCTCAGTTCCAGAGGCATCTAAGAGTACTAAAACTTACATTTTAAATAGGGAGGGCAGGTGCAAGAAGCTAAAAGAATCGGGGAATATTTATAGGTGAAATACTTTTTTTAATTTGCATTCATATCTGATAATGCTTTTTTTGTACATGGTAGTTTTGATGCACATTTAACAATAAAATAAAATGAGTTATCACTGCATGACAGAAAAGGCTTCAAAGTAACACAGAAGTGGCACCATGCATGTGCATAAATAGTCATCTATCTAGTGTTAATTTCGTAGACTAAAATATTTTCGTCTATGAAATTAGCACTATTTTAGTCAACTAAAATAGAACCAAAAGGAAAAGAATTCATATGACTAAAATATAACTAAATCTAAAATGCCATTTTAGTAAAAAGACTATGACTAAAACTAAATCGGAATTAGGCGTCAAAATTAAAACTAATTATATATTACAAGCAGCTAAATCTGTGTCTGTAGTGCATGTTCAAACCTTAATACCGTAAATAAGATATTATTTGATTTTTACTCCAGGAATATAGAATGAGTTTGGAAATTCTAGAGGAATGCTTAAATAATGCATTCCAATTTAAATAAACCCATTCGATTTTAGTCGACTTAAATGATCTTCTAGATCAGGGGTCTTCAAACTATGGCCCTCCAGTTGTTCAGAAACTACAATTCCCATCATGCCTAGTCATGCCTATGAATGACAGAGTTTTACAATGCCTCATGAGATGTGTAGTTCCACAACAGCTGGAGGGTCGCAGTTTGAAGATCCCTGTTCTAGATTGTAAGCTCTAACGAGCAAGGCCCTCTAATTCCTCCTGTATTGAATTATATTGTAACTGTATTGCCTTCCCTCATATTGTAAAGCACTGCCCAAACTGTTGGCGCTATATAAATCCTGTATAATACTAATAATAATTTTAGCCTACTAAATTGTACTGGAGATTTTAGTTGACTAAAAAAACGACTAAAATTAAAACAATTCAGGTGACTAAAATACCACTAAACTAAAATTTCAGAGACATGTTCCATTTAAAATGCAATCTGGGGACGTTGGTACTGTGGTGCTAAATTTTTGGAATTTCTAAACTACCTTTAGACACACTTTAATTTATATGTCAAAATGGCATTTTAGTTAAAATACTATGGCTAAAACTAAATTGAAATTTGATGTCAAAATTAGTATTGGCTTCTATCTCACCCTCTATGATAGTTTTTTCTATTGAAAAGCAGTGTAGTGTACTAGTAACTGATGTTTACCAACTTGCTAACTCCATGCTTATCACTCCTATTCTTGAAATGCACATAATTTGCATACAAAATGGGCTGTAGGAAGCTGATTGTCATTTCGTAACTGGCACCATACTGACAGCCACAGGCTTGGTTTAAACTGCCATAAAATATTTGACAATCCTACACTAAGATGCTGCCTCGGTAACTACCTTGGTAGCTCCATCCATCTGCTGGATGAGACCGAGTTCCTTGTAGCTTTACAGTACATATACAGTATACCACAAGCCAGAGTCTACACTATCTGTGGTAAAGCCCTGATGAAGGGGCAGTTGTGTGACTTTAGAAATGTGTTGGCTCCTGCACTTTATTTATGTTTAAAATAAAATCCTACTCTCTGTACTCTAGATGTGGTCTTTCAATTCTTACACGTATACATTACCTTGTAATATGAAGAGCCTGGAAACTATTCGTGGTGTGGCAGCACTTTTTGGCCATGCCCTGTCCCCTTCACACAAGCAATGGCAAATCAGCATCACAAATACAGGCAATTGTATTGTTTATTGCTACAATATACAGTATTTGTTAAAAGGTCATAACTTAATTTTATTATCTTTTTTTTTCATAACAATCCAGTGTGCGTTCCTGTTTCCTTGTTTCATCATAGGAAATCAGCAATGACCATTCTTACGTTGATAGAAGGGATGGCATTTTATTATGCATAACAATAATACAAAGTGACTGCAGCTCATATTATTGCTAACTTAGTCTCTCCACATGCAAATTTTGCTGACACTATTTTATTCTCTCCAGCTGGAGGCCCTGTAGGGAACATGACAGTTGTATAAAAGCTGATTGGGGTCATGTTGTGAGGTCAACAGGATTATAGCCAATGTCAACACCAACCCTGAGACACCCAAGAGCCAATATATGTCTGTACTGCACTCAAAGTGGCAGTGGGAGACACTCTCTGCTGTAGGTTCACAAGTCAGTATCGTTCAACAAGAATTGTATTTATTAGGTGATGCCTACACTGCAGTGTGACTCCCAGAGCTGAAAGATATATGGATTTTACATCACAATATCCATACAGAGCATTTGGTACAAGCCACTCGTGTGTGTTTGAGCATATAATGTACATATGGATATTGTACAACACAAGGGCTTATATTTTTATTAAAAAATGTTGTGTCAGCAACCTCTTTAAATAGGAAAAAGTAATATAGACACATGCACATAAAAAAAAAAAAAAGAAATATATATATATATATTTTTTTGTAATCCTTTATTTAAAAAATGGCATACGTTTTCCAAGTTTACCATGCTACATCCTTCCATTAAATTCTCACATCCTTGTATTAAAACAAATGTAAACCCAATCACTAAAATTTCATATTCTCATTAATATAATGTCAAAAGTAAATTTTATTAAAACATGTTGTGTCAGCAACCTCTTTAAATGGGAAAAACTAAAACTAAGACACATGCACATAAAAAAAATAATCTATCATCTATCTATCTATCTATCTATCTATCTATCTATCTATCTATCTATCTATCTATCTATCTATCTATCTATCTATCTATCTATCTATCTATCTATCTATCTATCTATCTATCTATCTATCTATCTATCTATCTATCTATCTATCTATCTATCTATCTATCTATCTATCTGTCTGTCTGTCTGTCTGTCTGTCTGTCTATCTATCTATCTATCTATCTATCTATCTATCTATCTATCTATCTATCTATCTATCTATCTATCTATCTATCTATCTATCTATCTATCTATCTATCTATCTATCTATCTATCTATCTATCTATCGTATCTACCGACCGTATCTATCTATCTATCTATCTATCTATCTATCTATCTATCTATCTATCTATCTATCTATCTATCTATCTATCTATCTATCTATCTATCTCGTATATATATATATATAATTATTTATTTTTTAATCCTTTATTTAAAAAATGGAATAGGTTTTCCAAGTTTGCCATGCTACATCCTTCCATTCAATTCTCAGATCCTTGTATTAAAACAAATGTAAACCCAATCACTAAAATTTCATATTCTCATTAATGTAACATACAAAAGTAATTGACAATAAATCTGCAGCTTTAGTTAAAATAATATCTGGTGATCATGACATGAAGTTCCTTGTTCAAGCGCTTTCTGATTTACGATGACAGCGACAATTCTTTTCTTACTATTGTGCTCCTGTGTTGTCACCCTGCCACAATGCCAATCCCCTCCCCATACAGAATACAGGTGGTTGTTTTAACGCACATTACGTAGGCATGAGTCACCATCAGGAAACCACAATGGTAGTGCATGCATGTAGACAGGGAGTGGCTGAAAAGAGGCTGTGGGAGATCAACATCAATAAAATGCAAAGGTAGGTTAATTGGCTCCAGTCTAAATTGGCCCTACCTAGTATGTGTACTTGTGAATGCGAGTTAGGGACCTTCGATTGTAGGCTCCTTAAGGGTAGGGACTGATGTGAATGTACAATGTATATGTAAACAACTGCGTGAATTGAAGGTGCTATATAAGTACCGGAAATAAATGGAGGAAAAAAATGGCAATTATATAGCAACTAAATGAAAAAATGCAATTTTAGCAAACTAAATGTCATTTTGTTATGGTTTAACTTTACTTTAAGGTCAATGCTTACTATAAAAATTACCCTTAGACTGTATATCTCCCTTTCTGAAGCTGTAAGGTGCTGCAGTGTATATGACTTTCAGGAAAAGTCAAGTTAGCATTTGGTTTGGTGGAGTTGCTATTTCAAATGTCATTTTTTTATGTTACAAAAAATAGTGTCAGCTTGCTTACATATGAATATTGCTGATTTTCTTACTGCATATGCTTCTAATTCTAGACTTTAGATTTGGAGGAAAAGAGATTTAGTCTCCAAATACAGAAAGGCTTCTTCGCAGTAAGAGCTGTGAAAATGTGGAATAGACTCCCTCCAGAGGTGGTTCTGGCTAGCTCAGTAGATTGCTTTAAAAGAAGGCCTGGATTCTTTCCTAGGTGTACAAAATAAAACTGGGTACTAAAATGTGTAGGTAAAATTGATCCAGGGAATATCTGATTACCTCTCGGGGGATCAGGAAGGATTTTTTTCCCCTGCTGTAGCAAATTGAATCATGGTTTGCTGGGGTTTTTCGCCTTAATCTGGATCAACTGCGGGCATAGGTTTGTGTATATGGGATTGTATGGTTATGTTTAATATTTTTTTTTTTTTTTTTTTTATTATTTGAGCTAGATGGACGTGTGTCTTTTTTCAACCTAAATAAATATGTAATTCATTCTAATGTTAATATAAATTAGTATATTCTGATAAAATCCTCATGTCCTTGTCTATAATGGTGTGTCCTTGTAGATCTTAAAATAAAATTTTGCTTGTTTTGAGCATCTAAAATAACAATGCAGCTGATGTAATGTGAAATAATTTTAAATTTACAATTCAATTGTCAAAAGTCTTGGTTTCCTGAAATATTTGTAGAGCCTTGCTTCTACCAGAGCTAATCCTCATCATCCACCATCAATCTTTTAGCTTTGTTGTCCTTTAAAGTCTCTGGTTATAAATTGTGGAATAAAGGGATGGAAGGAACAGCACGTAGCTCTGACTTTGGCAGGGGGCAAGGACTAGCAATTAGTCCAATGTATCATAAGATATTGTATGTGGACAATACACATGGGATCAGGGGCTCCCCAGGAACACCAAAACTATTCTTAACAAGAGTATGTAGTCACCTCTTCATGCCTGTTGTTAAGCAATAATATACATTTATGTACACCTAAAGCCTAGCTGTAGCCAACATACCTTTTAAGTTACTGTGTATATATGGTATAGTGTGGAGAAAAGTTAAAAGTCCATTGGTGCATGGAAAAAACAGCAATGAAAATGTGGTCAGAAATTACCCACAGTACTAAAAATATGTTTCTGTTTTCCTATGTATCCCTGTTGGAGGGATTTCCATTACTTCCTGTCCATCTTCCCAATAAGGATACAGATGGCATTAAAACCCCACGGAGGCTCTAATGCTTTTTTAATGTTCTATCCAAAACAAAATAATAGTTTTGGCTGGATTTGCGCTTTAATACAGGTGACAAGTTCATGCTTGTTTTACCTATTTTGCTGAAAAATACCTTTTTCTTTACAGAGTTTAGCATAAAAAGCTCAAAATACACACAGAACTAAGTGATTCAGAGGCTCTCCCTCTACTTTTCTCTTTTTGAGTGCTTTGTTTAGATGGCTATTGAGATATGGGGCTTGATTTACTAAAACTGGAAGGTGCAAAATCTGGTGCTGCTCCAGTGTTAATTTCGTCGACAAAAACCAACTAAAACGTTTTCGCAGACTAAATTAACACAATTTTAGTCGACTAAGATACGACTAAAACTAAAACAATTCAGATGACTAAAATACGACTAAAACTAAAATGGCATTTTAGTCAAAAGACTATAACTAAAACTAAATTGAAATTTGCTGCCAAAATTAACACTGGTGCATGCTCAAAGCTTAATACCATAAATAATAACATATTCGATTTTTCACTCCAGGACCAGCAGTAGTATATAATGAGTTTGGAAATTGTAGAGAAATGCTTAAATAATGCATTACAAATTACAATTGAACTACACCCATTCGATTATAGATGACTAAAATGTAGGACGTTTTAGTCGACTAAAATGTACTGGAGTTTTAGTCGACTAAATACGACTAAAACTAAAATGCCATTTTAGTCCTAAGACTAAGACTAAAACTAAATTGAAATTTGCTGCCAAAATTAACACTGTGCTGCTCTGCATAGAAACCAATCAGCTTCCAGTTTTTTTTTTTGTCAAAGTTAAAGAGGTTGTAAAAGACAGAAGGTTTTTTTATCCTAATACATTCTAATCCTTCTGTGTGCAGCGATCCCCTTCATACTTTCCTGAGGTCCCTCTAGGTCCAGTGATGTTGCAGGAATGTCTCGGCTGGCTGAGACTCCCCTCCTCTTTGGCTGAGACAGCAGCTCGGCACCATTGACTCCAGCTGCTGTCAGCCAATGAGGAAAGAAAGGGTTGGGGTCAGGCCGCATCTCTATGTCTAAATGGACACAGGGAGCTGTGGCTCGGCTCGGGTGCCCCCATAGCAAGCTGCTTGCTGTGGGAGCACTCGTCAGGATGGAGGAGCTAGAAGCCCCGAAGAGGAACCAGAGAGGAGGAGGATCTGGGCTGCTCTGCGCAAAACTACTTCACAGAGCAGTTAAGTATAACATGTTCGTTATTTTTATCTAAAAAAAAATTAGAATTTACAATCACTTTAATTGATCAAGCTGAAGTTAAAAGCTGATTCGCTACCGTGCACAGATGGACCAGATTTTGCACGCTTAAGTTTTAGTAAATCAACCCCTTAGTATGAAGAAATCTCTCTTTTTAAAGACTCATGCTCTTAAAATGCTTTGAGGGCCCCCTCTAATAATAATTTGTAAAACAGAGATTTTATATGAATAGTAAAAAGGTATACAACATCAGTTTATTTATTTCAGGTACTTATACTGTGCTGTCAATTTACATATATATATATATACACACATATATATATACGCACACATATATATATATATATATACACACATATATATATATATATATATATATTATACATTCACAACATTCCCTGCCTTTAAGAAGCTTACCATCTAACCAGCTTACATTCACACATCCAAATACTAGGGCCAATAATTTATTCAGGAGCCAATTAACCTACCAGTGTGTGGGAGGGAACCCACATACGCACAGGGAGAACATCCAAACTCCATGCAAGTAGTGCTGTGGTTGGGATTTGAAACGACGACCCTAGTGCTGCTAGGCAGAAGTGCTAACCACTTAGCCACTGCGCTGTCTTTTTAACAACGAATAAAAAAAATAAAAATAAAAAAAATTGACCCGGACCTTTATAGATTAGCTTAAAAGTAGTGCCATAAATTATTTTAATATTATTAGACAGGATTTATATAGCGCCAACAGTTTGCTCAGTGCTTTACAAAATGAAGGCAGACAGTACAGTTACAATACAATTTGGTACAAGAGAAATCAGAGGGCCCTGTTCGTTTGAGCTTGCAATCTAAGATGCCATTATTTCACATTTCTGCAGAGCCCCTTACCATGTTAACACTTTAAAATACATACATATATAAATATATATATATATATATATATTAAATCTTAAGAAGTTTAGTGCATAAAAATTATAAAGAAAAAAAATAATTGCAGCAATATTAGTATAATTAAATGAATAGCTAAAAACTACAACTGATCAATGATGCTTATATTCTTGCACAGTTGATGACATAAGTCTCAATTTGCGTGGAATAAAAAAAAACTGCTGTCAGTAACATTCTGTTTGTTAGTTCCAAGTCTTGCATGCTGCGTATTCCCTTTACTATACCCCTGAGGTTCATACTGATGAGAGTGGTTAAATTGATGATAGTCAAGGTCTGCCTTTAAAGCTAGTGTTTTACTTGTCCTATAGAAAATGTTCACATTTATTTAGTTAGCATTAATGGAACTCTGAAGCACTGCCAAATTTATTGGTGACTTTTTAAAATGTACCTCTAACCCCAACTGCACCACTGTAGAAATCACAATCTATTGGCTTTCTGGAATATTTACGATATGCCTTTTTTAAAATCATACTGTAGCAATGACCCTCCTAAGAGATGCTGGATTTTTAATGGGTTCTCCTGTCTTGCTAATAGCGACCTATCCTGTGGCTTAACCCAAATGCACACCAACCCATAGGCAGCAACAAACAGACTTCAAATCATGTCTGTTCTGCAGTTTTATTGCTCCAATTGTCTTAAGGAGAGAGTGTTAGGAGTACAGGATACCCAAAACAGCAGCAATTTCCTCTGCTCAGTAGACATCCAAGTGAACTCTTTAGACCTAGACAGAATATCATGATTCAGTATCTTTTGACCTCTGCCAAAAGTCAGCTTTAGAACTCTGTCACTGGCTATATCCCATATGGAAGAAAAATGTATTTCCAATATATTTAGGGAAAAATAATTTTGAAATATATTGAATATGGCCAAAATTGTAGCATTTCGAATATATTTCCAATATATTTGAGATAAAAAATTAAGAAATATATTGAATATGGCCAAAATTGTAGCATTTCAAATATATTTCCAATATATTTGGGATAAAAATGTAAGAACTATATTGAATATGGCCAAAATTGCAGCATTTCAAATATATTTCCAATATATTTGGGATAAAAAATTAAGAAATATATTGAATATGGCCAAAATTGTAGCATGTCAAATATATTTCCAATATATTTGGGATAAAAATGTAAGAAATATATTGAATATGGCCAAAATTGCAGCATTTCAAATATATTTCCAATATATTTGGGAAAAATAAAAAATGTTTTTTTAAATATATTTTTAATATATTGTTCTTCCATGTGGGTAGTATGGATTCTATAGGCCCTGACAGGCAGCTACCTTCCAATTTCTTCAGCCTCTGCCACAGGACTCTTGATAGGCCAGTTTGGGACACTCTTGGGCCAGACAGGCATCTAGGAGAATAAAACAATCTTTCTTGGCTCTAACTTCCTCCTCCAGACATGGGGCCTGGAGGACAAAAATTGGAAAATCTTAAGCTACATTATCTCCAGGCAGCAGCTTGGGAGGGAAGGACCTACCACTATATCCTCCCCATATAAAACCTGTGAGGAAAATAACCCTTATAGAATATCTCTCCAACTATTTTTCCTCTTCCCTGGGTCACATCACTGACATAAACCCCTCTTTGATTGGCTGAGGCAGAATAAATACTCATAACCCAGTTCATTGTATCTTCTCATTCTCAACTACTGAGGAACAGTCAACAGCAGCAGGTAATCAAACAATGCCCTCGGGCATAGGGGAAAATTAAGGTGGCCCTACATGGATTGAAAATTGTTAGGTTCAGCAGGGACAGGACACATTTCGATCCATGTTTGGGCAGGGTGGCTGTACAGAATTAGTTCTACCAATCAACATCTGTACAAACAGCCTGTCAGGTTTTTCCTGAACAGTAATTCTTGCCGGCTATAGCTGGCAGCACAAATCATTGAATTTTGATGATGGGGAAGTCTCCCCACCAAGAAAATACAATAACACAGCGGGAGTGATTCCTCCATCCAAATGAAGTGTGTGGATGGGGGATTGGATGATTTTTTCCTTTTTTTTCGTTCGACCTGCCTGTTGAATGAAAAAAAAAATATTAATATATGGCCAGCCTTAGAAAGTCCAGCTAACCTAAACACAGCTCAGCCTGGCTACAGACTATACACAAACATTCAATTTGGGTAAGGACACTTTATTTTAAAGCTGGCCACAGAAGGATCCAAAAACAGACGGTTCCGCAAGGACCAGCCAAATTTCTAACTCAGGAAAAGTCGATCTAATGATCTTCTTTTGAACAGGAATGTTGGAAATGTTTTATATGACCAGCCCACACAGCTGGCTGCAGCGCTGATAAGTACATTCTGACAGTGGAGGAGTTTCTGCTGTCAGAATACAATAGTACAGCAGGAAGGGTTCCTCCATCCACCTTGTGTGGATGACGGAATTCCTTTTTTTTTTTTTTTTTCATCAGTCAGCTGGCTCCTACAGCAGAGTTCTTACAGGGTTCCTACAATACTACCACTGTATACGATTTGAAAATAAAATTACCAGCAGGGAGTCTGCAAAAAGACCTTTCCTTGATATGGATTTTCTACATCAGCCCATCCCCCACGGTTATTGTCTTTCGTTTAACTTGACCCTCCCTTCTAGATTGTAAGCTCTAATGAGCAGGGCCCTCTAGTTAACTCCTGTCTTGAATTGTATTGTAACTGTATTGTCTTCCCTTTACATTGTAAAGCGCTGCGCAAACTGTTGGCGCTATATAAATCCTGTATAATAATAATAATGACGCACACTTACAGTCTCATATTCTGTTAACAGAGGTATCAGGCTTGTTGTCTTTAGAAGAACAATAGGTTCAGATAATAAGCTTTTCAGCCACTGATGGTGTCCTTGACATCCTGTGTATTCCATTCACTAAGCCCCAGTTCACATTGAGGCGATTTGACATACGATTTGACATGTCAAATTACATACCAAATCGCAGCCTATTGCAGGCAATGCACCGATTATTTTCAAAAGTAGTTCCTGCACAACCTTGGCAACTTTGGGGGCGATTTCAATAGACATCTGTGCATGAACCCGCACAGATGTCCTTCAAATCGCCCTGGAACTCGCAATGAAATGCGGATTTGAAATTGTGCGAGTTTAACTGATTATCGGACGAATAATCGTCTTTTTTTTTTTTTTTTTGCATGCTAATCTCAAATCGAAAATGAACAGTTTACTAAAGTGATGAAAATTCTCATACGACAGAGTAAATTTTGAAAGTGATGTAATGTGTTGTAGTGTATTTGTATTGTATTTTCGAGCGACAACTGTACTGATTAAATGAAAATCATACAATTTGGTATTGTATGAGAAAAGTTTTTGTGCTTCCCTCATCGGATAATATCGGGTGACCTGTCGTGATCGGCTCTCAAAAGCTGCGTACTAACCATCAGCCTATCGTACGTAAAGCGGGATTATTCATACGATTAAGCTTGCCCTACAGGGGATGTTTTTTCCCAACCTTTCACTAAAATATGCACCTTTTAGAGTAGAGATAAATCATGAAAAACAAAATTACTAAGAGGTAGAGTTTATTGGGGCGGAAGAGTCTTTGCTTTGCTTTTCTCCTAACAATTGTTTATTGGTTGACGCTGCCTGTGGTATATCATCAGTGATGGCCCAACGCCTATCCAAAAGCGGCAGAGGAGATTGCAGAAGTAGTCAATGCAGTGGGCACAGAGAGCATAGAGTTGTCTGGGCTGTAAGTCTATCATAATATGCAAATATACTATGAATACATGTACATTATAGCAAGAGCTTCGCTGCTCAGCTGTGCTACAGTGCCACTTTGAGCCCAAAAACACTACCTTAAAAAGAGCATTTCAGTCATGTACAAATGAATATATACTCATTGTGAATATATATATATATATATATATATATACATATGTATATTAGTATTTTTATATTGGCTGTGTAAAAAAAAAGTTACCAAAACACTCTGCTTTTACTGATCTTCAAAAGAAAACCACATCCTCACATTTATTTATATACTGCCTTGCATTTTCAGATGATTAAGAGGCAATTAAATACACATCAAATTAATAATTGTAAAATTAACTGGATTGCCGGAAAGCACGTGTACAAAAGCAACGTGTGGATTAATAATAGCTGAAAATATAGTTATTAAATCAAGCATTGTACTGCAGCTCCAGGAGCTATTTGGCGGCTAATTATTTTCCAAGCATATGTATACATATCTAATAATCTGAGCCTGTAGGCTTGTCTCTGCCTGTTACTGTAACAAGCTTGGTATTAATGAGATTGCTCTGTAATTGAACCAACTCCTGTATCCCTTGATAATGGTTGCATGTTAATCTGAATTTGCAGCCACAAAACATTTATCATACTTGCTCAAACAATAAACATTAACGTTGATTTGCCACGGGTATAAATGCCCTGTTAATTATTAGGGAAATAAAAGAGAACACACTCATAATTGTATCACTCAGGCAGAGAAAGGCGCAATATCCCCTTTTGGCCACTGTGTGTCAGCATGGGACAAATTGTTTCCTTGAGCAGTCATAGTTGAGTGCTTAGGTTGATGGGGAGGTAAGACAGGGGTGGGGGCGCGCCTGCAGCAGAAAGCGGTGTGAATTTCAGCTCAGGACAAACCAATATTATTGTAAGGTGTGCTTATATCAATTAAACACAAGCATTAATAAAGCAAATGCAAAATAAGGTTATCCCTCCAAACACAGGTTGTTATGTCCTTAAAAGTACGGTAGTTTACAGAAAAATCCTGAAATGTGTGTTCTTTACTCTTACAGTATATTCTGATGAATTTATGTGTACCTTTAATGTTTGGGTCTAATGCATTTTTAAACCACACGTTTATGATATGCAAATAATTTATGCCGTTTTCTAGAAATTTTCTTTACATATTTTGGGCATATACTAACATGTCATTGAAAAGTTCTGTGATTACCCAACACTGCATAATATGATCAACAATTAAAATACATTGCATTGGCAAAAAATAGCATAATGAATATACACACTATATTACCAAAAGTATTGTGACGCCTGCCTTTACACGTACATGAACTTTAATGGCATCCCAGTCCATAGGGTTCAATATTGAGTTGACTCACCCTTTGCAGCTATAACAGCTTCTACTCTTCTGGGACTGTCCACAAGGTTTAGGAGTGTGTCTATGGGAATATTTGACCATTCTTCCAGAAGTGCATTTGTGAGGTTAAGCACTGGTGTGGACTAGAAGGCCTGGCTCGCAGTCTTCGCTCTAATTTATCCCAAAGGTGTTCTGTCGGGTTGAGGTCCGGACTCTGCGCAGGCCAGTCAAGTTCCTCCACCCCAAACTCGCTCATCCATGTTTTTATGGACCTTGCTTTGTGCACTGGTCCAAATCATTTGGTGCAGGTGGAATTATGGTGTGGGGTTGTTTTTCAGGGGTTGGACTTGGCCCCTTAGTTCTAGTAAAGTGAATGCTTAAGACGTCAGCATACCAAGACATTTTGGGCAATTTCATGCTCTCAACTTTGTGAGAACAGTTTGGGGATGGCCCCTTCCTTTTCCAACATGACTTTGCACCAGTGCACAAAGTAAGGTGCATAAAGACATGGATGAGCGAGTTTGGGTTGGAGGAACTTGACTGGCCTGCACAGAGTCCTGACCTCAACCTGATAGAACACCTTTGGGATGAATTAGAGCAGAGACTGCTAACCAGGTCTTGTGTAGACAATACTCACGTTTTATGCACAGGAACATTATGCCAGGAAGATCTGGTGTTCATACCCCAGTATCGTGTGCATAAACCCCTAGGCTCATGCACACAGGCGTTATGAAATATTAATCCAAACATTGGATCTTGCAGAAAGCTGGCAGAAATATCCAGCCTGGAAAAACGTGTGTAATGGCTCGTAAAGTACATGCGTTTATACCTGTGCAGTGTTTAGAAATTTGGAAAAAATTTGCTCTAGACATTAGAATACATTTACATACATATGAGTGTACATGTGCATTTACGCATATATAGGTGTATGGGCATAAAAAACTCCAACATACTTTTCCCTCAATGTGGGCATTTCAGTTTTATGTCTCTGAACGCTGCTCTGGGTAATGGAGCTAAAGCCCCGTACACACACGCAGATCGTCGTCATACAAACGTCGGCGGACGAAAGATCTGCCGATTGTACGCGTGTAATGCCCCGTACACACGTGCAGATTATCTGAAGACTTTTGTCTGCAGACTTACCAAAACCATATAATATGAGGTCAAACCTAAACACTTTCAATTTGTATGCAATCCGGCAGGCCCTTGCACTACATAGAAAAGGTAAGTCTGCAGACAAAAGTCTTCAGATAATCTGCACGTGTGTATGGGGCATTAGTATGGTGCCTCCGACAGCTGTCTGCACACAATCCGCGGACAAGAGTCTTTCTTGCAAACATGAAAATTTTTGTCTGCGGACACCAGAACGGACAATTGTTTGCCTGTCAGTACAGAAATCAGCCGACAGACCGCAGATTTGCAAGACTGGGCATGCTCAGAAAATAAAAAACACAGGGAAAGTTAACCATTACATGACATCACTTCTGCAGTCAGCTGAAGTCTGCGGACAAAATTCTTGTGCTGTCCTTGTGCTGTCTTTGCACTTTTCAACAGACACCGACATCCCGGGGAGAAAAGACGAACATTTGTATGACGACGATCTGCGTGTGTGTATGGGGCTTTAATGTCCCATTGCGAATGGACACCTTTGACTTAATAGAGCTGTGGAGGAAAAAAAAATTGCTGTATTCTAAATACTGCATTTTTGTGCATGAGACCTAAGGGTCATAACACGATGTTCTCTGGCTTGATAGAAGAACTAACAGAGAAAGTGGAAGGCATACCTTGGGCCTAGTTTATGGAAGTGCCAACAGGTCCTGTCTTAGGGTCATAACACAAACTTGTGCTTTGCCCACGGAGAGCACAACAAGGACAATTATATCTTACGTACAATTGTTCTTTCAATGCAGGGGTGTCAAACTCAATTTCTTTGCGGGCCACATCAGCATTATGGTTGCCCTAAAAGGGCAACCATCAAAGTACATGTAGGACTAGATGTCCAGAGAACCCCTCCACCCCTTACATAAGATGTCAAGAGGCCACCCACCATCACAAGTCAAGAGTCTACCACCCTCCCTTACATCACAGTACACCCCCTTACCTTTTGCTATCCATAACTAACCTCAGCTTCATCACAAACGTCATCTCAAAATATTCCTCAAATTGTCCACTCCGCATCTACCAAGACATCTTGCTCTCTAGCCCTCCTGACACCTCCTCCCATGCACGCCTACAGGACTTCTCCAAAACCTCTCCCATCTTCTGGAACTCCCGACCCAGAATGTTTGGTTAGCTCCTACCCTGTCCTCCTTTAGATGATACCTGAATAACCATTTATTCAGGGAGGCCTACCCCTTCTTCACCTAAAAACTGTACTTTTGCCACCACCTCAGATCATCCTCTGCAATTATTACTTATTATATCACCTCCATTGTTAGCTCCATAAGCAGGGCCCTCCTATTCCTTCTGTATTAAACTGTATTTTAATTGTACTGTCTCCCTTTATATTGTAAAGCGCTGCAGAAACTGTTGATGCTTTCTAAATCCTGTATATTAATATTAATAATAATAATGAAAAAAAAGTGCTGTGACCACATTTAGACAGAGGAACTGAATGACACAATGCTCTAGGCCATGGTATATGTTGGTTATACAAACATCTGGCACTAATTGTTGCAAATGTTTGTCGCATGTAAACTTTTTTTCCCTGCACTGCTTCATCATGCTACTCCTGTTAAAAAACAATCAGTATATCATCCACAGCTCTGGTTTTTTTAATGATTGCCAACACCAGAATATTCCTATTTTATGTGGTCCACAGGTTGTACAGTCAGTATGCCCACCCTGGAAACTGCTCATTCATTTAAAGCATTGCACTTATACTGGTACCCAACCCTGCTTAGCTTCCAATATCAGACAAGATCAGGCACATTCAGGGTGGTGTGCCCACTGTCTATTGTTACCAGCAATATGTGTAATATAATTGCTTTACATAAACTGAGATATTGTGGTAATAAATAACAAAATAAATCAACAAAGTGCTTAAGACCCCATTCAGACTAGCGCGACTTGTCAGGCGACTTGTCAGCCTGACAAGTCGCGCTCGGTCGCTCGCCATTGATTAGCACAGGACCCGTTCTAATAGGAGCGACACAAGTCGCTCTGACTTAGAAAAAGAGTCCTGTACTAATTTGGGGCGACCTGGGAGTGACTTGCATAGACTTCCATTATGCGAAGTCCCTGCAAGTCATGCCGAAGTCGCGGTGCACGCTGTGCACAGCGACTTCACAGGTCGCCCCTTGAAGTCGGATCGCCTCAGTGTGAACCGGCTCTTAATCCAGGAATTTATATAGAGGCATATACAGAAGAAAATACACAAGGACAGAATAAAAAGAGCTCCTCAGACCCTCAACATCAAACAATTGTAAAGTCTCCCAGGTGTCATTGATCACACACAAGGCTTATCAAAATATGTGACCCTCCATATAAGAGTGGTCACATGTGCATAGTGAGACACACCCAGGGAAAGGGCGCTCTCTCCAGCCTCCACCCTTCCAAAGAGACACCAGGAATTTTGCTGTCAGTTGTCACCATATACATCCACAACTTGAAGAGAACTACTGCACCACTGGGAATTAGCTCAGCAGGACTGATGCACATATGATATAAGAGACACTACTCATAGTGTAAAACCACCCATAAAAAGTAATGTATCAAGCCTAAGCACCTACAAATGCCCAGAAGTAACACAGCATATCACATGGTACAGCAACATGGAATCCAAGCATCAAAGATGGCCGCTGTTCCTTCGCTCATGCTAAGTAGCGTCTGTTCGGGTCTGCCCAAATGGTTCAAATGAATGGGCTGCCCTGCCCGCGCAAACACGGGCCGCAAAAACACAGGTAACTAAACCTAGAATAAGGAAACATTGTGACCTGTAAGATTTTTTTTTTTTTTTAAACTTTAAGTGGAACTAAAGGCAAAACCTCTTTTTTTAATTTTGGATATAGTTACATGGTCAGTCAATTTAGAAAAAAGGCATACATCCATCCAGTTCAACCAATAGGAAACAAAATACAAAATAGAAAGGAGGGTTAAAATCTCTGTCAGTTTTTTTGCCCTCTGTATACCATTGGGAAAATGACTCTTCACTTCCTGTCCCATAGCCAAAAAAGTGAGAGGAAATCCTTCCAAAATGAGGGAATCCCTTATTATCACCAAGATCACCAGAACTGGTTTCTGGTGCCTGGAAGATTTACCCTATATTCCTGTTCTTGGGACAGCCCAATAATCAAGATTTTCTTTCCCTTTCAGTTTCGGTGATAAGGAAAAACAGGACAAATAGAGAGGGTGCATCTCTCTAATGGGGGCACAGACAGCAATAAAACTGATCTTCTCATCCTTCTCCACTCTATTCAAAACTAAAAAAATATTTTTAGAGTAAAAATGAGTAAGGAGTAGAACATGACATGTATTTGTAAGTAGTGCATGCTTTATTCTCACATCCAACTGGCAGAGACAGCAAACATTTGTATTTTTTTTCCTTTTGTTACCCCTAGACAATTTGCTATTTTGGTTTACATTACCATCATTCAAGATGTATCTAACTATAATCTTCAAGTACTGAACAAATTATAAGTGTACTACTAGACAACTCAAATATTGAAGATTTAACCATGAGTGAAAGGTTATTCCAGAGGTTGAAAATATGAAATTGGGCGTAAAAGTCACAAAAAAACTTTTTTTCTCTGAACAGACCTTTAAAGGTAAATAAAGTGGACTCAGTGAAATATTTGAATAATGGCCAAATCAGGAGGGAAAGGTCAATAGGTCACCACAGTGCTCCGCAGTGATCCAGAAAATGGGTTAACATGGGACTTTTCATTGTACTGGATAGCCAATTAATTGTGAAATTAAGTCAACTGTGATAATGAGTTCTGTTAAGACAACATGCAGAACAGCTTTGCATCATAGTGAGCACTGATGGCAAAAAATAACAGACTTATTGCAAAAAAAAAATCTGCATATTGAAAATGAAGAAAATAAAATTGGTGGTTCCTTACAATGTGCACAGTCCTGGTTGGAACAGTCTATACCAGTCTAAGGAACATTGGTACTATATTGAATAACCTAATATGTGACGTGTAAAAACATATTTTCATATAACTAGAATGTAATCAGGTTGTGTGATTTAAATAGTAGTAGCTCACCAGTTGATTAGAGGTTCTAGCCTGTGCATTCTTCCATATCAGTCAAAAAACTGTGAGCACATCAGGAATTATTTTATTGCAGTGGTACCTCTGCAGGAGCTACTTAGACTAACCGATTCCTTCCCCCTATGGTGCAGAAGCAGCCAGGCACACAGCAACAGTCTATTCAATCTGGCTTATTGATCAGTCTAAGGGTTTGTCTTTTTCTGTAATCTATTGTTTAAAGGAACTGGGGAAGGGATATAGGGTGGTGTGGAATACTCCAAAATGTTTGAACACAATTCTACAGAGGACAATTCACATCAGCAGCAGTTTTTTCCACTCAAAGCAGGGGACCGTGAGATATTTAGTAAATCGGATGCAGCAAGAAAGGAACAATCTTTAGGTTCATGGCTGGGGACCATGGAGTAGCTTGCACATTAGATAGACTAGACTGGAACAGTTTATAGGTTCAAGGCTGGGGGCCATGTTTGTTTGCAGAACAGATTGGCTAGACTGGAAAAGTCTATAGATTCATGGCTGGGGACCATGGAATAGCTTTGCAGAACAGATAGGCTAGACATGAACGGTTTATTGGTTCACCGCTGGGGACCATGAAGTAGTTTTCAGAATAGACAGGCTAGACTGGAAGAGTGTACAAGTTCATTGCTGGGGACCATGAAGTAACTTGCAGAACAGATAGGCTAGACCAGAACAGTCTATAGGATCACGTCTGGAGACAATGATGTAGCTTGCAGAATAGATATGATCAGTCCATATAGGATCAGTCCATAGGTGCAGTCTCTGGTAAGTAGCTCAGAACCCAGTCCCAGGAATGCCAGGGGCAAGCAGCCACCTCTTCCTTGCAGCTCACTAATCCATTACCTCAGGAGGGAGAAAGACAAATTTCTCAGGGCTCCAAACCAACTGGGCACACCTCCCCAGATCAAAAGGGGGCTTCTACTAAATACTGAGCAAAGGGTCTGAATACTTAGGACCATGTGATATTTCAGTTTTTCTTTTTTAATAAATCTGCAACAATGTCAACAATTCTGTGTTTTTCTGTCAGTATGGGGTGCTATGTGTACATTCATGAGGAAGAAGAATGAACTTAAATGATTTTAGCAAATGGCTGCAATATAACAAAGAGTGAAAAATTTAAGGGGGGTCTGAATACTTTCCGTACCCACTGTAGTCTATTTCCTTGATCTTCCACTTCATACAGAGATTTCTACTTGCCTTCTATGGGTCCACCAACAAAGGGAGCATGCAGGTACTGTATATAGTGCAATAAATTAAAAAAAAAGAAAAAAAAAATATATATATATTCATTTTTTTAAAGGGTTACTTCACCTTTACCAAAAACTGACTATGCAGGTAAGAGACTTCTGTGGAAAAAAATATAGGTGTAGGCCAATTAGTTACCTCCCAAAGCCTGATAAAAAAAAACACAAAGATGGCATTATGCCAGCCTGCGTTGCTGCTAAGACTTACTAAGCCCTCCGCCTATCCATTGTAATGCATGTGCTTCCACTGTGAAGGCACTCAAAATTTTGAGTTGGGACTACAGAAAATTCTGGGGTGCCTTGACGGGGCTCTGTAGCTTAACCACTTAAGCCCCGGAGGATTTGGCTGCTCAAAGACCAGAGGCCTTGGCACTTTGTGATTTTAACTGACAATTGCGTGGTCATGCAGTGCTGTACCCAAATGAAATTTACGTCCTTTTTTCCCACAAACAGAGCTTTCTTTTGGTGGTATTTGATCACTTTTGCGCTTTTTATTTTTTGCGATATTAATAAAAAAAGAGCGAAAATTTGGAGAAAAAATGACATTTTCAACTTTGTCTTTTAAAAAATATCCAATATACTCAATTTATGTCATATATTTTGGCCAAAATGTATTCAGCTACAAGTCTTTGACCAAAAAAATCTCAATGAGCGTATTTTTATTGGTTTGCGCAAACTATGGTGTAAATACTGGAATTAACGCAGCTTTAATTTCTGACTGCCTATCTCATTTCATGAAGTGCTAAAATGGCAGGGCAGTACAACCCCCCCCCCCCCCCCAAATTACCACTTTTTAGAAAGTAGACATCCTAAGGAATGTCCTGAGAGGCATGTTGAGCACATTGAATATTTCATTTTTTTGTCACAGGTGTTTGAAAAATGACTTAAAGAAAAAATAGAGATGATTGGAGCCATTCTCATCTCCAATCAGCTCTATGGTTAGATAACTGAACCCCCGGATGCACTGTCGGGTTAACCGCTGGGACAGGAGAGCCCGAGAAAAGCCACAGAAGGCGGCGGAAGGCTGCGGGATGGGGGGGGGGGGAGTCCCCTCCCACTGCATGTAAATGCAGTCTAGTGGCGAATTATCCGCTAGGATTGCTTTTACATGTAAGCCGACCGCTGGCTGTAAAAAACGATACCAAGATGATGCCTAAATCTGCAGGCATCATCCTGGTATAACCACTCAAAGTCCAGCAATGTACCAGTACATTGCTGGTCCTTGTTTGGCATATAGTGTAGGATTTTATTTTTCATGCAGCCTGTGGGCTGAACGAAAAAAAAAGAGAACCTAACAGAAATCACCACAGGAATATTGTGTAGTATTACACACCATTAACCGCTCAGTCAAACCCACTGATTTTAATGGTGGGTATACATGACAATATTCCACGTATACCTAAAGGTATTTTAACCACTTGCCGACTGCCTAACGACGATTTACGTTGGCAGTCAGCCCCTCACAGGCAAAGCGACGTAGGTCTACGTCACTAGCCTGTGAGGGTGTAGGGAGCGAGCGCGCACCGCTGGAGGCTCCCGTTCGCTCACAGACCCCCCCCCCGCGCGAGTGACCGGCGGACCCGATGTCCGCCGGTCACTCGCGATCGTCGGTTACAGCGGGAGAAAGGCAGGCGCTAATGTAAACAAAGCCGCCTGTCATTCTCCCCTGTGTAACAGCACAGATCATACGGTCCTGCTATGTAGGACCGTAGATCTGTGCTGTTACACACACAGCCACATCCAATCACAGTAAGAATCACGCCCCTAGGGACACACTTAACCCCTCCCTCTCAAATAAAGTTTATACAAGAAAAAAACAAGCGCTGTGAGTAATAAATTAGTCGAGGTGATGTAGGAATGCTAAAAAAATAAAATAAAACACGGATATAGCTGGACTGCAATTATTAACAATCTATGGACTAGGTATGAAGGGGTATAAGTCTGATAAAAAGTCCAAAAGGTGTAGGTCAGACTAAGTCCAAATTCTGCTGTAAGGGCTGCTCCGTGGGACACAGTGAAGTCATTGCTGTGGGACAATGTGAAGAAAACAGAAACGGAGCGCCTCTAAGTGCAGCATTTATTGAACAATTATCAGACACATAGTAATGGCAACTCACATGGTAAAGGAAAAAGACAAGCTATGAAAGCTCCGGTGGTAGGCTGATGGAAATCCAAAAGGTGCCGAGGAGTGGAAATGCTGAGAGCCGGTCTGAAGTCCTTTACACTTGACAAAAGAGCGCGCATGCCCGATGGGAGCCGTGCGCGAGCTCTGAAACACGTTGTGTCATCCCATAGCCTCCGGTGACGTCACACAGCGTACGCTGCGTTCCAGCTTGGTCCTCTTGCGCCCAGCCGCATCCGGAAGACGGACGATTCCCAGGACAGTGTCGTTCCACCCTTCAGACCGGCTCTCGGCATTTCCACTCCTCGGGACCCCTGGATTTCCATCAGCCTACCACCGGAGCTTTCATAGCTTGTCTTTTTCCTTTACCATGTGAGTTGCCATTACTATGTGTCTGATAATTGTTCAATAAATGCTGCACTTAGAGGCGCTCCGTTTCTGTTTTCTTCTCAAATACAGTTAACCCCTTCCCTGCCAGTGTCATATTTACAGTAACAGTGCATATGTATAGCACTGATTACTGTAGTAATGTCACTGGTAACCCCAAAAGCGTCAAAAATGTCAGTCAAGGGTCCGATCTGTCCGCCGCAATGTCGCAGTCCCGCAAAAAAAATCGCAGATTGCCGCCATTACTCGTTAAAAAAAAAACTATAAAAATTACAAAAATCTTTCCCTTAGTCAGTAAACGCAATAAATTTTGCGCAAACCAATCAAAATACGCTTTTTGCGATTTTTTTTACCAAACATATGTAGCAGAAAACAAATTTGCCTAAAATGTTAAAACATTTTGATTTTTACATTTTTTTTGGGGGGGAATTTCATATAAAAAAATGTGAAAAATATTGTTATTTTTGCAAAATTGTCGCTCTTTTTTTGTTTATAGCGCATGATCAAAAAAATCGCACAGGTGATCAAATACCACCAAAAGAAAGCTCTGTTTGTGGGAAAAAAAAAGACGTCAATTTAATTTGGGTACAGCGTCGCATGACCGCGCAATTGTCCGTTAAATACACGCAGTGCCGAATCACAAAATAGGCCCTGGTCAGGAAGGGGGTAAAATCTTCTGGGGCTTAAGTGGTTAACTGCAGTGGTGAAATCAGCCTACCACAGCTGCTGCCATCAGAGGTATCCATATATGCTGTGCACAAACGCTGTTTGTATCAGAATATATAAGATCAATGTGGCAGCCGACGGGTACCTGCAAGAGAAACAGGTTAACAAAAGAATGAAAAACAAACAAAGTACAGTAAAAGTACAGTAGGAAGAGTAGAAGAACATAAAAAATTACTGACACGATAACTGTTTTTGGATTTTTTATTTTTTTTGTGAACTGCGATTTTCCATCTTGGGACTCTCAAAATGTTGATAGCCATCGAACATCTTTTGAGACCTTGTGTTTGTGTGCCCTACACTGTGTCGTGCTGTACCCTACACTAAAACTCTACTAGTGTATGGTAGCGACGGAAACAGTCCCCGAAGCAGGGACCAGGACAGGTGGGACAATAAAAGCGGGTGTCACGCCTAAATCCGCGCCTGCTACAAACTCGACATCTTCTTTGGGGGTGAGTTTGGGTAGGGGTACGCGGGAGGACATTCGGAAAATGCCTCTCATGCAGCCGGCTCACTGCATCTGGAAGGGGAAGTTGGGCAGGCATACCTCCTGGGTACAGGTATGCTTCGATGATCGCTTCCTGGAGTTCTCGGAAGGATCCAATTCGTCCTGACGCCCTGTATAGGACAAAGGCGTTCAGCATAGCCAATTGGAATAAATAAACAGACACTTTTTTGTACCAGCGTCTGGCTTTACGGGCAACTAAATACCGCGCCAAAAGCTGGTAGTTAAGGTCCACCCCTCCCATATTAAGGTTGGCACGCTTGCTGGGGAGGTACTGTTTCATAGCAAGGTGGCCAGTATATTTAATCAGGTACTCGTCAACGCAGACAACTTGTTCGGGCATAAACAAGGCTGCAAACCGCTAAATGAAGTGGTCTATGAGGGGCCGAATTTTGTGGAGCCGATCATATTCAGGGTCTCCCCGAGGACGACAGATTTCATTGTCGCTGAAATGCAAAAATCGCAGAATTTGCTCGTATCTCACCCTGGACATGGAGGCAGAGTACACGCGCATATGGTGAAGTGGGCTAGTGGACCAATATAGCCGCAATTCACTCTTTTTGGTTATGCCCATGTTCTGGGAAAGACCCAGAAAGATTTTAAAATTGGGAACCATTATAGGTTTCCAGGCGAATTGTCTGGCAAGGGGCAAATTTGGGTTGGCGGCGATGAATTGTTGTGCACATAAATTTGATTGATCCACAATAGATCCGTAAAGATCTTCCGTGAAGAACAGCTCAAAAAAGTTCAGGGGCGTAAAACCAGCTGTCTCCATGTGGATTCCAGGTTGGGCAGTGAACGGGGGAAGTACTGGCACTGTAAAATCAGTGGGTTGCCAATTGGGATATGCCAGCGCATCAGGGAGAGCACTATGGGCTCTACGGGCCTGTCTTTGAATATGCGGTGGCTGCGGGCCACTACTCGTGCTAGCCACCGCACCAGCTTCAACTGCACTTATGGGACTCACCACGTCACCAAGTGTTACTGCAGTGCTGGTTGTTCTAGGTCCAGGATGTACTAGGCCGCTGGCGCTTGCCAGGCTGCCAGAAGGATGAGCGACACTAATACCGACACTCTGCTCCATACGAGCACCCTGCGATTCCTACATCTCAATAACTCTAGAATGGGGTCGGGTACACCTGGGTCTAACAGGGACCCATCTGTCGTCGGAGCAATCTGTCAGGGAGCCGCTGCTGTCATCAGGTTTGTATACTGACCCTGATTCTGCCAGTGAGGCTTCCCCATCGCTCTCATCTAATATGATCAGTATACTGTAAGCCTCTGCACTACTGTACCAACGTTTGGACATTTTGGTAACTGAAGTAAACGGTACAGTAGTGTTACTCACAGGTAATAAAAGCACCTGGTTGTCAAGGACTATTTCAACCGCTTCCAAAAATAAACTGCTAATGCTAGCAGGGATCAGGCCTGACTCTGCTAACACAGCGGTTTTGTGTGTTGTGTTTTTCGTAAGTGACAGTAATCTATTGATTACTACACCTGCCTGGGTGGGGTGGGCTGGGCGGAGGGGTTAAACGCAGGTGCTGGCAGGAATCAGTGCTGATCGTGCAAACACCGGGTTTTGGGAACCCTAAACTATGGGGACGTTAGTATAGTTCTGATCAGATCAGATATTGATCTGTTCAAAAACTATACTAGTAATGGAAGTGTGTGTGTGTGTGTGTGTGTGGTAATCAAGGGGTTATTTCTAACTATGCGCCGGGGATCTGCGCTATTTTAGACTGACGCTAACACTAGCTAATGTCACCTGTGTCACTAATAATATTGATCAGAAAAAAAACCATACACTATAAAAGTGACACTGTGACAGGGCAATGAAGGGTTAAATGGGGGTGATCAGGGGGTTAAATCTTTATTGGGGGGGTGGCGGGGACAGAAACGAACTCGCTAGCGCTAACTCAAGTCACAATCACACTAATAAAAAATACAATAAAACACTATATTACGTGTGTATTAGTGTGCAATGTGACAGGGGGGAAGGGGTTAACTGGATGTGATCGGGGGGGGGATCAGGGGGTTAAATCTTTATTGGGAGGGGGTGGCGGATATTCTAAGTATAAAAGGAACGGCGACAAGCGCTAAACCTGGTCACAAGTCACACTTACAGTATATGGGTATATAGAAAATGCTATATACGGTATACAGTGTGTGTTGTGACAGGGGGTGTAGGGGTGATCAGGGGGGATCAGGGGGTTAAATCTTTATTGGGGGTGGGTGGCGGGGACCCTAAACCTACTTGGGACAGAAACTAAGTCGCTAACGCTAACTTAAGTCACAATCGCACGAATACAAAATACAGAAAAACAGTATATTACGTGTGCAATGTGACAGGGGGGAAGGGGTGAACTAGGGTTGATCATGGGGGGATCAGAGGGTTAAATCTTTATTGGGGGTGGAGGTTATTTTAAGTGTAAAAGGGAGGGCCGCAAGCGCTACACCTGGTCACAAATCACACTTATACGGGTATATAGGAAAATGCTATATACAGTATACAGTGTGTGTTGTGACAGGGGGTGTAGGGGTTAACTGGGGGGGGGGGATCAGGGGTTAAATGTGCCTATCTAAGTGTGTGTATGGGTGCTTGGTGCAGTACTCATAGTTAGATGTTCTCTCCTCTCGATGAATCCAAAAAGGATCATGGGAGGGGAGAGCACGTCTTTTCTGAGCCTGTGTTTACATTACACAGGCTCAGCATAGAATCTGATTTGGCAGGACCGATCAACATGTCCAGACCAAAAATCATTGGTCTGGACCTGATGACTGATCGGTTCTGAACCCAATTAGGCCATCAGCGGCGGCGGGGGCTTGCGGGAGCGCGCCCCAGAGCGGCGGGAGTGAGCAGCGTAGCCCTACATCTGTTTGCCTGTAGGGGGCTGACTGCCGCAGTAAATAGTCGTGCGTCGGTCGGCAAGTGGTTAAGCATGTATTTGCAAATGTGTGCAAACTAAACCCCTGTTTTTAACATATACTGTTTGACAGGATAATTCGGATGGTTGCAGGCTTGTCGGTAAGTTGAGCTAGGAATGTCTTTGTTTTTTTTTGCATATGTTGCCCTTCCATATGCTCCTTGCTGCAAAAGCCAGTTATAGGTGAGGGCAGTGGTCATTTGTCTGTACTGCTGAAATATTGGTGAGGGGACGCACCTGCGCCCCTGTGCCTTTAAGAGGGGATGGGCTCACCTGCCCTCTGCCTTTCCATTATAATGCATGTGCTTCCACTGTGAAGGCTCTCAAAATGTAAAGTTGAGCTGGGAATTTCCATGGTTTTGTTTTGCATGTGTTGCCCTTTCATGTGATTTCTTGCTGCAAAGACCAGTTCTAGGTGAGGGCAGTGGCCATTTGTTTGTACGTACTAAAATACTCCCAGTTATTATTGCTCATCCTCCTTCATCACAGGAGCAAACTCTCAAACCCCTGCACACGTGTGATCCACTATCTTCTTCATTGTAGTATCACTGAGCTTGGAGCTACTGCAACAGGGAGAGAGAGCTCATGCAAGTGGGTTTGAATCTCATTGAGGGTGTCTTAGCAACATCCCAGCAACAAGGCAGGGTGTGTGCTGTAGTACACCCTGTGTGAACATGACCTTGCTTTTACCAGATTAGATGTCGTGATGCCACTTCATTCTCTTTCCCTCATTTCCAAGTTGGGAAATCCTCGCTGGTGCAGAGAGTGACACTGATCGGTTGACGTCATCACTGCTTGCTGCGTCATTACACTCTGAATGAAGGGTACTGTGGTTATTCCCTGCACTCATAGTATGTCTTCAGTCTTCCTAGTTGAATGGTACTGGGTATCATTTAACCCAGGAAATCATGTGGCAGAAAACAATATACTATGGAAGACAGCTACAGATTGAATGTAAGCATTGTAGCCTGAGATTTTTATTAACACTGCCTGGGGGACCATACAAAAAAAATAGCTGGGCAATAAACCAACCAGATTTGACCTGTAGGTATGAAAGGCGCTCAGTGTCACAGGAAGATCAGTTTTGACTTTCCTTAGTAAGGCCTCTCTTAGAATAAACTGCACAGTTTTGGGCATAGGCTCACAAAAATTTATTCTGGAACCAGACTGAGTTCAGCAACAAGATACAACATTAATACAGGTTATGGCAAGATTTTACACATGATAACAGTCTTTTCATAAAGCACCGCTTGCTTGAAAAAGAGCGACCATTGAGAAAGCATGGAAACTTCAAACAAGCATATTCAAAGTCAATAGGAAGAAAATCCTAGAGCAAAGCTCCTTCAAAAGAGAATATTTTTAATATTGTAGGAAATATAAATTTAACTTTGTTGGAAAAAAAGGTCATGCACATGCTACGTTATCTGTTTCTGCCTTCTCAGTGTGAAATAAAAAGGGTAACTAAAGGCAAAACTTTTATTTTTTTTTAAATGTTGGACAGAGTAGAGATAGATTAGAATGCCTAATAGTTTTTTTTTTTTTTTTTTTTTTTTTTAATGTCTGTGCTCCTATTAGGAAAATGTACCCTCTCTATTTATCCTGTTTATCATTATCATTGAAAGTGAAAGTAAAAGAAAATCCCAAATGTGTCCCCAGAAAAGTAATAGAAGGGAAATCTTCCAATGGGGACACTAGTTCTAGTGACCTGGGGGATTCCCTTAATTTGCAGGGATTTCCTCTCACTTCCTGATTTGGCTATTTACTATTGGTAAACAGATAGCAAAAAAAAAAAAAAAAAAACTGAAAGGAGTATTAACCTTCCCTTAATCTATTCAAAATGAAAAAAAAAAGTTTTACTTATAGTTCTACTTTAATTTTATATATATATATATATATATATATTTTTTTTTTTAATACAAAAATACACTACCAACGAATAGCTAGTTTTAGTAGCTAAAGTATAACAGAAGTTTATCTTTCCTTTTGGAGTGACCAATTCCTTGGACACAGAACTACAGTATATGGTGCTTAAAGCTGAACTTTGGGACATTTGCAATGTAAAAATGAATCTCCTCTAATGATGGATGTAACATGTGTGGGTGTTGCACATTAGTTTACATTTTTACTTTCATTAATTCCACAGAGTGCTGTAAGCCTCAAGCTTCCAGCAATTAAACTTAGGCCTTTTTCACACGGGCTTTCAGTCAGTTTTTTAGGCAAACCTGCTCGGATGCTCCATGTACCTCTATGGGGCAGCGGATGTCTGCGGTGACATCTCCGCTGACACCCGCTGCTATCCGATCCAGTCCTGTCCGTGAAATCCAGATGGATGGAAACTCTATTTTCCATCCGTCTGGAGGATTTGTTTGGATAGGATCGGATTAAAACGGATAGGCAGTCTGTTTTTATCCGATCTCCCATGTTTACATTCCTTGTAATAAGAATAAAAATGATCAAAACTTTTTTTTTTTAAAAAAACTGTGCAAAAATAAAAAATAAAAGATAAAATAAATAGGAAAAAAAATAAAAGTGCCCCGTCCCCGTTAGCTCACGCGCTGAAGTAAACGCATACGCAAGTCGCGCCCACATATGTAAACGGTGTTCAAACCACACAAGTGAGATATCGCCTTGATCGTTAGAGCAAGAGCAATAATTTGAGCCCTAGACCTCCTCTGTAACTCTAAACTGGTAACCTGTAAAATATTTTAAAATGTCGCCTATGGGAATTTTTAATTATCAAAGTTTGTCGCCATTCCACGAGCGTGCGGATTTTGAAGCATGACATGTTGGGTAGGGTCTCTGCTAAAAAATATATATAATGTTTGGGGGTTCTAAGTAATTTTCTAGCAAAAAAAAAAAAAAACAAAAAACTGATTTTTATCTTGTAAACAACAAGTATCAGAAAAAGGCCCGTTCCAGAAGTGGTTAACACCATGACTAATGCTGATGGTTTGCTCAATGGAACCCAGGCTGATAACTCTATATCCAGCACAACATTGCCTGCTGATGTTGCCTTTCAGAAAAAGTTGCTTTTAAAAAAATGACATTTCAGCTGAGGGACTACAAGTGCCAGCAGAACCTATTAACCCTCCTTTTACTGAGCCCAAATCTGTTTGTCCAGTCACAGCTGCTGAGCAGAACTCTACAGCACGGCATCAGGAGACATGTGGTACTGCAGCAGAAACTGTGACTTTATCTGATGTTTGTGTGTCTGATAACAATCTTTCCAGTACAGGTGTGATGGACCATTCCACCAATATGTGTGTAATAGACAATTGTACCCATTCAGGTGTTAATAATAATAAAAATACTAATAATATTAGTAATGTACAGACTAATGTTACATCAGTATGGGGCCTTGGCCCTGATAAGCCAACATTTGCTCAGGTGGTACGCTGTGCTCCTGGGAATATTATTAAGCCAGGGCTAAGAGGAACTCCACTTCCAAGCAGGGTTTTCCCCCACAGGCTGCCACTTCGTGCACCCCTGGATCTGGTCTTGGGTATCTGGCTTCTGATGGGGGTTCAAGGCGTAATGTAGTCATTCTTAAATGGGAAGGTGGTGCAACCCCCCCCCAGCACGGCATGTGGTGGTAGACATGATTATAGAGATGGGTTTTGGGGCAAAAGACCTCTATGCCCTAATACATGTAGCTGGGAGCCGGAAGTACACAATTAGCTTCACCAGGCCTGAGGGTCTTGACTTGTTCTGGGAACGATATGAGGCTCTGTGCAGGTCAAGACCTGAATGGGAAGGTCTGGCACCAGCTGCTGTTTCACAAAGGTCAACTGTAAAAAACATAACTATCATACTCACAAGAGAGTGTTCCTGCTCGGGACCTACAGGTCTGTTTAAAGAATTATAGTGAGGTTTTGAAAAAGCCAGATAAAATCCTTGATGAACGTGGCATCTGGACTGGGGGTTGGTTGGTAACGGTCAGGTTGGCCAGGGATGGGAATGTTGTCCGTCACCTGCCCTCCTTCGGCTTTTATAGGAAGGATTAAGATGACTATTTTCTATCCTGGTCAACTAAAGCTGTGTCACCACTGTGGAGAAAAGTATAATTTTAGCTCCTCCTTTTCAGCATTAATATGTTCAGTGTGTTGGGGACAGGGTCATGTGGTCAAGGACTGCACCCAGATGATAAGGTTCAACCTGTGCCTGCGCCTTGGCCACCCCTACAGCCGATGTCCTGAGGCCTGCCACAATATAGAGAAAGAGGTAATAGATTAACTATTAAGGCTGGGTAGGTTGGAGGATGAGGCCCCTGCAGTGAATGACTCCCCTGGTCCTGTTTAGGATCCCTCCCCATTTCCTCTGGCCACCCCTCCTGTGTCTGTAAGTATTCCTTCTCTGTCTGTCTCTGTGTCCCCCCAGCCTACTGTACCCACTCCTCATGTGTCAGAAGCTTCCAAGTCTGTGCCCCTTGAGTCAGTTATCCCCCATGAGTCTTTCCCTCCTAAGTCTGACTTAAAAGAAGGCCCCCCCACCAGGAGAGGTAGAGGGTACCAAAAAGGGTGCTGCTGCTTCTTCTGAAAATAAGTCTTCTGTAAAGACTTCAAAGAAAAAAGCAAGAGATGAAAACAGCTCAGAGTCTGACCTGCAGTACCTGGAGGATAGAAGGAAGGTTGTGAGGCGGAAAAGACAGGCAGGGAAGACAGAACAGGAACAGGAAGCCCAATGCCTGTCTCCAACCATTATGGGGCTTCTACTTTGGATATTTCCTCATCTGGGGCTTCTTTAAAGCAAAGTTCAAATTCTGAAATGGAGTTGGAGGAGGCCTCAAGAAAGAGAGGCTTTTGGTGAGGAGCAGAAGAGGGGAGCTAAGAAACAATCCACCCAATAACCCAAATGACAGTTCCTCCTCTGTTAAAAGTGGCAACAATAAATGTTGCCAGCATCAAGTCAGTAAGTGCTTATTCTATGGCCTTCTTTTTGTTCAGCCAAGTTAGATACTGAATTTTTATTTTTGCAAGAGACTAGGCTCATCTCCTTGGCAGATATTTATATGGCCAAGGGAGAGTGGAGGTATGGTCCATCCTACTGGTCTCTTGTGGCCAAACCTTATGGGGGTGTGGGGGTGTTGTTTAAAACCGGCATGGTAACTTTCCGGCGAGTTATTGTGGTGGAGATAGGGAGATGTATGATCTTAGACGTCCTTGTGGGGAGGGCAGGACCTACGCCTAATTAATGTTTATGGGCTGCACACAAAGTGGGACAGGAAATGCCTTTTTACAAGGATCAAACCATTTCTATTTACTTCCCGGCAAGTGGTTTTTGGAGGTGGCTAGGCTCAAAGACAGGAAGGACTTCAAAGACAAGCTGGGATATGATAGAGTTCTTTTAAATAACATGGTTAGGGATTCTGGTCTTGTGGAAGTGCACAATAGGCACCTCTCGGATGACACAGGGTTCATCATTCATCAAGGTAGTAGTCAGGGTAGGATAGATATGTTTTTTTTGGAGGCCTCTTCTTTCACACCCCAAGTGGTGCAGGCAGTAAAGTTGTCTGATCACTGTTTGCTTTCTGTGGTCTTGAATGCTTCAGACTTCCCTCAAGGGGCAAGGGCATCTGGAGATTAAATTTGACTCTCCTGGATGCACCAGGGTTGTCCCCTGAGTTCCCTACTCTATGTGTTTGCAATCGATCCCTTCATCAGGAGACTCGAAAGCAACATGATTTGCGGGATAAAAGTGGGAATCCCAGGTGAGCCGCCTTTGAGGGTTGTTGCCTATGCAAATGATGTGTCCGTGATTGTCACTGGGACAGATGAAGCGGAGGAGGTGGTCTCTCTGACATCACGGTACTCTGAAGCATCAGGCTCCAAAATCAATCAGGAACAGACTGAACCTCATCAAGAGGAATGTCACCTATCTATCCAGAAGGAAGGGTGGCTTAGATATGGTCAACCCTGTTCATTTCTTTTCACTGCTATTTCTCAAGTATAACTTTGGTAATATGCTTGCAGTGGAATCTGCTGGATGGGCAAGCATGTTTAGATCTTAGTTTAGGCCTTTTCTACGACTTTGGGAAGAAGGTAGACAAGTCAAAAATCTCAGGGGTCATTGTGGTCAGCTTCCAGCCTATGTAGCTCCATGTCTAAAGTTGCTGCAGCAGTGGCAATTGTCAGCTGAAGATCTCAGATCAGCTCCGAGTCTTGAGCAAAGTCTTTCATGACCCACTGGCCTTAAGGGATTGCCCAGGCCCAATTTTGAGGGAAGAGTTAAGACTGATTAATTTGGCTAGAGTCCCCTTTAAATTTAGGCATCTAGCCTGGTTGTGCTAGGAGGAGACAATGGACCATTTTCTTCTTTCTTGTCCTTTTAACAAACAGGTGGGGCTGGTCCTCGGTGTTTCTTTCCTCTCCAAGCTGGGTTATGCTGAATGGGTGTACGGAGCATTAAATACTGGTGGAGTCTTTTGTTTGGATACACTTTTTTTAGTTAGCCTAGTAGTCTGTTATTTCACCTGGAACGCACGGTGTCAGGTCACCACTCGGCATTAAATCCGCCCTGTTCAGTGGGTGGTGTATGATATTCTGCATGAGGTGGAGAAGATTGGGGTGCTTGAGAGAGACAAGTGGGGTCGGGGGGCTTGGTTGAAGGCATGGAGGAGTTTCAAGCCTCCCTGACTGCCGGAAGTCTCTTTGCCGGGTGTGGCTGTCTGTCTCTTATCACCCTAGATTTTTTTCTTTATGCTTAAGTTTTGATATATGGCTGCCTACATAGGTGATGATTTGTGCCTATTAGGCCCTCTCTGCTGCTTTATGTAAATTGTTTTCTAAACATTTTGGTAGTGGACTGTGTACAGCATCTCACAGAAGTGAGTACACTCACAGAAATTACACTTTGATACTATGTAAAGTAGTGAGTGTACAGCTTGCATTACAGTGTAAAATTTCTGTCCCTTCAAAATAACTCAACACACAGCCATTAATGTCTAAACCACTGGCAACAAAAGTAAGTACACCCCTAAGTCAAAATGTCCAAATTGGGCCCAAAGTGTCAATATTTTGTGCAGCCACCATTATTTCCCAGCACTGCCTTAACCCTCTTGTGCATGGAGTTCACCAGAGCTTCACAGGTTGCCACTGGAGTCCTCTTTCCCTCCTCCATGATGACATCACAGAGCTGGTGGAAGTTAGAGACCTTGCACTCCTCCACCTTCCATTTGAGGATGCCCCACAGATGCTAAATAGGGTTTAGGTCTGGAGACATGCTTGGCCAGTCCATCATCTTTAACCTCAGCTTCTTTAGCAAGGCAGTGGTTGTCTTAGAGGTTTGTTTGGGGACGTTATCTTGTTGGAATACTGCCCTGCGGCCCAGTCTCCGAAAGGAGGGGATCATGCTCAGCTTTAGTACGTCACAGCACATGTTGGCTTTCATGGTTTCCAAAATGAACTGTAGCTCCCAAGTGCTGGCAGCACTCATGAAGCCCCAGACCATGACACTCCCACCACCATGCTTGACTGTAGGCAAGACACACTTGTCTTTGTACTCCTCACCTAGTTGTCACCCCACACGCTTGACACAATCTGAACCAAATATGTTAATCTTGGTCTCATCTCACCACAGAACATGGTTTCAGTAATCCATGTCCTTAGTCTACTTGTCTTCAGCAAACTCTGGGCTTTCTTGTGCATCATCTTTAGAAGGGGCTTCCTTCTGGGATGACAGCCATGCAGACCAATTTGATGCAGTGTGCGGCGTATGGTTTGAGCACTGACAGGCTGACCCCCCCACCCCTTCAACCTCTGCAGCAATGCTGGCAGCACTTATACGTCTATTTCCCAAAGACAACCTCTAGATATGACGCTAAGCAGCTGCACTGAAATTCTTTGGTCGACCATGGTGAGGCCTGTTCTAAGTGGGGCCTGTCCTGATAAATTGCTGTAGGGTCTTGGCCACCGTACTGCAGCTCAGTTTCAGGGTCTTGGCAATTTTCCTATAGCCTAGGCCAGTGATGGCGAACCTTGGCACCCCAGATGTTTTGAAACTACATTTCCCATGATGCTCTCTGAACTCGGCAGTGTAGTGGAGCATCATGGGAAATGTAGTTCCAAAACATCTGGGGTGCCAAGGTTCGCCATCACTGGCCTAGGTCATCTTTATGTAGAGCAACAATTCTTTTTTTCAGATCCCCAGAGAGTTCATGTAAGAAATGCAGATGATCGTTGGATAGACATAAACCACGTGGTTAGATCAACCCTCCAATCCCAAGGTACAGGCAATAAATAACATTTTGATAGCACTTGCACTTTTGGGTGAGCATCCAATATATATATATATATTATGGTATATAAATGTATTAAATGTTTATTGATTATTGTCCATAACTCTGTATAAAATGTTCATTATATATATTTCTCTTTTAAAATAGTCCATCTGGGATTTCAAAGGGGTCTTTGAGAAAGCTACTACATAGCGAAACGCGTCAGTACCATCCCAGTTGAATTATGACTATGAAATGTGCCTGTATGTCTACTGTGAGATGTATGATATCGATTTATGTATCAGCCTCATCATCTTTCTAATATATCTCTGTTTTACTATGTATTAATAAAATGAGTGCTTTTTTGTTTAATATATGTGTTGATTACTTTTTAATGCTCAGACTTAGTGGTTTAGACACCCTCCTTACCATCCCTACATTTTAACGGTGTGGACAAGGCCTTTCCGCCCTTGGTGGTCTGGACCTTGCCATACTTGTAATTTTATTTAGATCCCCAGAGAGTTCTTTGCCATGAGGTGCCATGTTGAACTTCCAGTGACCAGAATGAGAGGGTGAGAGTAATAATGCTAAATGTAACACACCGGCTCCCCACTCACACCTGAGACCTTGTAACACTAACGAGTTACATGACACCGGAAAGGGAAAATGGCTAATTGGGCCCAATTTGGACATTTTCACTTAGGGGTGTACTCACTTTTGTTGCCAGCGGTTTAGACAATAATGGCTGTGTGTTGCGTTATTTTGAGGGAACGGCAAATATACACTGTTATACAAACTGTACACTCACTACTTTACATTGTAGCAAAGTGTCATTTCTTCAGTGTTGTCACATAAAAAGATATAATAAAATATTTACAAAAATGTGAGGGGTGTACTCACTTCTGTGAGATACTGTATATGTTATGTATATATATTCTGAACATGGATGTGTATTCCTCTGTTTTCTGTTGAAGTATTGCACTATGGTTTTGTTTTTCACTTTTGTATAAAATGTGTTGCTTGACTCTTTACAATAAAAGCTCAGCAGAAGTGGGAGCGGGCGCCTGTGAAAATCTGGTACCGGCCCACTCCCCCATGCCCCCCCCCCCTCCTCAAAAGTGCTAATTCTTTGAGAGGAACGGGGAACGAGTCCTTAAAACTGAACCCTTTTGGGTGGAGCTTTGCTTTAAGTAAATCAAACTGTTTGGCAGGTATTATCACAACACTTCATCCAAGATATATTTTCTTATAAAAGGTGTGAAACGAACTTTGTTACTTTTTAGTAGTTTGAGATTATTATGCCAGTATATTGTTGATGAACATGTACAGTATTATGATTTATTATTGTAGTTTACAATTTTATTTTGCTCACATTTTTACAAGCTTGACCTTCTTTTTTATTTAATTGTATCAAATACTGAGTTCAATTGCCTACTAAAGGGAGCTCTCAAACTTAAAGCAATTGTTGAGATAGATTATCAGCTATGCAGAGAGTGTTTTGTTTTCAACAAGTTAGCTGACTTATATGTAAGCTCTCTTACCTTCAATCAGATTTGCCATTCTGTTCAGAAAAGCGTGTGATCTAAGCACACCTTTCAGACTGTATAGTCAGGTCCTGGACCTCTCTTTTAACTGCACAACATTTAGGTAATACAGTCTGGTCTAAGATCACTCCTTCAGCCTGTGACTGGACTTTAAAGCGATTTTAAACCCTTACATACACCCAGTGAAGTGAACAGCCTCAGGTGATACACAGAGATGAAACAAATCCTCCTACATAGGTTTTCATTATATTTATCTGCAGTCTTCTCTTCCTTTCACCCCTTCAAAAGGGCAGATCATGTTAAAAATCTTTCCTCATCTGTCAGTAGCAGAGAGGAGGAGGCAGAGAGGCTGCAGTTACAGTGTGTGAGAGCTGATTGGATGAAAGGAACACACCCTCCTCCACGCAGCAGAAGAACTGTGTTGTGAATAGGCAAGCTCTGTTCTGAGCTCTCCCCCCTTCTCTCCCAACCCAAATTTATCTCATGTGTTGGGAAACCTTCTCAAAAGTGACTCATGCTGATAACAGAGGAACTAAGCACCAGAGAGAAACAACACTCTTTGGAGAGAGATAAGTAAACACTACAGATATATGTGCTTTTCTCAGATTCCATGACTGAGGTTTACAACCACTTTAAAGGAGCAGCAGCACCTTGATTCGTGTATCCTTGCATTTTCTCATACAATAAATTTGTATTGAAGTTTTGAAAGGATGGGAGTGCCACACCAGCTTTAAAAGATTTTTATTTTGGAACAGCCAATGTGTTTCGGGGATTTGGCACTCCCCCTTCATTAGGGCTAAAAACATGATGATGCAGGCACTTGGATTGGAAAGAAAAATGTTTTAATAAAAGTAAATCTTTATTGAAAAGTTTTGAAGAATACAGCTTGCGACTGCAATTGGATATATCGATAGGAGCATATATCAATGACTTGCAAGCCAGTTGCAGTCGTACAACAACTAGAGAAATTGCAGCAAATTACAAACATTTAGCTTGTCAAACAGTACAATAACCATGCTATAACAGAAAAACAATGTCACTGGAAGAAAATAAAATCAGTGCGCCTTAGCCAGAGAGGTGGGCGCTAGTGTATGAGATACTTATATAAAGAGTTCACTATGCAAACACAAATAAAAACCAAAGTAGTGCATAAGTAGAAATCATACCTACGGAATAGCCTATATAATTAGAAGAAGAAAGAAAGGCGGGGTGAAGGCCCGGAGGTTTCAGGTGTAGCGGGACATACCACAGATCTCTTGGGAAGGGATTGGTGAATAATGATTGTAAAAGATTAAGGACATTTTGTTCATAACCGGGAGAGCAAAGGGCATGTCCACCACATGTGAGAACATCTCCCAGGGCAAAGAGCAACCCCTGAAACAGGTGCCAGGGGTGGATGGATGAAGATGTGTCAAACGAGACGGAACCAGGTACCCCTTTGTAACCCTTTTAAAAGCCAGTTCGGTTAAAAGGATGTTTATAGAAAATGAAGTCAGTGTGGTCCAAATTTGTGACCTGCTTCTCCTGTCTTTAGTGCTTTTAAGGTTCCTTTTTCCACCTGGAGACATAAGTGTTAGGGTTTTTGAGATTATTCAACTGTAAGTAAAGAGTAGATAAAAGTTTAAGAGACAGAGGTGTCCGATGACAATTGTGTTTTTTTTTTTTTTTAACAGAGAACTTTAATTGTATCGACAACAAACAATACAAAAGATTACAATTAACATGGCACAGCTCACCCTACACAGCGGGCACTTCGCTTCAGACAAACATCTACAATTATACATCTTTAACATTACATTGACCAGGGTATTGATATACACAGAGGTACCTTCTCCAACATCAAGAGTAGTCAACCTATTTATATGGGTGAACGTAAAAAGAGGGAGGGAAAAAAGGGGGGGGGGAGGGGGAGAGAGGGGCGTAGACAGAGTGAGTAGGTATATTTGCTTCTAGTTCACCACTGCATCTTCCTTCATTACCCAAGTTTCCTGGGGCAATTTCTGCTTTCATATGTGAGCTTATAAATGGGCAGTGTCCTATTGATTGCGGCTATCCAGGAAGTATGAGTTCATGTATCTATCTCCTACAGTATCATCCATTTTATTGAGCAGTGTCACTGCGGGCTCCAGAGGAACTATTTTGTCAAGGACACTGCCAAGCGTGCTTGTTACCGCTCGCCAAAAGGAGGCAAGCTTGGGACAGGACCAGACCATATGAAGGAAGGTTCAATTTTTATCCCCACATCTGGTACACCTAGGGGTGTATAGTAGGCTCTATGAAGGAATTTCAACTGTATATACCTGTCCCTACCGAGGTCATAGATTGGATGTATGAGCCAACGCACTCATCCCAGTCCTCCTCCGTCAGGTCCGGGATATCACCCTTCCATTTGTCAAAGGATCTTATTAGACTTCATTTATTTGCTGCCCATAGTCTTAAGTACAGGAAGGAGAGTGGTTTGTCCATGACCCTAGAGGATAGTAGGCGTTCTATATTATCTGACTCGAGGGTAATGGGTTCATGGCAAGCCGGAGCTGCCAGTATCGGAACTCCAGGGAGACGGGTAGGGAGTGTGTTCATCTAAGGGCCGCAAATGTGGGAAATTTCCGACAAATGTGTTTAAACAATGACAAATTGGTTGTCAGCACCAAAGTTAGCCAATGCTTGATTTGTAGAAATCTAAAAAGCTCTGTATAGGGAGCTTTATATTTGTCTCTGATTTCCACCCAGGTAAAGACAGAATGACCAGTGAGGAATAAATGGACAATTTGTGGGAAACCCATCAATGTAAGGCACTAGGGGACTCAAAGCCTAGAGAAAACAATGGGTTGCCTAAAAGGGGAAGTAGAGGCAGATGTGGAAAAAATTAGGCCACTAGAATGTTTGGTGTAGTCCCATATTTGGAGCAAATGGGACATTAAGGGGCTAATAGGTGCAGGTCTAGATTTTGTGGGGTGCAGCACTGTGCATTGCATTGTGAAAGCAAGTCCTGCCTGGTTAAAGCTGGTCATAAACATTTTTTTTTTTCAGCCAGCGAGCTGAATGAAAAAAAAAAAAAAAATTAAGAGATTTCTCTATTCACACAAATCAGGTGATGGAAGAACTGCACCTGCACGAGGTCAGTGTCCTTCTGTTGGATCAGTGCCCATTCCCGCCAGTGTAGATTTCGCCAGGGCCCTGCTCCTTGAGGATACACAAGACGAGGGGCTACCTTAATGTCCCTTTAGCTAGTCCAAATCCTCCGCTGGTTGATTCACAATCACAGGGTATTGGGGTAGAGTATCTGCATGCCTGTTAAGCTTCCCTTGTTTGTAGTAGATCTTGTACTTGAATCAGGCAGGTGACCCACCTCTGCTCCAGCTCCCCCAACTTTGCTGTATCCAAGCAGGCCAGGGGATTGTTGTCTGTGAAGAAACAAAATAATATATCTTAATCGGCGAAATTCAAAAAACAAAAATTAAATATATAACTATGAAGTTGTGAATTGATTGCTGCCTGTACTCTACAAGTGTTTTCACCTTGATTTCAACAAGATGAAGTCGCTAAAGAAGTCTATTGAAGACGCAACGCGTCTGGAGACAGGAGCTGACATCTGACTCTTACCCACGACCATTACTGAATTGACGGCTGCGAGTCAGGGGATTTTGCTACATGTTTCACACAGCTGGCACGGCTTGTAGTGCTGCTTAATGTGAGTGAGCTAGTTTAATATTTATTGTCACAATAAATTTGCTTTTACAGAGAGCACTAGATATTTTGTTTTTGTTTTATATGGCCAATTGTTATGCAAGCACTTTAATGAGGAAAGAATGGGATCTTGATATATCCAGGGACATCCATCCATCCATACAGAGCTCTTTTATCCCTAAGGGGGAACAGCATGCTTTGACTCCCTGGAGCAGGGAGCTGGAGGTGAGCTGCTAGTGAATACTGGTGGTGGATTATCTGAGCACCTGTTTTTCAGTTGATTACTACACACAGAGATGGCAAGATTATATGTTTGTTTGGGATTGACTGACTGTCACTGGAGAATTTAATTGTTTTAGGACTTTTTATATGCTAGTTTATTTTTGGATAGACACATTGTATATATGAATGTATCTTAAAGATTTCACTTGAGTTTTTTCTGTTATTTTAGCTACATTTTGATACAGAATTTCCACGTTTATATAAAATTTTTTCACATGTGTAGCGATTTTTTTGTGCACATAGATCACAATTTTCAAATAGATGATTGCACTGTACTATGTTTATATTTATTTTGTTGTCTGTGGAGACCTCTATCTCCATCCCAGTAAAATATTCTGCAGCTGGCGTAGGCAATCACCCCTCCACAGCCATCCTGCATTTGGGGCAGCACAGCTCCCAGGTCTGGCAAGCCCCCATAGGTATACACCCAAAAGGGCTTGGTGTAATCTGCGTAAGCCTGCAAAGGTCCTGAGGTCAGTTTCTGTTTCAGTTGTTTAAAGTCTTATTGCTGAGGTCCATGCCACTGCTTGAATATAGGGGGTTGAGCCATTCTTCTTCTGGGTGTCATGGGCGCTCAGCATTTGTGTCAGTGGAGCTATTTGTGTGAACTTTGGGATAAACCACCTGTAGTATCCTACCAGCCCAGAAAGGAGCGCAGTTCAGTGACAGCATGGGGAATGCCAATCCTGAACAGCCTGGACCTTTACACGGATTGGAAGAGACCCCCCCCCCCTCCCCCCACATTCATGCAATGGCCAAAATATTGGATCTTCTGTCTCATCAGGTGGCATTTACTGGGCTTAAGTTTCAGTCCATACTGTGCTAGGCGGTCAAACACCCAGTCCAAGTGCTGGACATGATCCTCAAGGGTCTTGGAGAAAATGTTGATATCTTCCAGATAGTCTAGAAAAGTCTCAAAGTTGAAGTCTTCCAGACACCTTTCCATTAAGTGTTAGAAGGTGCTGGGGACGTTGCTCAGCCTGAAGGGCATGCAGTTAAACTCAAACAGTCCCAAGGGTCTGATAAAGGAAATAATTTTATGATCGTGATTTCTCCCTGGGACTTGCCAGTAACTGCTTGCCAAATTAAGGATAGTAAAAGTACTTGTTCCAATGCCATCAATGATTCCTCTAACCGAGGTAGTGTGTAGGCATCCTGGTGGGTTCAGGCATTCAAAAGTCCACACAGAAATACAAGCTCTCATTCTTCTTTCTCACCAGGACCGCGGGAGTGGCCCAAGGGCTACGCCAGGGGCGAGCTTGGCCGGGGGGCAGAGTGGCAATTTCCCCCCGGGCCGATCTGATCCCCCCCAGAAAAGGCCGCTCAGTTTCTTGGGTCAGTATGCATGCATTGCATTGAAAATGGGAAAATGGAGTCACTCACACTGTCACTGACTGGCCGCGGCTGGCGACTGCCCTGCCCTGGAGACCTGGTTGCTAGATCACCAGCCGCTTAGCGTCTAGCAACCGGTGACGTCACGGTCTCCAGAGCAGAGGACAAAAGCGAGGTTGAGTGGAGAGAGCAGAGAGGACCCATCATGCAAAGCGCCGCAGTCAGCAGAGGAGGATCTTCCTCGTCCTCCGCGCCGATTACTGGCCCCAGCTGCCCGGCCCCACCCACCTCCGGCTTCTCCCTCCATCCATCTTCCAACGTGGGGCCGATGCAGAAGAGAGGGCTGGCCTGGCCTGGTCAACTGCAACTGCAATCCAGATTTCAAAACAAGACACTCCGCAGGTGCAGTGCAGCAGCACAGCAGATCCACCTCTCCAGTCTCAGTCCAGAGTCAACCTGCTGCGGTGCCGTGTCGGTGAGGTGGTCGGGACTCAGAGAAGAGCAGCCAGTGAGTGACAAAAAAAAAAGTGTCATGTGTGGACATGTGGAGCATTATTTCCCTGTACTCTGCTACTACCCCCTGGCACTGTAAACATGTATATTGATGTCTAGCTGTTCCTGGCACTATATACCTGTCTCATACCTGTATTATACAGGTATGAGACAGGTATATAGAGCCAGGAGCAGCTAGACATCAATATACAGGCTGTATACAGTCCAGTTAAAGGTATTGGGCCCCTGAGGTCCCATAGGGCTCCCCCTTGTGTAATGAGAGCGTAAGCTGGCTGCAAAGGAGGAGGTCACATGATTAGATCACAGCCAGGGTTCATGCTGGGACTTGTAGTCCTTTGCTTTTGGGGATGTAACCCCCCCAAAAGTGAAGGACTACAGGTCCCAGCATAAGCCCCTCAGAGCTCAGCATGTGTCACACACCCCTGATCCCCCAACTAGTGAAGGACTACAGGACCCACTCTTCCAGCTTAACCACTTCCAGACCGCCCACCGCATATATATAGTGTGGCAGGGAGGCCTGGCTGCGCAAAATCACATACTGGTGCGTGATTTTGTGCATGGTTTCTAGGGGGCGTGACACAGCGGGAGCCAATCAGCAGGTCATCTGCAATCATGCAGGAGAATGACAGAACGGCAGTCTGCCTTTGTAAACAAGGCAGTCGGCTGTTCTGTCGCAGGAGGATGGAGATCTGGTGTTTCAGCTAAGGTAAGCTGAAACACAGATCTTTTTTTTTTCTCTAGTACATCCATCCCCCACACAGTAAGAAAGCATTCCCTAGGAGCAAACTTAACCCCTTAATCACCCCTAGTGTTAACCCCTTTCCTGCCATTGTCATTTATACAGTAGCAGTGCATTTTTTAGCACTGATCACTCTATTAGTGTCACTGGTCCCCAAAAAGTGTCACTTAGTGTCAGATTTGTCCATCGCAATGTCGCAGTCCCACTAAAAAGCACTGATCGCCGCCATTACTAGTAAAAACAATAAAAAATAAAATAATAATCCATAAATGTATCCCATAGTTTGTAGACACAATAAAATTTGCACAAACCAATCAATATACACTTATTTTTTTTTTACCAAAAATATGCAGCAGAATACATACTGATCTAAATTGATGAAAAAAATTATTTTTTATAATTTAATTATGATACCACATTGTATCAAATTTGTCTTGGCTATATAACATGAATATCCGTTTTAAAACCAGGTGGGCATGGATGGTGAGTTGATTCGGTGGTTCAATGGGCCACTTGACTGGACTTGCCCCCCAGGCCTAAGACTGCCAGCGCTCCCCTGGCTACGGCTCTCATGGATCTTCACCCAGGTGATGCCCACCACCAAGATTGGTAAGTTATTGGCTGCCTTAGGGGATAGCCAGGAGGGGTCCAGTTGGTCTTTTTTCCTGATGGATATAGAAGTAATACTTCATGACTGTGACTTCTGACCCTGTGTTAATCAGGCATGGGACTTTCAGTCCATTGACAACTGCGGACACTATTGGGCTTGGAGCAACCATGGTCTGTGATTGGCTGGGACCTTGTGTGGCTGGTCCTGGCGGGCCATCACTCTGCCCTGGGAGCCGCTAGTTTAACAGTTGCCTGCTTGTGCTTTTCATGTCAGGCTTGCTGCAGTTTGTTAGGTACCTGTGAGGTAAAGTCCGAAGTGGAGCTTGAGTGCTGAGGATTCAGGCGAAAACACAGTGAGAGAGATCGGGCCGGCAACAGATCGGGCAAAGCGGTATCCAAACGTATTCCACAGAATGGTCAGGCATGCAGAAGTCATACACAAGCTGGCGGTGAAGTTCGGATTCGGCAGGCTGAAGAGGGGTCAAGAATACAGGCAAAAGTTCATACACGATAGTCAGTCAAAGAGTATACAGCACACCCAGGAAGATATTCCAAAACAAACGGGCACTGAGAAACAGGAAGTGCTGCTATTTAAAGGCTGGTTAAATTGTACATTGTTCACAGCTGGCAGCAGGTGGAGCTAGTAAATCCAAGGCAAAGCATCAGGCTGGAAAATCACAGCAAAAACTCTAGAGCTTCTCTGTGGCACAACAGGTAAGGTTGCAAGCTACAAAACAGGGAACCTCCTGGTTCAAGGACACCCAGGTCCATGACACAGTTCTTGTTCACATGTCCGTAACGACCACACCCCAGCACTTATGGTCTTTTTCTGGATCCTTCCACAGCGTGTTCTCATCCTTAGGGGAAGAGGCTGGGTCCCATTGAATTGCAGGCACCTGTTGCTTTAGGTAGGCTACGTCAAAATGAGTTCTCCTGAGTGTTGACTGTATGGCAGACAGCAGTAAAGGAGCCAAGGCCTCTTCCGGGATATGCAATGGATATTTTTTGGTTACAGATGCCGCTTCATCCGCGTCTTCTGGTTCCCATGCAACCACGCCCACCATTACATCATGAAAGGAGATGGCGGGTTGCACTCTAATTTGCTCATGCAGAGCCCTCCTGACTGGGCCTGCTTTCAGTTCTGCCATAAATTGTCCCCTAAGAATGTGGCCTGTATTTGCAATCTCCAGCCAGCCATGTGCATCCTTCTTTTACAGTCGTTTCCAGAGGTGCTGGAGTACTACCGCAAAGTACATGATACTCTTGTTTGCACTTCAGCTCTGACACCATCACATTTTTTCCGCACAGGCTTTCCAGGTGTGACACAATTTGCTACATTGTGGCCTGATCTTCCAATGGCAGAGCCATTACCATGTGTCGGGCGTCATCCTCCAAGGAGGGAATGGCTAGATCCAAGATGAGGTGGGTGGGAACCTGGTATAGGCATGCAGAGCTCTCTAGTCTCTCCTCCAGGGGCATATTGAAGCCATTCAACTTTACCACTAGGGCCAGGGCAGTACCTAATAGTGCCATGATGGTGCCTGCTCTGACTTCTGCACCCCCTGCGAGAAATGACATATGTTGCCAACTGCTGCCAAGTGTGGATGCAGCAGCAATAACACACACACAGTTCAGGTGCGATTTGTAAAACTTGTATTGAAGTGAAGGCAAAGCAGTTCACAACAAACCCAGAGAGGACCTAACCGGGACTACTCACAGATGCCAACAGTGTGTAGTGGAGCAGGTATCAGCCAAACTGACAGCATCTGTCTGGTGGGGCAGAATGCAGCCTAACTGTCCAGTGCCCAAACAGGAAGATGTCCAAGGAGATTGTGAAGCCCTAAGCTTTCCCTACTCATCTGGAATCTTTCCCTGCCACTTATACTGACGAGTGACCTGTTTCTATACTACCCACCAGTGCTGTATTTTGGCCTAGGCCAACAAGGCCCAGGCCTAGGGCGGCACTTTGCAGGGGGGCAGCAAAAAAGCCGCCCCCCCCCCTCCACCTGAGACTCTATTGGCCACTGGTTGCTAGATCCGCCTCTCTCATTCCCCCCTCTCTCTCACCCCCCCTCTCTCGCTCTCATCCCCCCTCTCTCTCACACCCCCCTCCTCTCTCTCTCCTTCATCCTCCTCTCTCTCACCCCTCCTCTCTCTCTCTCACCCCCCTCTCTCTGGCCACTGGTTGCTAGAACGGCCTCTCTCATTCCCTCCTTTCTCTCACCCCCTCTCTTTTGCTCTCTTTCACACACCCCCTCTCTCTCTCTCTCTCTCTCTCACCCCTCCTCTCTCTCTCACCCCCTCTCTCTCTCATCCCCCCTCTCTCTATCTCACCCCCCCTCTCTCTATCTCACCCCCCCTCTCTCTCTCTCATCCCCCCTCTTGCTCTCTCATCCCCCCTCTCGCTCTCTCATCCCCCTCTCGCTCTCTCACTCACCCCTCTCTCTCTCACTCTCTCATCCCCCCTCTCTCTATCTCTCTCTCTCACCCCCCCCTCTCTCTCTCTCATCCCCCCTCTCTCTCTCATCCCCTCTCTCGCTCTCTCGTCCCCCCTCTCTCTCTCACTCACCCCCCCTCTCTCTCTCTCATCCCCCCCTCTCTCCCTTTCTCTCTCCCTCACCAACCCCCCCTCTTGTGAAATCTCAGGGGTTAATGCTGGGACTTGTAGTCCTTCAATTTGGAGGGAGCCACATCCGTTAAAAAAGGAGTGGGGCAAATTTACATAGGAGGGGGCGCCCAATTTTAGTCTTGCCTAGGGCAGCACAAAACCAAAATACACCACTGCTACCCACACACACAAATGTGCGCCAAAACAAGGGGCCAGTGTCTTAAATAGACTCTGTCATACCCAAGATGGGCACCAGTCACATGGGTGACCAGCATCCCATAGGATCACTGCCCCAGTGACTCACTCAGGAACCTATAAAGGAACCATGTTCTTCACGGCTTCCTCTCTCTCTGCAATGCCGCTGCGTTGAGCCCAACCTGCAGTGGATACAGCAGACTGCACCTGTCTACATTTGCACTTGTCATTGTCAAAATACACTAATCAGTGGCTTGCAGCCAACCGGCTGCAACTACTGATCGAAAAATGACCCAACATGCCCCTTTAACAGAAGTCAATCACACAACCGACTTCTTTCAAGCAGGTACAGCCACACATGCATCGAAACTCAGTTAGTTTCTGTGACTTAACTGGGTGATTTGTGTATGACCAGTTTAACAGCTTGCCCCTATCATTCAGAGTGCTATTATCCATGGAACTACAGGAAGATGATGTCAAGGCAAACTCAATTAAATATGTTATCTGTATCTTTTTATTATAAATACATAACTTGATGAAAGTAGAACTCCAAGAAAACAACTTTAATAAAATCTGCTGTTTAAAAAAGTTACCACTGATGCCACTTACAGGATCCCTGAACTTTCTTTAAAGTTTACACTTTTCTTTTGGCCTGTTGTGAATATGAAAGCTGCAGCTCTCATACACAGAAGTCATTCACAGAATGCCTTGCATTTTGTGTACCTTTCATATGTGAAGTGGGATGGAAATAAAGTGAGAGCTCTACTGTTCGACACAAATGAAAGTTAAAATTTGAAAGAACCTTTCAAAATTGAGGCATACACCTCATCAGAGGTAACTTTTTTTACACCATAGATTTTATAAAACAAATTTACTTAGAGTTCTGCATTAAATTATGTTTTTTATGGGTCAAAATTCATTGTAAGTTAGACCTTCATTTTTATAAAAACTTAAAATAGATAAAAACACTAAGGGGTCTACAGTAGTTATGAATAATTTGCTGTGTGCATGCTTTAAGCTTTATGCTTTATTGTATAAAATATGTTTTTTTCCTGTGATTGTCAGCTCCATCTAATGGCCATAACACGGTATTTTCCAATTGAGGTATTTTTAAAGCCACTAAATGGAGTAGAAGATAAAAGGAAATAAACATATTATTTACAATATGATGATTATTTGTGGCAGCTCTGTAAATGATTAAAGTATCTTTGTCTTTCACTAAGAAATACATAAAACTACAATTCTGTTCATCCAATTTTTTTTCCATAAAATACAAACAATTATACAAATTTACATATAACAAATGGAAGCTGATGGGGGCAGCACTATGGATGGCAATATAAAAAACACACTATTTTTTTTTTTTTTTAAGTGAGCGTCCAGTGAGTTTAGGTGATGAACAAGAATTAAAAAAAAACAAAATACAAAAAATTTTGTTCAACAATTTGACCCCATTAAGTTGTGTTTGGAAGGATTGGGAAACAGAGATTTCGGGCACAAAAGTTTTGTTAAAAAGATTTCTTTTATTCAATACAAAACTAAATATTTAAAATCATAGAAAAATACAGGCAAAAAATTGTGTATTAAGGACACAGTGAGACCACATAACAATGGTCTATGTTGTACAATATCTCAGTGCATAGAACTTATAAAAGTCGGTTTACATACAGTTCAAAGTACAAGATCATTAGTAGTCATATAATCCCTGGAAACGTATTGCTTGTTATCAGAAGAACCGCCGACGGACACCCAAGCAGTATGGTGCCGGTCAGCAGGGTCGACTGAAAATATAAGTTAACATTCACCATGTAATATATGACCTTTGCTCGACATGTTTCGCTTTCTTAGACAAAAAAGCTTCATCTGGAGCATATCATTTCTTTTATCTGTACATATAGTAATCAGGCACATATCTCAATTTCCATAGAGAATTCTTTAACGAGGAGGACTGTGCGTTTTGGGAAGCTCAGAAAGGCAATGTATAGTGACATAGTAGTGAGGGTAGTCACTCCATGTCTCATATCAAACTTAGGAAGGACCAGAGCTTAAATGTAGGGAGCGTGTCTCCTCTGCTTGTATGTAGGCCCTTGCCACGCTGTTCCCAGCTTCCGCACAGTCCTCACCGGATGGGGAACCTCCACCATGAATTTGATTATGATTTTAAATATTTAGTTTTGTATTGAATAAAAGAAATCTTTTTAACAAAACTTTTGTGCCCGAAATCTCTGTTTCCCAATCCTTCCAAATGTAATTGATCAATTGATGATAGGGGCACACCCTAAATTGGATACGTCATGGCCAAGATGGCTGCTATCTGTGGACACATGACTTATAAAATAATCCCATTAAGTTGTGGTTCCATGTTTTATTTACATTATTGGGGTGACTGAAGTGAAGATAATACCACCTTATTTACTAAGCCCGGGGAATGGTTACTTTGCAAAATTAACTTTCATTTCCCTTTACTAAATTAACAGTCTCTGGATCTTTAAATCTGACAATGGGCCTTTTATAAAATGTTACTGCTTTCTTTGGAATATACTGAAAAGTATTTTTAATTATAATAATTGACTACACGCTATAATTTTTTTTTTTGGGGGGGGGGGAGGGGGGTCAGGATAAATCCTCATTTTATTTATTTCATTGACTGGGGAGCTCATTTTTCCAGGAGCAGGTTACTGATACACTTAAGGGCTAACACACACGTGTAGGGTTGAGCGGACACCTAGATGTCCGTGTTCGACGGGTTCGGCCGAACTTTAAAAAAAAGTCCGGGTCCGTGTCCCGGACTTTTACCGAACTTTTCCCGGACACCGAACCCCATTGAAGTCAATGGGGACCCGAACTTTAAGGCACTAAAATGGCTCTAAAACACCAAAGGAAAGGGCTAGAGTGCTGCAAATGGCAGCAAAACGTAATTAAGAGCATGGCAAGTGCTCTGCAAACAAATGTGGATAGGGAAATAACTTAAAACAACAAAAAAAAAAACAGAAAAATAAAACAATGTTCTTCTTCATCTCTGAAGGACGAGGCCCATATGGAGTAGGAGGGAGGTTGAGGTGGTGGTGGATGTGGCGGTGACATAGGCGTGCGCACAGGGTGTGCTGGGTGTGCCTGGGCACACCCTAATCACCTAGGGCACATAGCATTGCCAGTGAGGAGATGGGAAAGATCTCCCTGGGACCTGCTCTGCTCTATTTCTCCTTGCCTACAGGTACATGGCCCCGATACATTACTCTCCCTGCTGGCAAACACATACATGTGTATTTCAACTTTGGGGTGCACACCTTAATGCAATAGGCTGCGCACACCTATGGGCGGTGTAGGTGGAAGCGGCGGTGGAGGAGGACCAGGGCCGGATTAACAGCATCATGGGCTTGGTGCTGAGGATTTTGAAGGGCCTTAGGGCCGTGCCTTGCCATGCACCCAGAGGAGGAAGGGTGCAGCCATGCATGCCTAATTCAACATGGGATGCTGTCTCTGAAGCCCATAAACACATCCATGCATCGCCAACTGTCCCTCCTTGTCCGGCCTTCACGCTGTGTGGGGAGGTTCTGAGGGTGCTGCCTGGGGAAGCGAGCATAGAAGCCAGACTTCTGTGTTTACAAGTGACAGAAGAGCGGTAACAGTGAATATGGCCAACCCGGGGCCTATATAAAAGGTAGGGGCCTGGAGCTGCAGCTCCAATAGCCCCTACATTAATCTGGCCCTGAGGAGGAGGACGAGGTAGCCAACACTGCTTCTTTTCACAAATTTTAAATGAGGGTACACCCCAAAAGAGTGAGAAAGAGCAAAAATGGAACAATGGGTGGGTAAGGTCGGTATCCATTGCTATTCTGCATAAGGTACGGAAAAGTCCCGTGGGATCCATGCCTGGTTCATTTTAATGAACGTGAGCTTGTCCACATTGTCTCTGGACAGGCGGCTGCGCTTGTCTGTTATAACGCCCCCAGCCGTGCTAAATACCCGTTCAGATAATACACTGGCTGCAGGGCACGCCAGCACCTCCAAGGCGTAAAGGGCAAGCTCAGGCCATGTGCCCAATTTGGAGACCCAGAAGTTGAAGGGGGCAGACCCGTCATTCACTACATGTAGGCGTGTGCACACATACTGCTCCACCATGTTGGTAAAATGCTGCCTCCTGCTAAGACGTTCCATCTGAGCTGCTGGTGCTGCTGTTTGTTGTGGCGTGCTGACAAAGCTTTTCCACATTTCGGCCATGCTAACCCTGCCTTCTGAGGTGCTGGCGGTGCCCTGGTTGCGTTGGCGACCTCCTCCTCCTCCTCCTCTGCCTTGTGCTTCCACTGTGGCCCCGCTGTCAGATGGGAATGCCAGCAGCATGGCGTCTACCAGCGTGCGCTTGTACTCGCGCATCTTGCGATCGCGCTCCAGTGAGTGAATTAAGGACGGTACGTTGTCCTTGTAACGGGGATCCAGCAGCGTGGCCACCCAGTAATCAGCACAAGTTAGAATGTGGGCAACTCGGCGGTCGTTGTGGAGACACTGCAGCATGTAATCGCTCATGTGTGCCAGGCTGCCCAGAGGCAACGAAAGGCTGTCCTCTGTGGGAGGTGTATGGTCCGTGTCCTCTGTATCCCCCCAGCCACGCACCAGTGATGGCCATGAGCTGGCCTGGGTGCCACCCTGCTGTGAACATGGTTCCATCTCCTCCTCCAGCTCCTCCTCCTCCTCATCCTCCTCATCCTCCAGAACTGTGCCCCTGCTGGACAATTGCGTCCCTGGCGTTTGCGTGTGCAGGAACCCACCCTCGGAGCCCCTTGCGAATGACTGCCCTGAAAGCCTTGGAAATGTTACCTCTTCATCCTCCTCCTCCTCCTCATCCTGTGCCACATCCTCTTCCATCATCGCCCGAATTGTTTTTTCAAGGAGGCATAGAAGTGGGATAGTTAAGCTGAGAACGGCGTCATTGCCACTGGCCATGTTGGTGGAGTACTCAAAACAGCGCAACAAGGCACACAGGTCTCGCATGGAGGCCCAGTTATTGGTGGTGAAGTGGTGCTGTTCCGCAGAGCGACTCACGCGTGCGTGCTGCAGCTGAAACTCCACTATGGCCTGCTGCTGCTCGCACAGTCTTTCCAGCATGTGCAAGGTGGAGTTCCACCTTGTGGGCACGTCACATATGAGGCGGTGAGCGGGAAGGCCGAAGTTACGCTGCAGCGCTGCCAGGCGAGCAGCAGCAGGGTGAGAACGCCGAAAGTGCGCACAAACGGCCCGCACTTTCTGCAGCAGCTCTGACATATCGGGGTAGTTTTTAAGGAACCTCTGCACCACCAAATTCAGCACATGCGCCAGGCAAGGGATGTGCGTCAAACCGGCTAGGCCCAGAGCTGCTATGAGATTTCGCCCGTTATCGCACACCACCAGGCCGGGCTTGAGGCTCGCTGGCAGCAACCACTCATTTGTCTGCTGTTCCATGCTCCTCCACAACTCCTGCGCGGTGTGTGGTTTGTCCCCCAAACAGGCAAGTTGTAAAACTGCCTGCTGTCGTTTACCCCTGGCCGTGCTGAAGTTGGTGGTGAAGGTGTTACGCTGTCCGGATGAGGAGGCGGTAGAGGATGAGGAAGCGGAGTAGGAGGAGTTAGGAACAGGAGGCAAACTGAAGCGCCCTGCAATCCTCGGTGGTGGAAGGACATGCGCCAAATTGCTATCCGCCTCAGGCCCATCCGCCACTGCATTTACCCAGTGTGCCGTTAGGGAGATATAACGCCCCTGACCGTGCTTACTGGTCCACGTATCCGTAGTTAGGTGGACCTTGGCACAGATGGCGTTGCGCAGTGCACACCTGATTTTTTCCCCCACTTGGTTGTGCAGGGAAGGGATGGCTTGCCTGGAAAAGTAGTGGCGGCTGGGCACGACGTACTGTGGGACAGCCACCGACATAAGGTTTTTAAAACTGTGCGTCTCCACCAGACGGAATGACAGCATTTCAAAGGCCAATAATTTTGAAATGCTGGCATTCAGGGCCAGGGATCGCGGGTGGGTAGGGGGGTACTTCCTCTTCCTCTCAAGTGTTTGGGAGATGGAAAGCTGAACGCTTCCACGGGACATTGTGGAGATGGTTGTTGGTGACCCAGGTGGTGGTGTTGCTGACAGATCGTCTGTTTGCGGGGTGGCAGGTGCCGGTATCACTACAGATGTGGCTGGAGCGGCCGAGACTGCAGCAGAAGAGGAAGCAGGATGAGCCAGAGACGTTTCTTGGTTTTGAAGGTGTGTACTCCACTGCAGCTCGTGCTTTGCACTTAGATGCCTGATCATGCAGGTTGTGCTCAGGTTGAGAAGGTTCATGCCTCGCTTCAAGCTCTGATTGCACAGGGTGCAAACCACTCGTGTCCTGTCATCAGCACATTTTCTAAAGAACTTCCACGCTAGAGAACTCCTTTGAGCTGACTTTGGTGCGCTCGTTCCCTTGCTGCGTTGGGCAGTAGCGGGCGTAGTGTCTAGGGCACGGCCGCTCCGCTTCTGCACCCTGCTCCCTCTTCTGCTGTGCTGGTGGCTCTGTGCGACCACCGCCTCTTCCTCCAAACTACTCAGTTCACCTGCATGACGTTCATTCCATGTGGGGTCGAGGACCTCATCGTCCTCCACATCATCTTCCACCCAGTCTTCACCCCTGCCCTCCTTGTCGGTCTCCACAATGCTGAACGCCGCAGCAGTTGGCACCTGCGTTTCGTCATCATCGGAGACGTGCTGCGATGATCCTTGCATGTACTCATCTTGAGAAATAAGTGGTTGGGCATCGCTGCACTCAATCTCTTCCACTTCTGGGGCAGGGCTAGGTGGATGGCCCTGGGAAACCCTGCTGACAGAGTCCTCAAAAAGAATAAGAGACTGCTGTATGGCTTGGGGCTCAGACTGCTGGCCTGATTTGCAAGGGGGTGAGGTGAAAGACGGTTGGACATTGGCTGCAGGTGCCAACTCTGACCTTTCTGCAGTAGACTGGGTGGGAGACAATGTGAAGGAACTGGAGGCACTGTCAGCAGCAAACCAATCTACTATCGCCTCAACTTGTTCTGGCCTCATCACTTCTAGGGGCGTTTGATGCCCTACCAAATACTGATGCAGGTTCTGTCGCCTACTCACACTTGAGGAAGGTGTTTCACTTGTGCGTGTAGCTGGCACAGATCGACCATGTCCTCTCCTTGCAACAGGAGCTCTACCAGCAGCACCACGACCCAGGCCACGGCCCTTATTTGACGGTCTCCTCATATTTCTGTAATTTAAGATCTTGCCCTAGAAAGGTTTTTATTGAATAGCGGAATAGAAAATATGATCCAAAAAAAGTGTATGTATATCACACGTACACAACCACACTAGGCCCCAATTACTATTGTTTGTACCCCTAAAAGGCTAGATGAGGAGTAGGGGGAGTATGGAACAGGCAGCACCCTCAAACCTTCAGAAGTATGAGATGAACCCCAACAACTTGGAAAGGTGGATCTCTCTCACACGTACCGACACAGACTATCCCGCAATTCAATTGATCCTCAAAGGTTTTTATTGAATAGCGGAATAGGAAATATGATCAAAAAAAGTGTATGTATCTCGCACGTACACAACCACACTAGGCCCCAATTACTATTGTTTGTACCCCTAAAAGGCTAGATGAGGAGTAGGGGGGGTATGGAACAGGCAGCACCCTCAAACCTTCAGAAGTATGAGATGAACCCCAACAACTTGGAAAGGTGGATCTCTCTCACACGTACCGACACAGACTATCCCGCAATTCAATTGATCCTCAAAGGTTTTTATTGAATAGCGGAATAGGAAATATGATCAAAAAAAGTGTATGTATCTCGCACGTACACAACCACACTAGGCCCCAATTACTATTGTTTGTACCCCTAAAAGGCTAGATGAGGAGTAGGGGGGGTATGGAACAGGCAGCACCCTCAAACCTTCAGAAGTATGAGATGAACCCCAACAACTTGGAAAGGTGGATCTCTCTCACACGTACCGACACAGACTATCCCGCAATTCAATTGATCCTCAAAGGTTTTTATTGAATAGCGGAATAGGAAATATGATCAAAAAAAGTGTATGTATCTCGCACGTACACAACCACACTAGGCCCCAATTACTATTGTTTGTACCCCTAAAAGGCTAGATGAGGAGTAGGGGGGGTATGGAACAGGCAGCACCCTCAAACCTTCAGAAGTATGAGATGAACCCCAACAACTTGGAAAGGTGGATCTCTCTCACACGTACCGACACAGACTATCCCGCAATTCAATTGATCCTCAAAGGTTTTTATTGAATAGCGGAATAGGAAATATGATCAAAAAAAGTGTATGTATCTCGCACGTACACAACCACACTAGGCCCCAATTACTATTGTTTGTACCCCTAAAAGGCTAGATGAGGAGTAGGGGGGGTATGGAACAGGCAGCACCCTCAAACCTTCAGAAGTATGAGATGAACCCCAACAACTTGGAAAGGTGGATCTCTCTCACACGTACCGACACAGACTATCCCGCAATTCAATTGATCCTCAAAGGTTTTTATTGAATAGCGGAATAGGAAATATGATCAAAAAAAGTGTATGTATCTCGCACGTACACAACCACACTAGGCCCCAATTACTATTGTTTGTACCCCTAAAAGGCTAGATGAGGAGTAGGGGGGGTATGGAACAGGCAGCACCCTCAAACCTTCAGAAGTATGAGATGAACCCCAACAACTTGGAAAGGTGGATCTCTCTCACACGTACCGACACAGACTATCCCGCAATTCAATTGATCCTCAAAGGTTTTTATTGAATAGCGGAATAGGAAATATGATCAAAAAAAGTGTATGTATCTCGCACGTACACAACCACACTAGGCCCCAATTACTATTGTTTGTACCCCTAAAAGGCTAGATGAGGAGTAGGGGGGGTATGGAACAGGCAGCACCCTCAAACCTTCAGAAGTATGAGATGAACCCCAACAACTTGGAAAGGTGGATCTCTCTCACACGTACCAACACAGACTATCCCCCAATTTAACTGATCCCCAAAGGTTTTTGATTAAATAGCGGAATAGAAAATATGATCCAAAAAAAGTGTATGTATATCACACGTACACAACCACACTAGGCCCCAATTACTATTGTTTGTACCCCTAAAAGGCTAGATGAGGAGTAGGGGGGGTATGGAACAGGCAGCACCCTCAAACCTTCAGAAGTATGAGATGAACCCCAACAACTTGGAAAGGTGGATCTCTCTCACACGTACCGACACAGACTATCCCGCAATTCAATTGATCCTCAAAGGTTTTTATTGAATAGCGGAATAGGAAATATGATCAAAAAAAGTGTATGTATCTCGCACGTACACAACCACACTAGGCCCCAATTACTATTGTTTGTACCCCTAAAAGGCTAGATGAGGAGTAGGGGGGGTATGGAACAGGCAGCACCCTCAAACCTTCAGAAGTATGAGATGAACCCCAACAACTTGGAAAGGTGGATCTCTCTCACACGTACCGACACAGACTATCCCGCAATTCAATTGATCCTCAAAGGTTTTTATTGAATAGCGGAATAGGAAATATGATCAAAAAAAGTGTATGTATCTCGCACGTACACAACCACACTAGGCCCCAATTACTATTGTTTGTACCCCTAAAAGGCTAGATGAGGAGTAGGGGGGGTATGGAACAGGCAGCACCCTCAAACCTTCAGAAGTATGAGATGAACCCCAACAACTTGGAAAGGTGGATCTCTCTCACACGTACCAACACAGACTATCCCCCAATTTAACTGATCCCCAAAGGTTTTTGATTAAATAGCGGAATAGAAAATATGATCCCAAAAAAGTGTATGTATATCACACGTACACAACCACACTAGGCCCCAATTACTATTGTTTGTACCCCTAAAAGGCTAGGAGTAGGGGGAGTATGGAACAGGCAGCACCCTCAAACCTTCAGAAGTATGAGATGAACCCCAACAACTTGGAAAGGTGGATCTCTCTCACACGTACCAACACAGACTATCCCCCAATTTAACTGATCCCCAAAGGTTTTTGATTAAATAGCGGAATAGAAAATATGATCCCAAAAAAGTGTATGTATATCACACGTACACAACCACACTAGGCCCCAATTACTATTGTTTGTACCCCTAAAAGGCTAGGAGTAGGGGGAGTATGGAACAGGCAGCACCCTCAAACCTTCAGAAGTATGAGATGAACCCCAACAACTTGGAAAGGTGGATCTCTCTCACACGTACCAACACAGACTATCCCCCAATTTAACTGATCCCCAAAGGTTTTTGATTAAATAGCGGAATAGAAAATATGATCCCAAAAAAGTGTATGTATATCACACGTACACAACCACACTAGGCCCCAATTACTATTGTTTGTACCCCTAAAAGGCTAGGAGTAGGGGGAGTATGGAACAGGCAGCACCCTCAAACCTTCAGAAGTATGAGATGAACCTCAACAACTTGGAAAGGTGGATCTCTCTCACACGTACCAACACAGACTATCCCCCAATTTAACTGATCCCCAAAGGTTTTTGATTAAATAGCGGAATAGAAAATATGATCCCAAAAAAGTGTATGTATATCACACGTACACAACCACACTAGGCCCCAATTACTATTGTTTGTACCCCTAAAAGGCTAGGAGTAGGGGGAGTATGGAACAGGCAGCACCCTCAAACCTTCAGAAGTATGAGATGAACCCCAACAACTTGGAAAGGTGGATCTCTCTCACACGTACCAACACAGACTATCCCCCAATTTAACTGATCCCCAAAGGTTTTTGATTAAATAGCGGAATAGAAAATATGATCCCAAAAAAGTGTATGTATATCACACGTACACAACCACACTAGGCCCCAATTACTATTGTTTGTACCCCTAAAAGGCTAGGAGTAGGGGGAGTATGGAACAGGCAGCACCCTCAAACCTTCAGAAGTATGAGATGAACCTCAACAACTTGGAAAGGTGGATCTCTCTCACACGTACCAACACAGACTATCCCCCAATTTAACTGATCCCCAAAGGTTTTTGATTAAATAGCGGAATAGAAAATATGATCCCAAAAAAGTGTATGTATATCACACGTACACAACCACACTAGGCCCCAATTACTATTGTTTGTACCCCTAAAAGGCTAGGAGTAGGGGGAGTATGGAACAGGCAGCACCCTCAAACCTTCAGAAGTATGAGATGAACCCCAACAACTTGGAAAGGTGGATCTCTCTCACACGTACCAACACAGACTATCCCCCAATTTAACTGATCCCCAAAGGTTTTTGATTAAATAGCGGAATAGAAAATATGATCCCAAAAAAGTGTATGTATATCACACGTACACAACCACACTAGGCCCCAATTACTATTGTTTGTACCCCTAAAAGGCTAGGAGTAGGGGGAGTATGGAACAGGCAGCACCCTCAAACCTTCAGAAGTATGAGATGAACCCCAACAACTTGGAAAGGTGGATCTCTCTCACACGTACCAATACAGACTATCCCCCAATTTAACTGATCCCCAAAGGTTTTTGATTAAATAGCGGAATAGAAAATATGATCCCAAAAAAGTGTATGTATATCACACGTACACAACCACACTAGGCCCCAATTACTATTGTTTGTACCCCTAAAAGGCTAGGAGTAGGGGGAGTATGGAACAGGCAGCACCCTCAAACCTTCAGAAGTATGAGATGAACCCCAACAACTTGGAAAGGTGGATCTCTCTCACACGTACCAACACAGACTATCCCCCAATTTAACTGATCCCCAAAGGTTTTTGATTAAATAGCGGAATAGAAAATATGATCCCAAAAAAGTGTATGTATATCACACGTACACAACCACACTAGGCCCCAATTACTATTGTTTGTACCCCTAAAAGGCTAGGAGTAGGGGGAGTATGGAACAGGCAGCACCCTCAAACCTTCAGAAGTATGAGATGAACCTCAACAACTTGGAAAGGTGGATCTCTCTCACACGTACCAACACAGACTATCCCCCAATTTAACTGATCCCCAAAGGTTTTTGATTAAATAGCGGAATAGAAAATATGATCCCAAAAAAGTGTATGTATATCACACGTACACAACCACACTAGGCCCCAATTACTATTGTTTGTACCCCTAAAAGGCTAGGAGTAGGGGGAGTATGGAACAGGCAGCACCCTCAAACCTTCAGAAGTATGAGATGAACCCCAACAACTTGGAAAGGTGGATCTCTCTCACACGTACCAACACAGACTATCCCCCAATTTAACTGATCCCCAAAGGTTTTTGATTAAATAGCGGAATAGAAAATATGATCCCAAAAAAGTGTATGTATATCACACGTACACAACCACACTAGGCCCCAATTACTATTGTTTGTACCCCTAAAAGGCTAGGAGTAGGGGGAGTATGGAACAGGCAGCACCCTCAAACCTTCAGAAGTATGAGATGAACCTCAACAACTTGGAAAGGTGGATCTCTCTCACACGTACCAACACAGACTATCCCCCAATTTAACTGATCCCCAAAGGTTTTTGATTAAATAGCGGAATAGAAAATATGATCCCAAAAAAGTGTATGTATATCACACGTACACAACCACACTAGGCCCCAATTACTATTGTTTGTACCCCTAAAAGGCTAGGAGTAGGGGGAGTATGGAACAGGCAGCACCCTCAAACCTTCAGAAGTATGAGATGAACCCCAACAACTTGGAAAGGTGGATCTCTCTCACACGTACCAACACAGACTATCCCCCAATTTAACTGATCCCCAAAGGTTTTTGATTAAATAGCGGAATAGAAAATATGATCCCAAAAAAGTGTATGTATATCACACGTACACAACCACACTAGGCCCCAATTACTATTGTTTGTACCCCTAAAAGGCTAGGAGTAGGGGGAGTATGGAACAGGCAGCACCCTCAAACCTTCAGAAGTATGAGATGAACCCCAACAACTTGGAAAGGTGGATCTCTCTCACACGTACCAACACAGACTATCCCCCAATTTAACTGATCCCCAAAGGTTTTTGATTAAATAGCGGAATAGAAAATATGATCCCAAAAAAGTGTATGTATATCACACGTACACAACCACACTAGGCCCCAATTACTATTGTTTGTACCCCTAAAAGGCTAGGAGTAGGGGGAGTATGGAACAGGCAGCACCCTCAAACCTTCAGAAGTATGAGATGAACCCCAACAACTTGGAAAGGTGGATCTCTCTCACACGTACCAACACAGACTATCCCCCAATTTAACTGATCCCCAAAGGTTTTTGATTAAATAGCGGAATAGAAAATATGATCCCAAAAAAGTGTATGTATATCACACGTACACAACCACACTAGGCCCCAATTACTATTGTTTGTACCCCTAAAAGGCTAGGAGTAGGGGGAGTATGGAACAGGCAGCACCCTCAAACCTTCAGAAGTATGAGATGAACCTCAACAACTTGGAAAGGTGGATCTCTCTCACACGTACCAACACAGACTATCCCCCAATTTAACTGATCCCCAAAGGTTTTTGATTAAATAGCGGAATAGAAAATATGATCCCAAAAAAGTGTATGTATATCACACGTACACAACCACACTAGGCCCCAATTACTATTGTTTGTACCCCTAAAAGGCTAGGAGTAGGGGGAGTATGGAACAGGCAGCACCCTCAAACCTTCAGAAGTATGAGATGAACCCCAACAACTTGGAAAGGTGGATCTCTCTCACACGTACCAACACAGACTATCCCCCAATTTAACTGATCCCCAAAGGTTTTTGATTAAATAGCGGAATAGAAAATATGATCCCAAAAAAGTGTATGTATATCACACGTACACAACCACACTAGGCCCCAATTACTATTGTTTGTACCCCTAAAAGGCTAGGAGTAGGGGGAGTATGGAACAGGCAGCACCCTCAAACCTTCAGAAGTATGAGATGAACCTCAACAACTTGGAAAGGTGGATCTCTCTCACACGTACCAACACAGACTATCCCCCAATTTAACTGATCCCCAAAGGTTTTTGATTAAATAGCGGAATAGAAAATATGATCCCAAAAAAGTGTATGTATATCACACGTACACAACCACACTAGGCCCCAATTACTATTGTTTGTACCCCTAAAAGGCTAGGAGTAGGGGGAGTATGGAACAGGCAGCACCCTCAAACCTTCAGAAGTATGAGATGAACCCCAACAACTTGGAAAGGTGGATCTCTCTCACACGTACCAACACAGACTATCCCCCAATTTAACTGATCCCCAAAGGTTTTTGATTAAATAGCGGAATAGAAAATATGATCCCAAAAAAGTGTATGTATATCACACGTACACAACCACACTAGGCCCCAATTACTATTGTTTGTACCCCTAAAAGGCTAGGAGTAGGGGGAGTATGGAACAGGCAGCACCCTCAAACCTTCAGAAGTATGAGATGAACCCCAACAACTTGGAAAGGTGGATCTCTCTCACACGTACCAACACAGACTATCCCCCAATTTAACTGATCCCCAAAGGTTTTTGATTAAATAGCGGAATAGAAAATATGATCCCAAAAAAGTGTATGTATATCACACGTACACAACCACACTAGGCCCCAATTACTATTGTTTGTACCCCTAAAAGGCTAGGAGTAGGGGGAGTATGGAACAGGCAGCACCCTCAAACCTTCAGAAGTATGAGATGAACCCCAACAACTTGGAAAGGTGGATCTCTCTCACACGTACCAACACAGACTATCCCCCAATTTAACTGATCCCCAAAGGTTTTTGATTAAATAGCGGAATAGAAAATATGATCCCAAAAAAGTGTATGTATATCACACGTACACAACCACACTAGGCCCCAATTACTATTGTTTGTACCCCTAAAAGGCTAGGAGTAGGGGGAGTATGGAACAGGCAGCACCCTCAAACCTTCAGAAGTATGAGATGAACCCCAACAACTTGGAAAGGTGGATCTCTCTCACACGTACCAACACAGACTATCCCCCAATTTAACTGATCCCCAAAGGTTTTTGATTAAATAGCGGAATAGAAAATATGATCCCAAAAAAGTGTATGTATATCACACGTACACAACCACACTAGGCCCCAATTACTATTGTTTGTACCCCTAAAAGGCTAGATGAGGAGTAGGGGGAGTATGGAACAGGCAGCACCCTCAAACCTTCAGTATGAGATTGTGTTCACTGTACCCCACAAAGATTGAGTTCACTGCACCCCACAATGATTGTGTTCACTGCACCCCACAAAGATTGTGTTCACTGCACCTCACAAAGATTGTGTTCACTGTACCCCCCAAAGATTGTGTTCACTGCACCCCACAAAGATTCTGTTCACTGTACCCCACAAAGATTGTGTTCACTGCACCCCAAAAAGATTGTGTTCACTGCACCCCAAAAAGGATGTTGTTCACTGCACCCCAAAAAGGATGTTGTTCACTCCACCCCAAAAAGATTGTGTTCACTGCACCCCACAAAGATTGTGTTCACTGCACCCCAAAAAGATTGTGTTCACTGCACCCCAAAAATGATTTTGTTCACTGCACCCCAAAAAGGATTTTGTTCACTGCACCCCAAAAAGGATGTTGTTCACTCCACCCCAAAAAGATTGTGTTCACTGCACCCCAAAAAGATTGTGTTCACTGCACCCCACAAAGGATTTTGTTCACTGCACCCCAAAAAGATTGTGTTCACTGCACCCCAAAAAGGATGTTGTTCACTGCACCCCAAAAAGGATTTTGTTCACTGCACCCCAAAAAGATTGTGTTCACTGCACCCCACAAAGGATTTTGTTCACTGCACCCCACAAAGATTGTGTTCACTGCACACCAAAAAGGATTGTGTTCACTGCACCCCAAAAAGATTTTGTTCACTGCACCCCAAAAAGATTGTGTTCACTGCAGCCCAAAAAGATTGTGTTCACTGCAGCCCAAAAAGATTGTGTTCACTGCAGCCCAAAAAGATTGTGTTCACTGCAGCCCAAAAAGATTGTGTTCACTGCAGCCCAAAAAGATTGTGTTCACTGCAGCTCACACACAGAAAAATGGATGTGGATCACTGACACCTGCCTATCTCCAATCCCACACCACACAGCAATATCGATTGTAGTTTGTAGAACACAGTTTCCCTAAAATTCAGCAGACTCTGTCCCTAACAGGATTGAGAAGAGATCGTAGATCAGGATTGAGTGCAGACCCCACCCCCCACACAGCAATATCGATTGTAGTTTGTAGAAGACACTGACCCTATATAATTCAGCAGACTCTATCCCTAAAATGCCTACAACTCGCCCTGCCTAAACACTCCGACCTGTCCCTCAATTCTATCCGGACACAAATGGTTTTTTCCTGCCTATCTTTCCCTAATCAGCAGCCAGCACGTTGATGTGTGCTCTGTCCCTGAATCTAAGCAGCATAATGACGCCGCTGCGGCTGCCTCGAACTTATAAAGACTTGGTCACATGCTTCAGACGGCCAATCACAGCTACTGAGACATTTGCAGGCATGGCTGGGATGGCTTAAGGCACACCAGTTAAACGATTGTTGATTGGCTGTTGAAAGCCCGCCATGAAAAGAGCGCCAAAGCATGCAAAACCCGGAAATAAAACGACCGAACACGGATTTTTACCCGAACATACAGTAAAGTGTCCGTGTCCGTGTTCGGGTACAAAAAATCCAATTATTCGGTACGAACACGAATAATACAGTCCGTGTTCGCTCAACACTACACACGTGTATTCGGGCTTACAACATATAATACAGCTGTATTTCAGCATCCAGGATTCACAGATGTTGTGTACAGCCTTTTGCACAAATACAATACAGGGTACGGTGGTACATGGGTATATTCACTAGGAGCATAAACAAGTATACGGACATATGCTCCTGGACACAAACAGTTGCCCGTAGCTGTGTATAGCTGCATACAGCCGAATATATTTATAATATATATTACTATATAAATAATATACATATATATATTCTACATGATATAATATTTATATATTTATAATGTAGCACTTCTCCCATGGTAGCTGCCGAGTGTGGGTTCCCCTGGGATACCATTAGCAACAGTAGGACATTTAAGCACGTTTCCAAGTGTGATTACCTCAGACAAGAACCAGTCCAGTTTCTTTGGTTCTTTTAGGGTTTATTGAAAACTTGGATAGGAGAAGGGATAAGTGGCATACTTCAACAACTGAACTATGCACAAAATAGGCAGGGACTATACAGAATTACTGATTGACGCTGGTTAACACTGACTGATGCTTGTTAACGTTGACTGACGCTGGTCACGGCTAGGCCGCTAACTTTAGCTTCACTTTTGACCGTGAAAAGAACTTTAAGCTTCCCAAGGTACTACTTCCTGAGTTAGCTGACTTGTAGTGTAGACTGTACTGCTAAGACTCTTCAGGATAGTGGCGTACCAAGGGGGGGGGCGGCCCGCCCCGGGTGCCACGCACTGGGGGGTGTCAGCCAGTGTCCTGCCCGGCGTGTTCTGTATCGCAGTGTGAAGGCAGCTCCTTCACTCAGCGCTGCGGGGGGGGTCGAAGCGGCGGCGGGAATAAGGGGCGGAGCCACGGCGGGCGAAGGGGGCGGGCCTCGTGGGAAGAAGGGGCGGAGCCTCGGCAGGAAGAAGGTGAGTGCCGAAGTGTGTGTGCTGGATAGGAGGGGGATGGGGCAGCTGCATATGAGGAATTCATCTTTCCCTAGCTCCCTGTCCCCTTCAGTGCTCTCCACCCCCTGTTTTTCTCTGCCCGCCCCCCATGTGCTACCTGTCCCCCCCCAGTGCTCTCCACCCCCTGGTTTTCCCTGCCCACCCCCCAAGTGCTACCTGTCCCCCCTCAGTGCTCTCTACCCCCCTGGTTTTCCCTGCCCACCCCTCAAGTGCTACCTGTCCCCCTCCCCCACTGCTCTCCACCCCCCTGGTTTTCCCTGCCCACCCCCCAAGTGCTACCTGTCCCCCTCAGTGCTCTCCACCCCCCTGGTTTTCCCTGCCCACCCCCCAAGTGCTACCTGTCCCCCCCAGTGCTCTCCACCCCCCTGGTTTTCCCTGCCCACCCCCCAAGTGCTACCTGTCCCCCCCAGTGCTCTCAACCCCCCTGGTTTTTCCTGCCCACCCCCCCAAGTGCTCCCTGTCCCCTTCAGTGCTCTCCACCCCCTGGTTTTCCCTGCCCGCCCCCCAAGTGCTACCTGTCCCCCCCAGTGCTCTCCACCCCCTGGTTTTCCCTGCCCACCCCCCCAAGTGCTACCTGTCCCCCCCGTGCTCTCCACCCCCCTGGTTTTCCCTGCCCACCCCCAAGTGCTCCCTGCCCCCCCCCCAGTACTCTCCACCTCCCCGGTTTTCCCTGCCCGCCCCCCAAGTGCTCCCTGTCCTCCCCAGTGCTCTCCACCCCCCTAGTTTTCCCTGCCCGCCCCCAAGTTCTCCCTGTCCCCCCCCAGTGCTCTCCACCCCCTGCGCCTTCCAACCAACCCTGCAATGCTTTCCAAACCCCCTCTTAATTCTATCCAGCCCCCCCACCGTGCCCTTCAGCTCCTCCAGTGCTCTCTGCTTCGCCTGTGCTCTCCGGCCCCCCTAGTGCTCTTCTATCTTCTATCATGTCCTCAGGCTCTGACCATCTCCTGTATCATGTCTTCAGTCTCTGACCATCTACTGTATCATGTCTGCAGTCTCTGACTATCTCCTATATCATGTCTGCAGTCTCTGACCATCTCCTGTATCATGTCTGCAGTCTCTGACCATCTCCTGTATCATGTCTGCAGTCTCTGACCATCTCCTGTATCATGTCTGCAGTCTCTGACCATCTACTGTATCATGTCTGCAGTCTCTGAGCATCTTCTGTATCATGTCCTCAGTCTCTGACCATCTCCTGTATCATGTCCTCAGTCTCTGACCATCTCCTGTATCATGTCCTCAGTCTCTGACCATCTCCTGTATCATGTCCTCAGTCTCTGACCATCTACTGTATCATGTCTGCAGTCTCTGACTGAGCATCTCCTGTATCATGTCTGCAGTCTCTGACCATCTCTTGTATCATGTCCGCAGTCTCTGACCATCTCCGGTATCATGTCTGCAATCTCTGACCATCTCTTGTATCATGTCTGTAGTCTCTGACCATCTCCTGTATCATGTCCTCAGTCTCTGACCATCTCCTGTATCATGTCCTCAGTCTCTGACCATCTACTGTATCATGTCTGCAGTCTCTGACCATCTACTGTATCATGTCTGCAGTCTCTGAGCATCTCCTGTATCATGTCTGCAGTCTCTGACCATCTCCTGTATCATGTCTGCAGTCTCTGACCATCTCCTGTATCAAGTCTGTAGTGTCTGACCATGTCCTGTATCATGTCTGCAGTCTCTGACCATCTTCTGTACTATGTCCGCAGTCTCTGACCATCTCCTGTATCATGTCTGCAGTCTCTGACCATCTCCTGTATCATGTCCTCAGTCTCTGACCATCTACTGTATCATGTCTGCAGTCTCTGACCATCTACTGTATCATGTCTGCAGTCTCTGAGCATCTCCTGTATCATGTCTGCAGTCTCTGACCATCTCCTGTATCATGTCTGCAGTCTCTGACCATCTCCTGTATCAAGTCTGTAGTGTCTGACCATGTCCTGTATCATGTCTGCAGTCTCTGACCATCTTCTGTACTATGTCCTCAGTCTCTGACCATCTCCTGTATCATGTCCTCAGTCTCTGACCATCTACTGTATCATGTCTGCAGTCTCTGACCATCTACTGTATCATGTCTGCAGTCTCTGAGCATCTCCTGTATCATGTCTGCAGTCTCTGACCATCTCCTGTATCATGTCTGCAGTCTCTGACCATCTCCTGTATCAAGTCTGTAGTGTCTGACCATGTCCTGTATCATGTCTGCAGTCTCTGACCATCTTCTGTACTATGTCCGCAGTCTCTGACCATCTCCTGTATCATGTCTGCAGTCTCTGACCATCTCCTGTACTATGTCCGCAGTCTCTGACCATCTCCTGTATCATGTCTGCAGTCTCTGACCATCTCCTGTACTATGACTGGAGTCTCTGACCATCTCCTTTAGCAAGTTTCCAATCTCTTACTCAAACTTAAACACATTGCTAATAATATTAGCTATCTATTTATGCTGAAGGTAGGACTGTGCAGGGGAGGCAGAGAGTGCAAAGGGAGGAACTGTGATTAGAGAGACGGGGGAGGGGGCAGACGGCAAGGGGCACTGTGATGGGGTGCTGTGAAATTTGTGCAATAAATATTCTTGAAAACATTACAAATTTCTGTGGGTGTTTTTACATTTTAAAGTTGGGGGGGGGGGGGGGTGCCAGATATAGGATCCGCCCCGGGTGCCAAATGCTCTAGGTACGCCACTGCTCCAGGGCCCTTCCTGGCGCCCTCTTTATTCCCTATTCTTCAGGGCTTCACAGCTTGGCACTCCCTTTACTGTAACATCCCAGGTTAGCTGGCTCTCTGATCCCCTTGACCTTTCTGGAGTGGCCCTCTCTCTTAGGCAGACCCCTGGGCAGATCTTGAGTACTCCCAACACTGGTTTTCCAGAAGAATCCTGCCCCACGGCTCCACTTGGTCAGAACACACTGGATCCTCTACAGCACAGCTCACCCCCCTGGTCCCTAGGCCGACTGCCTGGACCCCCTTCCTCAGCAACAGGAGGAGAGACAACTATCATCCTCCTCCTGGGACCTGGCTTCCCACCCAAAGACACCCTGTCACATGCTCCCCTCTTATTTATGTTCAATCCCAGGATGCTTTGCAGGAATGCCCTCCCACTGGAACTGACATAAAACAGAGTGTGCCACTGGCTAGGTTTCCTCCAATGTCCAATAAGGTCCCTCATTGGCTGCAGTGGGGACACTCCCTCAGACCCAGTGAATGACACTTAGAAACATGTGAAAGGTTAAACTAGTAGATCAGACCCTCCTGATAAGCAGAACAGGTACACAGATATATTTTACCTAGCACTGACCTGGGAGGGTGCTACAATAATATGTAGCAGGGAGCGGACTACAGCTATCTGACTTTACAGGCTTGCCTTCTGCTGTTTCAGACTGTCTCTGTATACCACTACTGCTGGGCTTGGATTACTTGCATCACACTTCTGAGCCTAGACGAGAGCATTGTGAGAACTGTAGTCTTCTGAGCAGACATCGCTGAATTGCAGAACTGTCCATAAACTACACCTTCCAGCAAGCCATCTGCTCCAGAAGAGAATTATGGGAGGGACTATAAAGTGATCTGCCGGGCAGCACCACGCTCTCTTGCTTCCCAGGCCTACTACGAGGGGGTATAGCCTTCTGCAGCTCCAGCCTAAGTGGGTCAGATGTCGCACACTACACAAGGTGCGCTCCCAGCAGCATCGATGAAAGCATCGAAGTCAGACGACTCGCTGATTCAGCAAACTAATCACCCTCTCAGCCCGCCTCCAGTAAGAAGAAGCCACTTGGATCGTTTGTCAGGAAGTTACCAAAGCTCCCAGTATTGGTGAGAGGGCACCTGCCCAACATCCAGCCACCAGCCACTATTATATCAATGTAAACACTGTATACAGACACCCTATACCAGGATTGCTGAAAGTCTTGCTATTAGTGAGAACTAATGGCTTGCCTTGACTGTTCATCACTGTGCCACACCTAGGGATCCTTATTCTTTGAGCTCCAACTGCTGGTGAAATTTTTGCAAGGCCTTGCATTCTGAACATTGCTGCTCTACTGCTCTTGGAGGGGACACTTCATTAATACCTATATTATCGCATCTCTCATTGGGATTAAGGGTATTATAGGCCTGCCTGGGGTTCCCCATTAGTAGTAGTGATATCTACAGCATTCGATAGCTCTTTTCTTTAAAGGAATCTATTCATTTAGAGTCTGTTATTGTGCACATTGATATCATTTGACTGTTATTTCTAATAGTTATAAAATTGTCTTGAGAACTATTTCAACCTAGTCTTGGCAGTTTATCCCGGATTCGGCTGACTAATACCTTTTGAGTCTTTTCTCTTGTTCAAGTAAAGTTAGTGTGTTATTTAAAGGTGTACACAACATGTCTGAACCTAAAGTGTCAGGAGGGTGGAAAGTTCACTGGGTCAAGGCTGCACAGAGGAACATGCAATTCCAAGCAACCCCCAAGTGCTACAAGTATATAGAATTGAATGTGAAATTATGATTTTAAAACAAGCTCCCATGTTACAATTAGGCTGCCAATCTTTCTCTATTTTGAATACAAGAGGCCTTATCTTTATCACATTGATCATACACATGGCCAAATCTAAGCAATATATTTACTTGAGTTTGCTGAATTACAACCAACCAAAAAACAAAATGTGCAATGACCACAAACATAGACCAACATGGCCAATGTACTCCCAATTTTCTTTCAATATCTTGAAATACAAGGTCGGTAAGTTGGGTGCTACACAGATTGGTTATTGGTAAATTGGGTCCAAAATAACTTTTCTTTTCTTGACCAATAGGCAGCTTATTGGTCAAACTGGTATAGATCCACCCATTTTTCTTTTTTGTGCAAACTTATTCCCCTCTCAACCAAGTCTTAACTATAGAAATTTAAGTACAAATCAGACCACAATTCTCATTCCTCAAATCAAAAATGCAGGAAAAAAATTTGAAAAAAAAATCCAATTAGATTTTGTTTTAAAATGAAGCCATGGCAATAATGACTTGAGAATAAAAGAGAGATTGTTATTTTGCAGGGTAGCCTAAGCAATGCACGTAATTATAATAATTATTGTGTACCTAATGATATTTAATAGGAATCAACATCGTAAGTAAATGTAGTGATTGTTCAGCAGGGTGGCCTGTACATTCACAAGAAACATAAACAAGTTAGGTTCATGTCTTTGCAGACGGTTATATTATAGGATCTACGCTCACCGCAGAGCTACTAGCAGCAGATTAGCTGTATTAGAACTCAACAGACCAGTAATAATCCGCTGTAATGGACCGCACAGCTGTGCATTAAAATTATGAAACTGGATTTTCCCCCAACTAGTTGTTTTAACCTGCTGAACAGCTCATAGTAAGGACAAGCCTGCTGTGTAATTATGAGGATTGATCCTCTACAGCTGGTTTAGTTGATACATGTTTCTCCTATTCTGTCATTCTTTAGAAGAAATATCTTATTTGCTTTTAAAAAGTGAGGGAATGAGGGCCGATTGGTTGCTATGGGCAACAGCACCAATTTGCATATTTCAGGTCCATCTTCAGGCTTAGGGCTTATGTTCACAGAATATTTGCATGAATCAGAACAGTTTTCCTTTCCACACAAGTCAGTGTAAATGAAAAAGAAGTTCAGAAGTAACTTAGAAGCATCTAAAATGAAAGGTGAATACATCTGAAAGCATGGTACATTTGCTTCTCAACGCAAAACACTATCAGTAAGGGCTCTTTCGCACGTGTGATGCCCTCTGAAGAGTGATCCATGTTTGGATTGCTTTCCAGAGAGCATTTGACAGGGAGTGAGGAGGCAGTTGTGACACGGCCCTTTAGACTTGCATGGGTCATGTTAAAGGACGGTACTGGACAGAGATGTTAAAGCCTGCCAAATGCGAGTTGCTGTCTAATTTATGATGCAACTCACACCATTGTGGGTGTGGCATATGTACAGCCCTGAGTAGATGCACGTCAGTGTTCAGGGGGGTGGTCAGGGGGTGGTAAAACTGCCTGGTTTTATGCCCCCCCCCCCCCCCGGCTTCTCATATGAACAAACTCTTAGGCATTGCAAGATTGATGATGTGCAAATACAACCGCATTTACTAACATAGCTTTGTACAATAAACTGAAATCTGATTTGATTATAAGAGTTCCTTTTACTGGACACTAAAACTAGGTTTGGGGCGGCAATAAAAGCACATGGTTGAAATGCATTAAATTACAAAAGGCAGGTCAGGGGTGTTCGCATGCCATGGCTGTGATGCTTTGCATTTTGGCATGGCAAGAATGATCCCCTCCTGTCGCTTTCAGGGAGCTGTACCATCTGCCAAAAGCGACCCATTAAACTGAATTCACGCGGGTGCAAATTTTTAGGGTTTACTGATAGCTCTTCAGAGGTCACTGCTAGTGTAAACAAGCCTTTACTGCCCAATACAATTAGGTGTTTTAATTTACATATACAGTAAATGGTAATTGTTGGTTGTTAGTAACCCAAAGCAACTAGTCAGAAGCCATCTTGTACTAGTCTCACTTGCATACAGTGAATTCAGATTGGTTGGTATGCATTACTGCACTTAAAGCCCAATTCTGGGCTTAGCTCTGTGGCAGGTGACTATCCACCCTGGAGCCCCCCACCCCATCTGTTTTTTTATTTTGTTTTTTCAAACTAGTCTTTTTTTTTTAAGTCTTTGGGCTGATCAAGTTACAGGTTGAGTTCTGCTCCACTTCAGTCTTTTCGCAGTGGTGGGTGGTTCTCCAGATACTGAGATCAGCACTACTCTCTGCATTACAGGGATTGTAAAGGCAGAAAGTGCATTCTATGTATTAAGAGGAAAAAAAACCTTCTGTGCGCATTAGCCCTATTTATACTTACCTGAGCCTATCTTTATCTCAGCTGCCCTGGACTCCCCTCCTCATTGGCTGAGACAGCAGTGCTGCGCGATTGGCTCCTGTTGCTGTCAATCAAGGTCAGTCAGCCAATCAGGAGAGAGAGGGGGCGGGCCAGGTCATGGCTCCTTGTCTGAATGGACACAGAGAACTGTGATTCGGCTCGGGTGTCCCCACAGCAAGCTGCTTGCTGTGGGGGTACTCAACAGGAGGGAGCGGCCAGGAGAACAGAAGAGGAGGATCCCAGAAGAAGAGGATCCAGTCCACTCTGTGCAAAACCACTACACAGAGCAGGTAAGTATAACGTGTTTGTTATTTAAAAAATAAACAAGACCTTATAATCACTTTAATATACTGTAATTGAAGGCTACTCCTGACGCCCTGCATTCACAGAACTGTCCTTAATCTTTTGGGTTGAGTGACGTTGGGCAAACGGAAAACATCTTGTAGCAAAAAAGTAGTATCGCACGGGGGCAGTTTCGGTTTACAGGTGGCCAATGTAGCCAAAGCTGCTTCATTCTGTTTTCAAAAACCTAGGGGACCACATACAGTACATAAAAAAAAATAGTCCAGAGTTGGGCTTTAGGAATTGGCACTTAGGAAAAATAACTTTTATCAAATTGAGACAGTATTCATTGCTCTCTGAACTCCTTTTTTGAAAAGGCCAACAATTAAGTCTCACGGCAAAGTGATCTTATGACCTCTAACTATTAATGCATCCTCAAGTACAGCTTTAACTTCCAACCTAACAATAAATCCTTTTTTTAAAAAATAAATATTAAAGTACACATTCGTCTGAGATTAATGGAGGCAGATTTCATAATATTGCTCCGCATATAAAATATTAAAAAACAACTTAAACTATATCTGTAGCCTAATCCAGGTCCCCTCTCCACCGTTAAAGAAAATATAATCACTTCACTAAATGGATTTCCCTATGATAAGAATGGATTATATTTCATATCCTTGTATGAAATATGACCTATATATACAAACCCAATCATATTTTTCTAACGTCATTGTCCTTAAGAGGTTTATATTAACTTAAGTCTTTGAAATGCATTTGAAACCCAATCCATTTTACAGAAGAACAAAGATGTATTTAAGTGTATGTTAACTTAAAAAACAACAAAATCATCAACAAAGATCCATCTGTCTGAGCACGGAGTTTAACCATTTGCTACTTGGTGTAATATACTGCATTGTCTTAACCTATGTGGCATTTAGAAAAACTGGAGATATACTGGTGGTCTATATAATGGGGCTAAATGAAAATGTAAATTGTATTTAACATAATTTATAATTGATGGCAAAATCCTGGGTTTCAGCATATGGTCTGGCTTATTCAAGAAAAGTTCTAGCAGTAATAATAAAGCCTGGGGTATATTTACCGCTAGGAATAGATCTTCCTTTAGTTTACTGTACTTTCATAATAAAAACAGGATATCTGTAAAGTTGCTATGAGATACCACACTTTCCAAATTGCACAGACAAGCAAGTCAATACCAAGTAAATAAGAAAAAAAAAACCCTAAATATAAAGCAATAAAGCTATCAGCATGAGGAGTACCAAATTTAGTAAGCATTTAGGCCAGTTACACACTGACGTGATCATTTAGGCCCCTTTCACACTAATGCGACGCGATTTTAGCGTGATTTTGCGGCGCGATTTTGACGCGACTTTGCCGCAATTTTGACGTGATTTTGAAAGCAATGGCTATGGCTCAAAACTAAATCAAATCATGACAAAGTAGTGCAGGAACTACTTTGAAGTCGGTGCGACTTCAAAACGCACTGATATGAATGGGACTCATTGAAAATAATAGAAAATGACTTGTCATGCATGCACAGGCTTTTAGGAGCTGCAAATGGCATAGGGGTTTTTAAGCTGTAAAAAAAATCCAGGGCCAGTGCGTTCTGGAGCAGCAGGTGTAAAAACGCCTGACGCTGCTAAAGGCTGCTAAAAGCCGCATACAGCGTTAGGCCACCTCAGATGTTTTTAAGCTGTAGTAGCTGGATTTGAGGTTGGAAAATAGAAGAGGGACCGGAAAGGCTGCCAAACACTAACGCTGCTAAACGTGGCTAAAACGTGCATTAACACCAATACAAGACACTTCTAAAAGCACGTTTTTACAGCGGCTTTTTCCTGGCATCAGAACTGGCTTTGCAGATCGTCTTTTAAAAATGCCCTGTGTGCATGAGGCCTTATAGTCAGGATCTTGTTGACCGAAAGACCCTGAATGAAATGTTTTTACGTAAAAAGTAAACATAAACTGTATAAAATTTTTGCAATGCATTCAAATGTAAATTTTTCTATGCTGTGTTATGGCTCCATACTCATCACTGTATTACTGATCTTCACACAGTTGTGTGCATTGTTCCATAGACAACAATGCATCTATTGTATATTCAGATCAGTAAAGATGTTTTTTTTTTTTTTTTTATATTTAAATCTTTTTTATTTTATCGTTGCTGAAAATTACAAACAATGTGTTACAAAATATCACCCGAAAGAGTGAGGAAAAAAAAAAAGCACATTTCGGCAACACAGATACAATTATCAACATCTTCCTAATCTTATATGTATTCAACTAGAAAGAACATGTTATATCATATCTGCTATAAACCCCCCCCCCCCTCACCTGTGAAGAAAGGGAAAAAAAAAAAAAAGAGGCTATAAAGTGAAACTTTTTTTTTTTGCCACGCAGGGAAAAGTAAAAGGTTTGCTAATCTCCCTCCCAGAAGCATAAATATATTTTTTTATTTTCTCGCCCTACATTCCCCTTCAGAGACTGGGAATTGGCTTGCTGGGTTGTAAACCCTTACATTAAAGAAGAATTCAATGTATGGATATTTTATATATACTTACATTGGTCCTATGCATATACCATACCTGGATAATGCCCCGTAAGCTGGAAATCATTAACCACTTGCCGACCGCCTCACGCCTCAGAGCAGACCGGCTCTTCAACGCTGGATCACGTATCTAGTATGTGATTCAGCACTTCCGGGTAGGGAGCACAGTTGCAAGTGGCCAACGAGCCAGCTGTCGCTGCCAATAATTGACCACTGTCACCCACAGATCGGCCAAGAGGATGACAGAACAGAGCTCTGTGAATGTAAACAATAGAGAGCTCAGATCTGTCAAAGGGGATGTGCCGGTTTTGTTTCCCTGCAAAGCAGAAAATAAAAAGCAGCATATCCCTTAGTAAAAACAGCACACGGGGAATGCACCAATTACTGTTAGGCACACAGTTAACGCTTTGATCACCCTAGATGTTTACCCCTTCTCAACTAATGTCATTAGTACAGTGACACTGTATATATTTAGCACTGATCACTGTATTAGTGTTACTGGTTCCCACAAAGTGTCTGTTAGTGTCAGATTGCCTGCCATACTATCACAGTCCCCCTACAAGTCGCTGATCACCGCCATTACTTGTATGACAAAAAAAAAAAAAATTCAGTATGTATACCATAGTTTGTAGTCACTATAACTTCTAAGAAGTTAGAATTTTTGCATTTTTATTGGATATGTTTTATATTAGAAAGTAAACAGTTTTTTTTTTTTTTTTGTAAATTTTTGAGGTTTTTTTGTTTACGTAGCACTACTCCCACAGGAGCTGCTGGTTACGGATTCCCCTGGGTTACCCATAGCAACAACTTGACAATATAGCATATTCTAAGTCCTTGGCTCAGGCAGAAAATTATCCAGGGGTTTGGGTTTTTGTTGTTTTATTGAAGAACTGGGATGGGAGAAAGGATGAGTGGGATACTCCAACTGAACAAACTATGCACAATTGCTGGGACTTCTGATTATAGCTGGATGCGGCAAGGCCGCTGCTTCACCTTGCCACTATAGTGAAGTAGAATTAAGCGAACTGTATTGTACTGTGAATCACTCTTCAGGGTCCTATTTGGCATCCCTTTTTCCCTACTCTTCAGGGTTTTACACGGCACCCCCTTTACTCCGACACACTGTGTGAACTGACCCTTTATCCTCTGACTTCACTGTTTGGGTACAGTGTTGCATGACCGTGCAATTATCAGTTAAAATAACAGTGCCAAAAAGCAAAAAAATGGCCTGGTCATGAGGGGGGGGGGGGTTAAATCTTCTGGATGGCAAGTGGTTAAAGTAGACATTGCTACTCCAGTGATCTTCACTTGGAAATCAGCCACTTGGCACAAACACCATTCAGAGAATGCTTTGCACTTTCTGAATGAAAGCAAAGCCTTCTCTGATTGGAGGAGGTAAAAAGGCAGGGCGGTAACATCATGCTCTCCACCTCCTCCAATCAGAGAAGGCTTTGCATTTATTCAGTGAATGCATAGCCTTCTCAGAATGGTGGTGGCGCCAAGTGGCCAACCTCCGAATCCAGAATGCAGCAGTGAAGCCACTCGGTGTGGGACCAGTGATTTCCAGCTTCCATCTGCATCAACCAGATATAGTTGAATATACTGGACCAATGTAACTATGCATAAAATATCCATACATGGAATTCTTCTTTAACTTCTTATGGACTGCCCTACGTCTATATACTGCGGCAGGGCAGCCCTCCTGCGTGAAATCATGTACGTGTACGTGCGCTGCCAGCGACCCGCTCCCGCTGTGATTGGACAAATCCGGAGCCAATCAGTGGGTCTGGTGGACCCAATGTTCACCGGCACCACGTGATCGTTTGGGCGGACTTTTGTTCTGTGAGAGGGGAAGATGGAGATCTTGTATTTCAAGAAGACGGATCTCTGTCTTCCCCCAGTCAAAGCACCTGCCCACAGTTAGAAAGCACACCCAGGGAACACATTTAACCCTTTGATTGCCCCTGATGTTAACCCCCCCTAATTGTCAGTGTCATTAGTATAGTGACAGTGCATATTTTTATCACAGTTATAGTGTCACTGGTCCCCAAAAAAGTGTCAAAAGTGTAAGTTTGTTTCCGATTTGTCTGTTGCAATGTCGTAGTCCCACTAAAATTTGCTGATCGCCGCCATTACTAGTAAAAAAATAAAAATTCCATAAAAATATCCCATAGTTTGTAGACGCTATAACTTTTGGGCAAACCAATCGATATACACTTATTGGGGGTTTTTTTTTTACCAAAAATATGTAGCAGAATACATATTGGCCTAAATTTATGAAGAAATTCAATTTTTTTAATTTTTTTGGGGTATGTTTTATTGCATGAAGTAAAAAATATTGTGTTTTTTTTTTTTTCAACATTGTCGGTCTTTGTTTTTTTGTTTTTTTATAGAATAAAAAATAAAAATTGCAGTTGTGATCAAATACCACCAAACAAAAGCTCTATTTGTCGGAAAAAAAAGACATCGATTTTATTTGAGTACAGCGTTGCATGACCCCACATTTGTCAGTTAAAGTAAAAGGTAGGGTAAACCATCTGGGACTGAAGTTTTAAAGCCAGCCTTGCAAAGGCAGGGCACACCTCCCCCGATTCAATAAATGAGCAAATGTCTAAATGTATCAATGCTTTTAAAAGCATTTTTCTAATTTTGCTCCTTAAGTCACGTGACCGTGTTTATCCTCTACAGTTCATCCTCTCCTGGGCCATAGATGGGGCTAAGCCTCCGAGCGTAATGTATCCTTTGGGATGGGGCAGCTAAGTGGACCTTTTACTTTGTCCTGCATTAGCAAAGGTAAGTATTTCCTAACCATTAACCACCTAGTCAATGGAAACATAATACCATCATGGTTAAAAAAAAATATATTAATTGAATATTATTTGAATTGAATTGGTTTTGTGTAAAAAGCAAAACCAGATTGGAAGTACATTCTGTAAATGGCACTATCAATTGATCAGCATGAAAATATGATGCTCTTATTGTAAATTCAAAAGGCAGACTAAAAGTTATAGGGGTTTAAAGATGAGATTTTGTTTTAATTGATACTCACTCATTGTAAGTTCACTTATATACCCAAAGTATTTAAATAATCAAAAATCTGTTTCTTTATACCTGAGAGCTTGGCACGGTATGGCTTTGAAGCCAAAGTTTACTTAAATTGTTCCTTAAAGGGCAGTGCTTGGGCAGATGTGCTGAAGAGTTTACTAGTCAAGATAGTGTTGACAAGGCGTTCTTCTTTATTGGAAGATGGGGCACAGTGAGATAGGATATTACATCATAGCCAATGTAGCGCATCCCCTAAGGAGCTGCAAGTAGAAATGGGATCCCCCACCCTGCACAGCCAGGCACACCAAATTTTCACAGGCACATTTGATTTAAAGAATAGTGCAGTGTTTTTTTCGTTTTACTGAGGGGGAATAAACTTGGATGGGGAATAGGGGTATTATGGGATGCCCACTTGACTTCCAACAACTTCAGGGACACTTCTCCTATGTACAGTCTATGTACACTCCTCACTTCCTCTAGCACACTTGCTTGCAGGAAAAACTCAGCTGGCACAGTGTTTTGTGGATCTGACCAGACACTCAGCCAGATCAAAGCAAAAGCCCTTTACAGGCAGGGACCTTGCGCTGCTTAGTTGTGTAGTAAAGTCCAGTGTCCAACTTACATCCCTGTGGCTACTGATCCCAGCACCACCTCTTCAGGCACTGCCAGCAAGCCAGGCTGCAGCTGCTCCTTTCCCTAGCCCCCTGACTACTTCTCTATAGTCCTACCAGAGTGACACTCTCTCTCCACAGTCCTCCCAGACTGCTCACTCACCAGCCCACCCAGCTGACTCCTCAGGAGATCTCCTGGACATGCTGAGTCTCTCCCGCTGTCCTCTCTTTGCTCCCATGCCTCTAGGAAGGATTTTGTGTTCTGTAGAGGGTCCCTCCAGCACCCGAGTCCCAGGCCCATGGTCACTCCCCCCCAGACTAGGGGGCACCCTTGTAGGGCCTCTGACAGCCTTCTCAGCACTCCATCTCCATCTTCCTTCCAAATGCCCCTGCTGGCATGACCCATGGGTATTAATGAGGTCCTGCCCTCTGCCAGCTCACTTTGCTGGGGATTGGCTGGGGCCCTCATAAATATCCCAAGCAGCTCCTCCTAGACTCCACCCTACTGCATCTAGAAGATTGGCCCAGGTTCCAGAAAGCAGGGGGAGTCACCAGAGATGCTTTGCCAAGAGATGCTGCTTGCTGAGTCATCCAGCCTCCCTAATTCATGCATCCCTGACCGAGATTTAACCCAGGCCTGACTCTCAGCCAAGGCAAATTTCTACGCTAACAACTAACTATGTACATCCTATCTAGCACACTCGAGGGTGCTACACCAATGTGGACAAAAATACTAAATACAGTATTCTATATGAGAATAGCTGTTGTTTCACTGTCAGTGTAAACACCATGCTAACACTTTTAGTTGTCAATATTTCAGGAATGTTAAAATGGGTATGTTACTATAAGTGTGTGGGCAGACAACTGGAAGAAATGAACCTGAATTTTCCATGAACCTCTCAAGCCTGCTTAGTATTCCAGTTTATGTCGCACATCCCGCCTCGTTGGAGTTGTGCATCCTCCTCATCCTCCCCCTCCTCCTCCTTCTCTTCCTCTACCCTGTCAGGCACCCAAGTACAGTCAGTTCCCTCATCATCCCCTCCCTCCTTGGCAATATGCTTCAGCTGTGGCAACATGACTGCTGGTTTCTTGTCAGTCATTGCCACCCCCTTTCTCTAGGCTCACATTATTCCCTTTATCAACCTGGGAACCAAAATCACAGCTTTCAAATTGCTGCGCATCCTCCAGGAGCATGTCACTGACACTATGATCGAATAGGTCAGGTGACTCATCCGTGCAAGATGGTGGGGCGACTGAAAGAGTAGCTGTGGAGAAGGAGCCTGTGGAATGGGCTGCTTTGACAGCTGCGGTCAGAGGCAGACTGGCAACTTTCAGCCCAGGGGGCAAGTATAAACCATAGGCCCATGGTGCAGTGACTTGGCCCCCCTTCCGTTCTCCCTCTTTTTGTCCCCCTCCTGACCCCCATTCCAGGTTGAAGCCCTGCTCCAGGTACTCTCTACTCACCGGCTGAATCCGGGTTCCCAACCTGGCCATCAGGGGGCGGTTGGGGGGAGCTGGGACAGCTCGGTTGGGGCTGGCCGGGGGAGGAGTGTCTCCAGTGGGGCACGGAACCGGCCTCTGCTCAGACACAGTTTACACCATCCATGCTGGGGGGGCGGGGGAGCTGCGCTCTATCCTTGTCTTCATCCCGCACTCAGTAGGTCAGCAGTGGGGACTTTTTACTTCTCTTCACCAGGGATCATTTAGGCATGTCTGTGGCAGAAGCGGTGCAGCCTTTTTACAGGACATCAGAGCAGCCCAGGGGGCAATTTCCCCCCTGCTCCCTGGCCCAGTCCTCCCCTGGCTGCGGTGGAAGGCAAACTACTGGGAGTGTGGGTGTTAGAGGAAGAGGAGGATGAGGATGGCTTATTGATCAACTTCACCAACTCTTCTACATGTTAGGGATAAATAGCAGGGGCAGCACCAGAAATAAAGGATGGGCGTGCCCCGCCTTCAGAGGATGCACTATGTCGCCTGTGACCACCACTTTTCACAATGGACACAGAGGCTGCTTGCCCTCTTTTCATGGCCTGTGAGCGTCAGCCTCTCCTTGTCAGTGTGTCCCCCCCCATGAAAGTTCATTCCAGACCCTTAGTTGAGCATGCAGCCTGGCTGGCTAGGAAAAGGGGGGATAAGCGTGTGCTCCCTCCTCTAGAAACATACCAGGCTACATGGCTTCGACATGGGTAGGGTACCTTACCAAGACCCTCTTCCTCACAACCCTGGCCTATTGGTTGTGTGGGTCTGTGAGTGGGGGTGTATTGTAGTCTAAAAGCCCTCTTTAAATTAATGCCCCCCCCCCCCCAGATATCCACCGTCCGACGTGATAAGTAAGGGGTATCATCAATCACATCGTTCAGTGGTGTAAATCCATCCATGTTAATCTTCAATGCCCGCTAATCCCCCTAAAGAGAAAACACAATGACCACCAGCACTATTCGCTCCTGATGACTTTTTGTCACTAATGACAGCTCCCTAGCTGACAGCTGAATGTAACAAAGGAACAGGGAATCCCAGGTGATGTCATTGACCAAGTGGACATTACCACCATCAACTGCCCCTGTTTGTACTGCTCATCCAAGGATAAACTGTCTCCCTCTGTACTGTCTGTCCTCACCATCAACTGCCTCCCCCTGTATTGCTTGTCTCCATCATCAACAACCCCCTACTGTACTGCCTGTCTCCACTATCATCTGCTCCCCTCCTTTGTTTTGTTTTTTCCTCCCACTGATACCAACGCAGGGACATTTTATTTTTGCTCCAGTGATACCAACTATGCAGGGACATTTCTATTCTCACACTGATGCTGTGATATTCCTTCCTTTGCCAGTCAACAGTTTTTGTTTTGTTTTTTTTTATGGTTACAAGGACATTGGCATATGCTTGAATTTTAGCACAAGCTCCTTTTATTCATTCCAACTTTAGTCCACTACCATTAGTTCTGTGTAATCTTGCCCTTTGGCATGACATTGCAAGCAGGCAACAGAATTTGTTTCTTTATTCTACTCCAGGGTGCCCCGTGTTTCTCATTATCCTAGTCATGCTCACATGTTGTCAGACATGATTTGAAAAGGGTGTTGTTAATATTTACATATTGTTTATGCTGTTTAAAATGTTTTTACCATTAGAAATAAAAAATCATTTTTTATTTTTGTCTCTTTAGGGTATCCCTATGGGCGTGTTAATATCACTATTGCGTTTGTGCCTGCACTGATTCTCTATTACCTGGTTGATTCTGCCAGTTCCCATCTTCCTGGTAGTAAATAGAGTTGAGCGGACACCTGGATGTCCGTGTTCGGCGGGTTCGGCCAAACTTTAAAAAAAAGTCCGGGTCCGTGTCCCGGACTTTTGCCGAACTTTTCACGGACACCGAACCCCATTGAAGTCAATGGGGACCCGAACTTTAAGGCACTAAAATGGCTCTAAAACACCAATGGAAAGGGCTAGAGTGCTGCAAATGGCAGCAAAATGTAGTTAAGAGCATGGCAAGTGCTCTGCAAACAAATGTGGATAGGGAAATAACTTAAAACAACAAAAAAAAAAACAGAAAAATAAAACAATGTTCTTCATCTCTGAAGGACGAGGCCCATATGGAGTAGGAGGGAGGTTGAGGTGGTGGTGGATGTGGCGGTGTCATAGGCGTGCGCACAGGGTGTGCCGGGTGTACCTGGGCACACCCTAATCACCTAGGGCACATAGCATTATCGCTCTGTTTGCCAGTGAGGAGATGGGAAAGATCTCCCTCGGACCTGCTCTGCTCTATTTCTCTTTGCCAGCAGGGAAAGTAATGTATCGGGGCCATGTACATGTAGGCAAACACATGCATGTGTATTAAAACTTTGGGGTGCACACCCTAATGCAATAGGCTGCGCACACCTATGGGCGGTGTAGGTGGAAGCGGCAGTGGAGAAGGACCAGGGCCGGATTAAGAGCATCATGGGCTTGGTGCTGAGGATTTTGAAGGGCCTTAAGGGCCGTGCCTTGGCATGCACCCAGAGGAGGAAGGGTGCAACCATGCATGCCTAATTCCACATGGGATGCTGTCTCTGAAGCCCATAAACACATCCATGCATTGGCAACTGTCCCTCCTTGTCCGGCCCTCGTGCTGTGTGGGGAGGTTCTGAGGGAGCTGCCTGGGGAAGCGAGCATAGAAGCCAGACTTCTGTGTTTACAAGTGACAGAAGAGCGGTAACAGTGAATATGGCCAACCTGGGGCCTATATAAAGGTAGGAGCCTGGAGCTGCAGCTCCAATAGCCCCTACGTTAATCTGGCCCTGAGGAGGACGAGGTAGCCAACACTGCTTCTTTTCACAAATTTTAAATGAGGGTACACCCCAAAAGAGTGAGAAAGAGCAAAAATGGAACAATGGCTGGGTAAGGTCGGTATCCATCGCTAATCTGCACAAGGTACGGAAAAGTCCAGTGGGATCCATGACTGGTTTATTTTAATGAACGTGAGCTTGTCCACATTGTCTCTGGACAGGCGGCTGCGCTTGTCTGTGATAACGCCCCCAGCCGTGCTAAATACCGTTCAGATAATACACTGGCTGCAGGGCACGCCAGCACCTCCAAGGCGTAAAGGGCAAGCTCAGGCCATGTGCCCAACTTGGAGACCCAGAAGTTGAAGGGGGCAGACCCCTCATTCAGTACGTCTAGGCGTGTGCACACATACTGCTCCACCATGTTGGTGAAATGCTGCCTCCTGCTAAGACATTCCATATGAGCTGCTGGTGCTGCTGTTTGTTGTGGCTTGCTGACAAAGCTTTTCCACATTTCGGCCATGCTAACCCTGCCTTCTGAGGTGCTGGCGGTGCCCTGGTTGCGTTGGCGACCTCTTCCTCTTCCTCCTCTGCCTTGTGCTTCCACTGTGGCCCCGCTGTCAGGTGGGAATGCCAGCAGCATCGCGTCTACCAGTGTGCGCTTGTACTCGCGCATCTTGCGATCGCGCTCCAGTGAGTGAATTAAGGACGGTACGTTGTCCTTGTAACGGGGATCCAGCAGCGTGGCCACCCAGTAATCAGCACAAGTTAGAATGTGGGCAACTCGGCAGTCGTTGTGGAGACACTGCAGCATGTAATCGCTCATGTGTGCCAGGCTGCCCAGAGGCAACGAAAGGCTGTCCTCTGTGGGAGGTGTATCGTCCGTGTCCTCTGTATCCCCCCAGCCATGCACCAGTGATGGCCATGAGCTGGCCTGGGTGCCACCCTGCTGTGAAAATGCTTCCATCTCCTCCTCCAGCTCCTCCTCCTCATCCTCCAGAACTGTGCCCCTGCTGGACAATTGTGTCCCTGGCGTTTGTGTGTGCAGGAACCCACCCTCGGAGCCCCTTGCGAATGACTGCCCTGAAAGCTTTGGAAATGTTACCTCTTCATCCTCCTCCTCCTCCTCCTCATCCTGTGCCACATCCTCTTCCATCATCGCCCGAATTGTTTTTTCAAGGAGGCATAGAAGTGGGATAGTTAAGCTGAGAACGGCGTCATCGGCACTGGCCATGTTGGTGGAGTACTCAAAACAGCGCAACAAGGCACACAGGTCTCGCATGGAGGCCCAGTTATTGGTGGTGAAGTGGTGCTGTTCCGCAGAGCGACTCACGCGTGCGTGCTGCAGCTGAAACTCCACTATGGCTTGCTGCTGCTCGCACAGTCTTTGCAGCATGTGCAAGGTGGAGTTCCACCTTGTGGGCACGTCACATATGAGGCGGTGAGCGGGAAGGCCGAAGTTAAGCTGCAGCGCTGACAGGCGAGCAGCAGCAGGGTGAGAACACCGAAAGTGCGCACAGACGACCCGCACTTTCTGCAGCAGCTCTGACATATCGGGGTAGTTTTTAAGGAACCTCTGCACCACCAAATTCAGCACATGCGCCAGGCAAGGGATGTGCATCAAACCGGCTAGGCCCAGAGCTTCTATGAGATTTCACCCGTTATCGCACACCACCAGGCCGGGCTTGAGGCTCGCTGGCAGCAACCACTCATTTGTCTGCTGTTCCATGCTCCTCCACAACTCCTGCGCGGTGTGTGGTTTGTCCCCCAAACAGGCAAGTTTTAAAACTGCCTGCTGTCGTTTACCCCTGGCCGTGCTGAAGTTGGTGGTGAAGGTGTTACTTTGTCCGGATGAGGAGGCGGTAGAGGATGAGGAAGCAGAGTAGGAGGAGTTAGGAACTGGAGGCAAACTGAAGTGCCCTGCAATCCTCGGTGGTGGAAGGACATGCGCCAAATTGCTATCCGCCACAGGCCCATCCGCCACTGCATTTACCCAGTGTGCCGTTAGGGAGATATAACGCCCCTGACCGTGCTTACTGGTCCACGTATCGGTAGTTAGGTGTACCTTGCCAGAGATGGCGTTGCGCAGTGCACACCTGATTTTTTCCCCCACTTGGTTGTGCAGGGAAGGGATGGCTTGCCTGGAAAAGTAGTGGCGGCTGGGCATGACGTACTGTGGGACAGCCACCGACATAAGGTTTTTAAAACTGTGCGTCTCCACCAGACGGAATGACAGCATTTCAAAGGCCAAGAATTTTGAAATGCTGGCATTCAGGGCCAGGGATCGCGGGTGGGTAGGGGGGTACTTCCTCTTCCTCTCAAGTGTTTGGGAGATGGAAAGCTGAACGCTTCCACGGGACATTGTGGAGATGGTTGGTGACCCAGGTGGTGGTGTTGCTGACAGATCGTCTGTTTGCGGGGTGGCAGGTGCCGGTATCACTACAGATGTGGCTGGAGCGGCCGAGACTGCAGCAGAAGAGGAAGCAGGATGAGCCAGAGACGTTTCTTGGTTTTGAAGGTGTCTACTCCACTGCAGCTCGTGCTTTGCACTTAGATGCCTGATCATGCAGGTTGTGCTCAGGTTGAGAAGGTTTATGCCTCGCTTCAGGCTCTGATTGCACAGGGTGCAAACCACTCGTGTCCTGTCATCAGCACATTTTCTAAAGAACTTCCACGCTAGAGAACTCCTTTGAGCTGACTTTGTTGCGCTCGTTCCCTTGCTGCGTTGGGCAGTAGCGGGCGTAGTGTCTAGGGCATGGCCGCTCCGCTTCTGCACCCTGCTCCCTCTTCTGCTGTGCTGGTGGCTCTGTGCGACCACCGCCTCTTCCTCCAAACTACTCAGGTCACCTGCATGACGTTCATTCCATGTGGGGTCGAGGACCTCATCGTCCTCCACATCATCTTCCACCCAGTCTTCACCCCTGCCCTCCTTGTCGGTCTCCACAATGCTGAACGCCACAGCAGTTGGCACCTGCGTTTCGTCATCATCTGAGACATGCTGCGATGGTCCTTGCATGTACTCATCTTGAGAAATAAGTGGTTGGGCATCGCTGCACTCAATCTCTTCCACTTCTGGGGCAGGGCTAGGTGGATGGCCCTGGGAAACCCTGCTGACAGAGTCCTCAAAAAGAAGAAGAGACTGCTGTATGGATTGGGGCTCAGACTGCTTGCCTGATTTCCAAGGGGGTGAGGTGAAAGACGGTTGGACATTGGCTGCAGGTGCCAACTCTGACCTTTCTGCAGTAGACTGGGTGGGAGACAATGTGAAGGAACTGGAGGCACTGTCAGCAACCCAATCTACTATCGCCTGTACTTCTTCAGGCCTCATCACGTCTAGAGGCGCATTATGCCCTACCAAATACTGCTGCAGGTTCTGTCGCCTACTCACACTTGTGGAAGGTGTTTCACTTGTGCGTGTAGCTGGCACAGATCGACCACGTCCTCTCCTTGCAACAGGAGCTCTACCAGCAGCACCACGACCCAGGCCACAGCCCCTATTTGACGGTCTCCTCATATTTCTGTAATTTATGATCTTGCCCTAGAAAGGTGTTTATTGAATAGCGGAACAAAACAACAACAGTATCGCACGGGTGTATCTGACAGTCAAATATGCAAACTATGCCGCAATTTAATGTTTTTTACCCCAAAAGGGTGTATATTGAATAGCGGAATAGGAAAAAGGATAAAAAAACGGTGTATCTCACACGTACAAACACAGACTAGGCCCCGATTAAAATTTTTTGTACCCTAAAGGGAGGATGAGGAAGAGGAGTAGGAGGAGTTGGGAACAGGAGGCAAACTGAAGCGCCCTGCAATCCTTGGCGGTGGAAGGAGATGCGCCAAACAAATTTAAAAGGTGTATCTCACACGTACCGATACAGACTATGCCGTAATTTAATTTTCTTACACTCCAAAAGGGTGTATATTGAATAGCGGAATAGGAAAAATGTTATAATACGGTGTATCTCACACGTACAAACACAGACTAGGCCCCGATTACAATTTTTTGTACCCTAAAGGCAGGATGAGGAAGAGGAGTAGGAGCAGTTGGGAACAGGAGGCAAACTGAAGCGCCCTGCAATCCTTGGCGGTGGAAGGAGATGCGCCAAACAAATTTAAAAGGTGTATCTCACACGTACCGATACAGACTATGCCGTAATTAAATTTTCTTACACTCCAAAAGGGTGTATATTGAATAGCGGAATAGGAAAAATGTTATAATACGGTGTATCTCACACGTACAAACACAGACTAGGCCCCGATTACAATTTTTGGTACCCTAAAGGCAGGATGAGGAAGAGGAGTAGGAGGAATTGGGAACAGGAGGCAAACTGAAGCGCCCTGCAATCCTCGGCGGTAGAAGGAGATGCGCCAAACAAATTTAAAAAGGTGTATCTCACATGTACCGACACAGACTATCCCGCAATTTAATTGATCCCCAAAGGTTTTGATTGAATAGCGGAATAGGAAATATGATCAAAAAATGTGTATGTATCTCAGACGTACAAAACCACACTAGGCCCCAATTACTATTGTTTGTACCCCTAAAAGGCTGAATGAGGAGGAGGAGTATGGAACAGGCAGCACCCTCAAATCTTCAGAAGTATGAGATGAACCCCAAAAACTTGGAAAGGTGGATCTCACACCTACCAACACAGACTATCACGCAATTTAATTGATCCCCAAAGGTTTTGATTGAATAGCGGAATAGGAAATATGATCAAAAAAAGTGTATGTATCTAACACGTACAGAAGCACACTAGGCCCCAATTACTATTGTTTGTACCCCTAAAAGGCTGAATGAGGAGTAGGAGGAGTATGGAACAGGCAGCACCCTCAAATCTTCAGAAGTATGAGATGAACCCCAAAAACTTGGAAAGGTGGATCTCACGCCTACCAACACAGACTATCCCGCAATTTAATTGATCCCCAAAGGTTTTGATTGAATAGCGGAATAGGAAATATGATCAAAAAATGTGTATGTATCTCAGACGTACAAAACCACACTAGGCCCCAATTACTATTGTTTGTACCCCTAAAAGGCTGAATGAGGAGTAGGAGGAGTATGGAACAGGCAGCACCCTCAAATCTTCAAAAGTATGAGATGAACCCCAAAAACTTGGAAAGGTGGATCTCACACCTACCAACACAGACTATCCCGCAATTTAATTGATCCCCAAAGGTTTTGATTGAATAGCGGAATAGGAAATATGATCAAAAAATGTGTATGTATCTCAGACGTACGGAAGCACACTAGGCCCCAATTACTATTGTTTGTACCCCTAAAAGGCTGAATGAGAAGTAGGAGGAGTATGGAACAGGCAGCACCCTCAAATCTTCAGAAGTATGAGATGAACCCCAAAAACTTGGAAAGGTGGATCTCACACCTACCAACACAGACTATCCCGCAATTTAATTGATCCCCAAAGGTTTTGATTGAATAGCGGAATAGGAAATATGATCAAAAAATGTGTATGTATCTCAGACGTACAGAAGCACACTAGGCCCCAATTACTATTGTTTGTACCCCTAAAAGGCTGAATGAGGAGTAGGAGGAGTATGGAACAGGCAGCACCCTCAAATCTTCAGAAGTATGAGATGAACCCCAAAAACTTGGAAAGGTGGATCTCACACCTACCAACACAGCCTATCCCGCAATTTAATTGATCCCCAAAGGTTTTGATTGAATAGCGGAATAGGAAATATGATCAAAAAATGTGTATGTATCTCAGACGTACAAAACCACACTAGGCCCCAATTACTATTGTTTGTACCCCTAAAAGGCTGAATGAGGAGTAGGAGGAGTATGGAACAGGCAGCACCCTCAAATCTTCAGAAGTATGAGATGAACCCCAAAAACCCCAAATATCAATCAGCTCTGCTGCAGGCCACAATTTATTTTTTTTTAACCCAAGGCTGTATATTGAATAGTGAAATAGAAAAAAAGTGTATGATTTCTGAAACCACTCAATATTAGCACATGTGAACTGAACACAGCAGTGTATGATCAGTCACTCAGCACAGCACAGCTGAAGGAAAAATGCTGCACACAGTGCCTGATAGAAAAATACTTTTCTCCCTCCTCCTCAGTGTGCAAAAAAGATTGTGTTCACTGCACCCCAAAAAGATTGTGTTCACTGCACCCCAAAAAGATTGTGTTCACAGCAGCCCACACACAGCAAAATGGATGTGGACCACTGACACCTGCCTATCTCCTATCCCACACCACACAGCAATATCGATTGTAGTTTGTAGAACACACTGTCTGACCCTAAAAATCAGCAGACTCTGTCCCTAAAAGGATTGATAAGATCGTAGATCGGGTGACTGCAAACCCCCCCCCCCCCCACACAGCAATATCGATTGTAGTTTGTAGAACACACTGTCTGACCCTAAAAATCAGCAGACTCTGTCCCTAAAAGGATTGATAAGATCGTAGATCGGGTGACTGCAAACCCCCCCCCCCCCACACAGCAATATCGATTGTAGTTTGTAGAACACACTGTCTGACCCTAAAAATCAGCAGATTCTGTCTCTAAAAGGATTGATAAGATCGTAGATCGGGTGACTGCAAACCTCCCCCCCACACACAGCAATATCGATTGTAGTTTGTAGAACACACTGACCCTAAAAATCAGCAGACTCTCTCCCTAAAATGCCTACAACTCGCCCTGCCTAATTCACTCCGACCTGTCCCTCAATTCTATCCGGACACAAATGTTTTTTTTTTCCTGTCTGTCCCTAATCAGCAGCCAGCACGTATGTGTGCTCTGTCCCTGAACTAGTACACAGCAGAATGACGCAGCGGCGCTCGGTCTCTCACTTATAAAGACATGGTCACATGCTTCAGACGGCCAATCACAGCTACTGATACATTTGTAGGCATGGCTGGGATGGCTTAGGCACACCAGTTAAACGCTTGTTGATTGGCTGTTGAAAGCCCGCCATGAAAAGCGCGCCAAAGCATGCAAAACCCGGAAATAAAACGACCGAACACTAATTTTTACCCGAACATACAGTAAAGTTTTCGGGTCCGTGTTCGGGTAACAAAAATCCAATTATTGGGTACGAACACGAATAATACAGTCCGTGTTCGCTCAACCCTAGTAGTAAACTAACAACGCTGGGCAACAAATTTCACTTGCTGCAATGACGTGCATGCCCAAATCTGTGCACGCTCACTCGTGGGTCCATGAATCACTCTGGAATAATGAGCAATCACGTGACCTGTACAAATTATTGACAAGTTTTTCAAAAAATATAAATATGAATTTATGAAATGCATGTATTTCTGTATTCAAATAGGTGTATGTGATTACTGAACTTCACAACTACTTAAAGCATACCTTCCACCTTTCTAGGATGAAAAAGAGGGACACCTTTTAGTGTAAAGTATGTAGGCAAGGACAAATTCCTGCAATATACCAGCTATGTGGACTATGAAGTATTGATATGCAAAAAAGTGATTTAACCAAAGACTTTTTCACCATTACTTTTTCTTTATACTGGTTTTTCAAACTAACAAATTCAGAAATGTAATGGTTGGATGTATAGTTCACTGCAGTGTAAATAAATAAATAGTACATTACATTATAGGAGGTCTATACATCAAACCAAAGAGAGGGACACATGAAGAAGAAAGAGGGTCAGGCCTTCTAAATTAAGGACAGTTGGGGTTTAAAGTTTAGGTAGTGATTTAAATAAAAGTGTAGCTTTCTGGGTGTGGCTGAAAAAATGGGGCGTGGAATGTGGTTAAAAGTGTCCGCAGTCAGTGCTATATGCTCAGATTTTATTTTGGAAATCCGGCCACCTTACTCTTGTGACAACCTTATGGGCCTGTAACTAGTAAGTTGCTCCCACATTTAAAGTCCTGGTTTAAGGTACTGCCAAGGTTCCTTTGTTAATAGTTGGGAGGATAGGAATAAAATATTCCTCTTGCATACCACTGTATGTGTAGCTGGCCATTTTGCAAAGTTACCTCTCTTAGTGTCTGTGTGTTTATGTGGGGCTGGGAGATAAGTAATTACAGTATATGTCCAATACATTATGCTCCATTTGCTAACCCCTGTAGACCTCTGACCAAAGCCAACATAAGATGTTCTTCCTAATTAGACAGTTGGTAGACTTAGTTGGGAAGCCAGTTTTCCTACAACTGGCAAAGAACTACAAGGCCCAGAATGAATACAATACTAGTGATAGTTATAGATTAGTTACTCAACAGCCTAATGGACACCATTTGCTCATGGGTGACCTCTAGATTTTTCTTATGTCTAATTTCTGTAGTGTAGAGTACATAAGGTGAGTTATGGCTGCTATAGCCTTACTTTATACAAGCAACAGGTTTATTTTCCTAGGATTCAGTGGAATTATTTTTACATGTGTATAAAACATTAATGAGAGACTTGCATTGCCAACTGTAATGTAATGTGTACAGCTGCTTCTGTTGCTATGCATTCCAGACCACATTAACCACAGGGTCCAGCCCTTCCACAACATATTGGTGATTAGCACATTAAACAGAAGTGTATCATGGAGACCTTTTGTGTAGTGGCATGGGTGCAGGGGTACAATTACATCTATACCTTGATTAGCCATGCAGTTCTGGTTTTGGTTTAACTGTCTGTGCATGACCTTGTATCTCTGATGCTAGGACCTGTTTTTTCATTGTTCTGTGATCAATCCAAGACATTTTATCTCCCAAGTAGCAAGATTAAAAAATCACCCATAAAGTTTAAGCCTTTGGACTTTGCTACACATACACAGGTGACTTTAAAACACATCTAAACCAAAAAAATAAAAATGTGAGATATTGCATCTTACCAGTACTTTGTTTCTTTTTTTTTTTTTGTTTTATTTTTACCTCTGGTAATGTTAGTGAGTTGAGATTCACCTTTTTACAACCTGCCCCTCCACAGCCTCTCACAATTGGTAAGCAGTGGCCCTCACCATCAGGCAGTGTCCTTCTTGCCCGCAGCAGTTGGCTCATACCCCTTTGCCTCCCCTGTTCTGATTGGCTTTTCTGCTCTATTTGAGCTGCCTACATCCTGTAACCTCACTTTGCCTTGTTTGTTCTTGTCAGCCTTTGCCTTATCTCGGGATTCCCATTTTACCGACCCCTTGTCTGGATCGCAAAGTACATGCCTGATTGCAACCTGCATTGACCCTTTGCCTGGATACACATTACCATTTTTTATTGTCGCCTGCCCTGAACTCATTGTCGCCTGGATAACAGACTATGTTACTATTTGTTGCCAGCTCAGACCTCTCCTAGTTTGGCAACTTGCCAGTCACAGGTCCTGGTCGCTCCTGCACACATCTGCTTTGAACTTTACCTTCTTGAAACCATCTAATGGTAAGCTATTCTCTCTGGGTTGCTGAGGAACCACCCAGTTCAGATAATATAGCACTGCACTTTGGGGCATCCAAGTACCATTAGCTATACTAGCCCTAAAGGGTTACCCCACTTTTGTGTAAAAATATATCAAATAAAAATAGACAGTATAGTGTAAACAATTGCTACACATGCCATGTTGTATTTTAATGTTAATACAAATGACTTTTCCTTTTCAATCTGAAGCACTGTCAAGGTATTGCAACCTGGAAGCATTCTGTACACAACTGGTGTACAGAGCGCCTCCAGAAATGTAATTTCCTGCTTGTGTGAATAGTTCGCAGATTTTCCTAGACGTCTTTATTAAGATACATGTCAACTTTTAGGCATTCTCTGCAACGGGAATTTTAGTTTTGGAGGGATGCTCCCCAAAGGTTAACACAGAAAAAACTTTACCACTCCATGCGCAGATCCTGAGCTTCTGTTTCCAGGCTGGGGAAACCTTGAGATGTAACTAACGGTGACAATTATATGGTGGGGCGTGGCAGCTCTCCTAACCCTCCATTGGGATATGGTGAAACAACTGTGTAGAAAACAAAAGGACAGAGCGCACAACCGCCCTAGCAAAACACCATTTTATTGAGAATAAACAAAGCCATAAAATGTTACTCACAAGCGTGTATAAAAAGTCATGCAGAGCAAATTAATCACTGATGTTCCATGGACAGAGACTCTCCTCTAGGTCCCGCCAGCTAACTGCTCATCCTGCACTTGTTTGCAGCCTGACTTTTTATACACACTTGTGAGTAACATTTTATGGCTTTGTTTATTCTCAATAAAACGGTGTTATGCTAGGGCGGTTGTGCGCTCTGTCCTTTTGTTTTCTCCCCAAAGGTTAAATACTTTTAAAAGGATACAGACTCTGCAGCTTTTCTCATTACTGAGAGTGCACTAACTGATTATAATGAACCAGTCCCTCCTATTCAGATCAGTATCAGTAAGATTAGTATGCAAAGGACATGGGGAAACAGCATTTCTTCAGAGCAACAAAATAAAGGAACCAGCTACATAGTTTATTAAAATCCCTGCAATGTACACTGATCACCCCGAGGAAATTTTGATTTTGATTTTTATTCAACAAAAGTGCAGTTACTGTTTAAGGGAAAGGATGCTGCTATTATTACAGTAAAAGTGTGCATAGCCTCACTATTTAATTAATTACCTTTGCAGAGCAGGATGTAAACCTACTAACCTTGCAGGTAATCCTGCAAATAAGAAATGAGGCTCTCAGTCACAGGCTGTGTGCTGGAGCTCCTTCCACTGTCACCTTTTTACCTCCTATTGTTAGGAAGACTTGGCAGAAGTGACTCAAGCAGATAGCAGAGGAATGAGGCTGTAGACAGAAAGGACATGTAGCTAGATGGCGACAAGCACACACTATTGAACAAGGGTGTAAATCTCAGTTTCATTGAGGGCCGCATCAGCATTAAGGTTGCCCTCAAAGGGCCAGTTGTATCTGTAAGATTAGATTTCCAGAGCCACCTCCCCTTACATAAGATGTCAAGAGCCCCCTCACCATCAGAAGTCAAGAGTCCTCCACCTTCCATCTATTACATCATAGTGCATTACCTTACCCTTTACTGAATCTGGGAAAAAGCTGGGGGTAGAGCCGGGAAGCAGAAAGTGTGGGGTCTGGAGGAGGACCAGAGGAGGGATTAAATTAGGTGCCAGAGTCTCCTGAATGCTGAGACCAGGGGAGGCAGTGACAGAGACGAGAGGGTGCTGCGGCTGCACAGAGAGGCACAGGATCTGTAGGAGGAATTCTGTCCTCTTCTCTGCTGCCAACTGCTGGGACGGGGAAATGGGGGGGTGGGGGGGGGCGCAGAGTCAAGCCTTTCCGCAGCTGCACGGAGAATCACAGGATCTTCTGGAGTTCTGTCTTCCTCTCTACTACCAAAAGATGAAACAAAGTGGTGGCAGAAACGAGAGGTGCGTGGGACACTTTATTGTGTTTATTATTTTGATGTAAAAAAATTGGTTTTAGAAAAACTTTAATCACATGCTATAACCAGAAAACAAGAAAGAACAATAGTATGAATCTACAGTTAGAATTGCAGGCAGCATGGATGTCAGCCAGACGCTAAGAAAAGGGAAGTTCTCAGATTTTCCATCTTAATTCATGAAAAATCTGTCCTTGCAGATGTCTAATTTATTTAAAAAGTGTACATGAACCTTAAGGGCTTGTTTACACCTGTGGTCTTTATGCTGTGTGCATCACATTTTTTTTTTAACTTTATTAAGCATTAGCAAACAAACACTCTATTCTACTCAATGCACAACAAAACATTGTGACAAGGGATGAGCTCAGGCATGCTTAGATCCTAGTCCGAAACTACCTTAGCTATTCTGCAAGGAAGTTGTCACTACGCCTTGCCAATCGTAAGCAGTTAAGCCGCACAAATACACACCCCTTCTATACATTCAGCTCCAAGGTGTGGAATTCCTTGGTCTGTTATGATTGTCAGGGTGTAATAACAGCTTCCTGGTGGGATAGCTCAAACAGGTTTGCACTAGGACCTGACTACGTTTGCGCTAATCTCAGTTGTGACGTGGTGAAATGTGTTGTAATGCATTGTTATGTTTTGTGTTGCATAAAAATGCAGACATGTTGCATTTTTATGCAACGCACCTGTGTGGCGTGAACTAGGCATCCTTGCAGATCAACGCAGCTTGAAAGACATAGTGTGAACAAGCTCCAAGTCTACTTTAACAGTATATTTGGCATCAACCCTTGTTACATACAGTTTTCTTTAAAAAAAATAATATAAAGTTTGGTATTCTGTAGCAAAGCTTCTTTCCTGGATATCCCGCAAGTAGCAGCATTTCATGTTTCAGGTTGACATTGCTAAGCCCCTACCTTACAATTATCAGCAGTGTTGTCAGCTTGCCTTGGGGGCTCTTTCAGTTGGCCATTACCTGATAGACTTGCATTTTGATGCACCACAACAATCTGTGTGGTGTGGATTGCTGGAAAAAAAAAAAAACGGGTCTTTTAATAGGTCTGACAAATGCATAGACTGCTCTACCACCAGTGATGAGCTGTGTGTTCAGAGAGGAGTCCACTGGAAGCTGTCACTGCAGCAGCAAGCCATAAGCAGCTAAGGCATTCTCTGCCCCGCAGCTGCACCCCCTGTATATGTGCAGTTTCGGGAATGCCTTCGTTGCTCATGACTGGCTGTCCTCAGTAACAGTTTCCTGGCAGTATAGCTCAAGCAGGTTTGGAGTTGTGTATGAACATGCCTTAGCTCATTACAGCTTACCACAACTTACATTAGCAAGCGAAACCACACCTCAGAGGCAGTGGCAGCTGGTGCTTGGTAATTCGGGGGGGCGCAAACCAATGCACCCCCCCCCCCCCGATGGACGGTCGGTCGGTCAGTCAGCAGGCAACACATTCTCCCCTCTAAACGGCCTGCCTCCTAACCTCCACTGTGAACCTCTGCTTCTCCTCCAGCCTTGTGTCTTCTGCCTTTTTCTGGCCACTGGCCAGTAAGATCGCTTCTCCTTTTGGCTAATCGGGAAAGGGGTCTCACAACCCACTTCCTGATTGGCTGGGAGGAGATTCAATGTGACAACAGCGAATATTTATTTGCTATTGCCATACAACTGGGTAGGATCAGGGTGGAGTGCTCTGCACCCGAGTCCACCCTTTTCTGAAGCCTATTACAGCCTCCGGCTCTAATCAGGTGCTTCAACAAAAAAAAATCCCCTATTGGAATCCATGCGTTCGGCACCCTGCATGAAGATTAGGGGGCCAGACGCATGGATGGGGGGACGGCACCCCTGCGCCCCCAATGGACGGGCCGTCACTGCTCAGAGGTCTGAATCTGGCCTAAGCAGAACAAGCTAGAGCCTCTGATTGTCCTATGCCATCTATTGAGCAATGTCAATGTGAATTTCAAAACTGTCGTTTCTATGTTGTTTCGATTGTTTCTTTAGTAGCATGATTTTACACATTTAAAAATAAACACTTAGCATTCATTATCTGCCCTGCTGCAGTTCTGTCTTGTATACCCTAAAAATACAAATTGAAGAATCACGAATAAATCATAATTCATCGAGTCCAAAGAAAGAAAAAAAAACAAAAAACATTAGCTAACCTCAAATCTCAGTGGACTATTTTAGCATATCTGATTATCGCGCTTTGAACTGCATTCAGTTTCAATTTCCATTTTCATTACACAAATTGCCGTATCATGTTTCTCTTTCAACATAAATTTATGTATCCTTTTACTCTCCCTTCATGAAGTAAGCATTGCTGGGACGAGGCGAGCAGATTGGGAACTGTCTTGACATCTGACACTCTGTGTATACTGTGGGAAATGGAAGTGCTAATCATTAGATTATAGCTAAAACCTGTTCTCTCCCCTTGTCTCTCCAAACCCAGGTGTTAATGAAATCAAACAAAATGAAAACTGGCAAATTATTTTAAGCTTTCACTTACAACACACCTCTCTCTTTCACAGTAATGTGTCCTGTATGGAAAAAATAATGCAATTTCATGTCTTATGCAATGTATTGAAAATAGAAGCCATTTGAGATGTTTATTGTGTAATGACATTTTCTCACAGTAAAATAAACATCAGATGAGATGGATTTAGATCTATTTGTTTAAAAATTTGTTTTATAAATGCAAAATGGGGCTTATGAATTGCAATGGTTAATGGACAATTCTGCATACTATGTGGCTGCTTGCCCTGGGGATAAAAAGACAAAAGTGGAGCTCCAACCTTTATAGATGGTCAGTTTCAGAGTGCCAGTTGCAGAGTAAGTGCTGCATTGGGCGATGCAGTTGGTTTTTCAAAGGTATATTTTTGCAAATGTCAACTTTTACAAAAAAAAAAAAAAAAAATTCACATATATTTGCAGCCAAAAATGGTAAATTTGATTAACTATTGTTTCTGCAAATCTGTAAAGCCTCTAAAGAGTTGCAACTGTGAGCAGTGCAATGCCAAGGTCATGTAGACTCTTCCTCTAGCTCTGTTTCTGTACGGAGCTACGGACTATCAGACAGACATCTGGAGAAGCTATCAATGGATTACAAGTGCTGTGACTTGTAGTTCATTCATTCACAGACCTCTGTAAATGAATGATGCAGCTGTGCGGAGCTCTGCCAATTTCAAAAGTGACAGTTACTATGGGGAAGCTTCTGCGTATTGTCACATGGGCAGGCGGTTTTGCAGTGGGGTTCCTATTTGCACTATGTCACACCCTAAATATGGATGTGTTAGGTAGTTTGAGTGTGGTGCGATAGGCAGCAAACTTTCAGAGTTCTGAGTTGCAAAGTTTGGGTTAAAAAAGCAGGTAAACAGCACAAACAGGCCTAGTGGGGAGCTCACCCATTCAGTGACACTTACAATTGTGTAGAGAAATGACAGTGGTCATAAGACTAAGAGGAGCGAAGTGTGGCCTGGCCCATCTGACCCCAATGGGAAGCTCTAGTCCCTGCCCTCTATTCTACTCTACCGGAACCTTTCCTATCACTACCACGGTCCCTGTCAGACGGGGAACCTGTCCCTAACCTTTCCACTCACATAAAGTCTTAAATAGATTCTGACTGATCCAAGATGGCTGCCAGGGTAACATGAGGCATGTGCATTCAACCGGATCACTGCCTGAGTGATTGAAGAAATCATAGTGAAACATAGCTTTTCTTAACTTCCTCTCCCATCTGCATCGCCACTGCAGATGAGTGTCACCTGCAGTGGAGAATATGGATTGCACCTGCCTACAGGTGTAACTTGTAACATGGTCTAATCAAATTTTTTGTCCTCTAACTTTATTCATGCTGTTAAACTCTGCACTAGCCCTACTCAATTTAAAAGTGGTTCTAAAGCCTAATATGATTTTTTACCTTAATATGTTACCTGCACTAAGGTAAAAAACGTCCCACTAGTTGTTGTGCACCCCCTATAAACACTTATTGACTCCTCCCCCAATCCAGCTGCAATGGATCAACCAGAACCCCGACCGGGCACCTCCATTGACTGATGCTCCTAGTGCTTCCCGAGGGCTCCAAACACTCCACTAGACACCGTAACCACTTCAGACCCCACAAACTTCCGCAGCTTGGTTGGGGTCTCGCCGTCCCCTACCCACCCTGGACCTACGACAAGGCTCAAGGTTCCAGTGGGTGAACCTTCCTTTTTACAGAGAGTGCTGCAGGAACAGGAACAAGCTCTTACACAAGCTCTTACAAGAGTTTAGTGATTATCTAATGGTGTATGAAGGACATAGCAATCTCTTGTAGCATATTCCCCCAATGAGAGACAGGACTCTAGATTGAGGGTGAAGTATAACTCAACTTTATTGAACAAGAAACATATTTTTATACAGTTGTCCCCCACAAGGTTACCGCCCAGGTGGACCTTGCTGAAAACAGGCCCTGACATTCACAATCCAATGAAAACAGAGTTTTAAACTCCCATACAGTGTGCACAAAGATATACACTGTGGGACAACCCCCCCTCCCCCTTAGAAGCCAATCCACATACACATACACATATACATCCCATAATAAACATATCTTAAGGCAGACAGAACAATGTGAGGTCATTAACATTTAACAATGAGACAGACACAATCCACAGTCCCTCTCAATACACAAACAATAGGGAAGTCTCCCAATGACAGTCTGTGTGTCTCTCTCACGGACAAGCACATGGAATACACTGTGTAAGGTGGTATTAAATCATATATGAAGATATGGTTGACAAATATTACTGTCCCACTTGAAGCAATCCAAACCATTAATTATCTGTCTTTCACTCATAGTGATGGTTATTACCGTCACACCAGACCTGTCCAATCTGCAGCAGCATTGCTCTCGCTTCCTATTCTCACTGGAGACTCTGAAAGCAGCAGAAGCCATAGGCTGCGAGGAGGGAGTGGGGGCATGGCTGAGTTGCACTGTGTGCATCTATGGACACACACAGCATGGCGTGGAAGAGCGCCCTCTCAAGTGCCCCCTCAGCACATGGCTACCTGATGGAGCATTTAGAGGAGAGGAGGAGTGGCAGCGCCAGCAGGGGACTCCAGAAGAGGAGGTAAGCCATCATTCTGTGCAACACCATTGGACAGTGCAGGTAAATATAACATCTTTTTTTTTTTTTTTAATTAAAAGAAAATAAACCTTCAATATCACTGTAAGTATATAAAAATCAAATTGTTCTCATATAAGTTTCTACAGGTAATTAACATTTTAAAATGTAATTTTCAATAATTTTAAATTCACAATATTTTTTAAATAATGTCTGGTAATCCTGCCATGAGGATACTTGTTTAAAAACCTCCTGTTATAAGGTAACAATGCTCAGTCCCTGTCTCCCAACTGTGTTCCGTTTTCAGATCCACCATATATAGTCCTTTTTTTGTCAGGAAACCCACCCTAAGAAAAGCCATGCAGTCATTGCTGTAGTTAGGAAACGGCTTCAGAAAATCAGCAGTAGGATTGAGCTCAGGCATGTTGTATATGTTTGGCTGCAGGATGGAGAATGCCTTGGCCACTTATGATTGGCAGTGTGAAGTGATAGCTTCTGGTGGGGATAGCTTAGGTGGGTTTCACACTAGGATACGGATACGCTTGAGCTTATCCACAATCAGCAGCAATGACAAGTAACACGTTTTTTTTTTTAAAACTGTCAATTGTTTTATTTCTGTTAAAATGCCTTTTTATCATAATGGTGCTCGAAGCACAGTGTTTAATTGCTACTAACCATCTATTCTTGGAGCTGCTTTTTTGTCCGCAGAATGCCCCTGCATTTTTCAAGGAAAAAAAAATTAAACTATACCGTTGCACATTATATCCCTCACATTCACAGCACCCCCATCGCCATAGATAAAATAAAAGTTAGGTTTACACCAGTTAGACCAATTATCTATGTAAAAAAAATTCTGCTGATGGTTAATTTAACACGGAACTGGCTAAAAGGGCGTGTCCAAAGTGTGGTAATAAGTAGCGCATACTCAGAATGGTCTGGGGTGGTAAGTGGGGTCCCCCGAGGCTCTGTCCTGGGACCAACCTTGTTCAGTTTATTCATAAACAGCATTGAGGATGGGATCATTAGTTCTATGTATATCAGTTTTTGCAGATGACACAAAATTGGGCAGGGCAATAACTGCACAGCATGAGGCAGATATCTTACAGAATGACCTGAACAAAATAACAAGAGTGGGCAACGACATGGCAAATGAGGTTTAATGTGGAGAAGTGTAAGGTTTTGCACTAGGGGACTAAAAACATAAAAACACAATACACTTTAGAAGGGGAACCTTTGGGGGAATCAAAAATGGAGAAAGATCTGGGAGTCTTGGTAGAGGATAGACCAGGCAATAGCATGCAATGTCAAGCGGCAGCTTCCAAAGCCGGCAGAATATTAGCATGCATAAAGAAGGGGATGTATTCCAGAGATAAAACTATAATCCTAACCCTTTATAAAACTCTGGTCCGACCGCATCTGGAGTATTCTGTCCAATTCTGGTCGCCAGTCCTCAGGAGGGATGTGTTGGAGCTGGGGAGAGTCCAGAGAAGGGCAACTGAAATAATTAGGGGATTGGAGAACCTTAATTATGAAGAGTGTCTACAATCACTTAATTTATTCTCCCTGGAGAAGAGACGCCTGAGAGGGGACATGATAGCAATTTACAAATACCTCAATGGTGATCTCAGCATAGAAAAAAGCTATTCAGTCGCAAGGATTGCATGAGGACGCGAGGACATGCAATGAGATTAGAGGAGAAGCATTTTAACCTCAGACAACACAGGGGGTTCTTTACTGTTAGGGCTACAAGATTGTGGAATTCTCTACCACAAGAGGTAGTTTCTGCGGGAAGTATGGCTGCTTTCAAAAGACTCCTGGACATACATCTCAAGGATCAGAACATTAAGGGGTATGAGAGCTGATTTCGGCCACACACACCTACACAGGTTGAACTGGATGGACTATTGTCTTTATTCAACCTCAACTACTATGTATCTATGTAACACAGATGCATAGCTCCCAACTGTCCCTGGTTTCAAGGGACTGTCCCTGATTTTGAACAAGTTCCCTCTGTCTCTTTTTCACCCTCATTTTGGTCTGATTTATATAGTTGTATATAAAATGCACTATTTATCTTATGAATAGTGTTTCTCTTTTTGAAATGTAAATGTCAAAAGCCAGTATAAAGGAATACTTTAAGGGGCTGTGGCAAGGAGTGTGTCCTATACCCACATACTTTTGCTAATAGATGTACCTCGTTCCCATCTCAAAGTGTTGGGAGGTATGCAGATGTTTTAGCTCCAGTCCTTTGATTCCTAATAAGAGCTTAATAAAAATTGACCAGCAACAGAATGGTTTTGCTTTAGCAAGAACAGGGACAGCCACAGAAATCTACTGCCCAGTTTCTATCTGTTGGTCAAATCAGGACAATTTGGTGAAAAAGCATGTGTTGCTGAGGAGGCTACCTGAAAAAAAAAATTCAATCTGAAATGATTTAGGCCCCTTTCACAAGGGCTTTCCGATCCGATCCACCTGTCAGTTTTTCGGGCGGACCAGATCGAATGCTCCATGCAGCCCTATAGAGTGGTGGATGTCAGCGGAGACATCTGCTGCTATTCGGTCTGATCCTGTCCATGAAATCCGGATGGATGGAAACCCTATTTTCCATCCGTCTGGAGGATTGGATAGGATCGGATGAGAATGGACAGGCGGTCCATTCTCATCCGATCCCCCCATAGAGGAAAGCAGGGATCTGACAGCTCCGTCTCTGCACACAGAGCGGAGACGGAGCTGTCATCCGCCTGTTTGCAGAGATGGATCGATCCCCCGCTCAGCAGAACGGACTCCGTTGGGCGCACCGCCCATGTGAAAGGAGCCTTAGAATGAATTGGTGCTGCTGTGTATGTAAGCCAAATTTATACTGCCAGAGTATGTTGTTGCTGATAGTGGGACTGTTCATGAAAATCATTCTATTTACCACATTTTTAAGGCTTCCTCCAACCAAGTTATTTAAAAGGATTTGCATATTTTCAAAGCTGTCATCAAACACCATAAAAAGACCCTGTCACTGATTTATGTAATTTTTTTGTTCATTTGTTCATGACCTCCATGGTAGTGCCTAAACACTTTTCTTTTTTCTACCATTGTTTGACTATTAGCTTTAAAAATGCTAAGAATTTAACAACAAGATGCACCCCACCTGGATTTGCGCTGTAATACAGGCCATAGAGGGGTTGAATTGCATAATTTCCCCCTGCCCTCTACCTGCTGCACCCTTGTTTTAAAAAAAATCTGCATGGATATCTTTTTCCCAGTCTTACTGCCGCATTCTTATGTATATTCACAGTAGCTTGATGATCTCGTAGACGTAATATAATAGGCAGCCCAAAAGACAACTGATGGAGCGCACACAGCAAGATGACAACACTGCTGCTAGTTGTGAGGCATTGACTTAGCATTGTCAGTTTACAACAGGAAGTCCTGTTTAAGTCTACTAATAAGAAATTAAAACCTTTGAATTAGCATCCCAGCCAAGTAACTAGCATTTTCAGAAGGAGTCTCCCTACCAGAACCATATCTTACCGTACCTTCATCTCCCCACGCCACTATTCCTTTCAGCCCCTGGGAATGAAGAAAAATGCCCTCAAACTTCCAGATATGAAGAAATGCATTTCCTCTTTTTACCTATTGGACAATACTGGTGCTTGGGGGTTACCCACTTCAGGCAACTAGTACTGTGTTGAGGTGTGAGAAGTCTTCAGTTCTGTGTAAGCTTCAATGTGTGATGTAGAGATCACACATGCTTAACTCTCTTTGTCCCCAGTAGCCAAATGGAGGTGCAGAAGAGCAAAGGGCCCATATTAAAGTGAATGTTTTGCATTTCCTTCAATGACCCATGAATAATAGATACAGCCACTTAAATGCAGAATTTTTACAAGCAAAGGAGAGCTTAACCTATCCAGGCCGAACAGTGAACCGGCTAACAGTGGCGTTAATTATGTTACGTTACATTTTGCTTTGTTATACATATAAAGCATTAAAAAATGTGTTCATCATTAACCCTGACTGATTCACAACCGTTATAAATGAAGGTGAGCATCTTGTTGATTTAGCGTGAAAAAAGCATGACTCTAGGATGATTCATCTTTGAGGCTAATTGACATTATTAGCAACTGAAGCAAAATACCTAATGGTTTGTTAAGCATTGATTTTTTTAAACCACTTTCTGTAACCATGGAAATTAACCAACCCATCCTTCAAATATATTTGTGCTATTTGATGGGATGCTGTAATTGCAACAAGGTTAAAGCTATAAGCATTGGGTTCACACATAGAATAAAAATCTGTAAAATAAGTTAGTGCGGAAATGTGATTGACTGATAATGTTTTCAATTTGCTTGTTTTTTTTTTTTTTTAGAAAAAGATATTTATTAAAAGATAAGTCTACTTTTACAAAAAAAATAAAATAAATGCAGTTTTTTGCAGGTAAAAAAAATAACCCTTGCGATTTGTTTTTTTAGAAGCCTGGAAAGCATTGCACCAGTGATGAGCAGATCGCTGATGCCATGCAGGTCTCTTGCAGACTGTCAGTGTGAGCTGTTTTCCCGTACATTGTATGCACTGAAAGGAAGAATCAATGAACTACCACGGCACTCAACAGCGCTGTGATACTTAATTGAGAACTACAAACCGACAGCTGCAAAGGATGTCAAGACTTTTAGTTAATTCACAGAACTCTGTGAATAAATGATGTGGCCTTGTGAGGGAAGCACGGCCGTGCTCGTTTCAAAAAGTGACAGCTAGTATGGGGAACGTCTCCCCGTACTGCTGTCACAAGGATAGAGAGAGAGCAGGGGGGAGTGGCTGCAGCAGTGGAAACATGTTACACGTTCCACTATAAAAATGGGTGGAACATGTAACATGTTCTCAAAGGTGAACTCATCCTTTAATGCAGTTCCTGAGATCAAGGCCACCATTCCTGTGTCACAAAAATGATGCATTTTTAACCACTTAAGCCCCGGAGGATTTGGCTGCTGAAAGACCAGGGCCTATTTTGCGATTCGGCACTGCATGACTTTAACGGACAATTGCGCGTTCGTGCGACGCTGTACCCAAATTAAATTGACGTCCTTTTTTCCCACAAACAGAGCTTTCTTTTGGTGGTATTTGATCACCTGTGCGATTTTTACTTTTTGCTCTATAAACAAAAAAAAGAGCGTACATTTTGAAAAAATAACAATATTTTTCACATTTTTTTTATACGAAATTCCCCCCCAAAAAATGTAAACATTTTTTAACATTTTAGGCCAATTTGTTTTCTGCTACATATTTTTGGTGAAAAAAATTGCAATAAGCGAATTTTGATTGCTTTGCGCAAAAGTTATTGCATTTAATAACTACGGGAAAGATTTATGTAATTTTTATTGCTTTTTTTAACTAGTAATGGCGGCGATCTTTTTTTTGCGGGACTGCGACATTGCGGCGGATAGATCGGTCCCTTGACTGACATTTTTGACACTTTCGGGGGTACCAGTGACATTACTACAGTAATCAGTGCTATAAATATTCACTGTTACTGTAAAAATGACACTGGCAGGGAAGGGGTTAACTTTATTGGTGATCAGTGGGTTAAATGTATCCCTAGGGGCGTGATTCTAACTGTGGGGGGGCGTGGCTTGTGATGTAACCACAGAGACATACGATCCTACATAGCAGGATCGTATAGTCTCTGCAGTTACACCAGGGAGAATGATAGGCGGCTTTGTTTACATCAGCCGTCTGCCTTTCTCCCTCTCCAGCGGGAGATCGCGAGTGGCCGGTGGACATCGGAGCCGCTGGTCACTAACGCGGGGATGTTAGTGAATGAGGGGGGGCTCATGGGCAAGCGACATAGTACTATGTCGCTTTGCCCAGCAGGGGCTGACCGCCGCAGTAAATAGTCGTGCGGTGGTCGGCAAGTGGTTAAAGTGGTTGTAAACTGCTGCACTTTTTTTTTTTTTTAACTTACCTGCAAGGCAAAGGCATAATGCGCTAGTATGCGTCACATACTAGAACATTATGTTAAACTTACCTGAAAACGAAGCGTTCTAGCGATACGATGTTATCGCTGGAGACGGCGTCCATCTATACCCGGTCTTCCTTCCTGGTTCGCTGCTCTGGCTCTGTGACTGGCCCGAACCGCAATTACATCACTCCTGCGTAAGCGCGCAGGAGCCGACATTTACGGCACACTGTTTTGAAGAAACAACACGGGCGGCCGTTACTTCAGAGCGCATGCGTCAGTGACGTAACTGGCTGCTAGGACAGTAAATATCTCCTAAACGATGCATGTACACTACCTATGGGTAAGTCTTAATATAGGCTTACCTATAGCTAAAACATAAAGATGGAAGTTTACTTCCTCTTTAAAATAAAATGTAATTATTATTAAATAAAATTGTGGCTTTTTCCTGAAATGTATCTATTTTAGGTGTTTTGGAAGTAAAGTTAGTAGTTATTCTTCAAATAAAAAACAAACAAACACACATCCCAAAGTCCCCGTTCACACTAAGGCGACCTGTGAGGCGACCTGGTCGCCTCACAGGTCGCCGTAGGTCGCCTCCCATAGGGAAGCTGCGGACCCATTCTAATAGGAGCGACACAAGTCGCTCCGACTTAGAAAAAGGGTCCGGAGCTTCTTTGGGGCGACCAGGAGGCGACCGCCATAGACTTCAATGTTATGAAGTCCGTGGCGGCCGCTCCGAGGTGAACGGGGCCAAAAAGTCATCCCCTGTGAATAGCAAAATCACTACTAAACAAGGGCCAAGGGTGTCCAAATTTCTGTCCCACAGGTCTAGCCATTTTAAGTCCCTGTAAAATTCAGCTATGAAAACAAAGGGAAAAGGGCATGCACAAGACTCCTTAAAGCAGGCTTTGCACGAAAATGTAAGTTTGGTTTGTCTTCCAGCCCCATCATTTAGGTCTCTAAGAAAAAGCGATAAAAAATAAAATATTTGAAGAAAAATTTAAAAAAGCTATACTCACTATACAATCACTTTACATCACAGGTTTTTGCTGTATTACGTAGACGCCTGAGTAATCACTTTGAATGCGGAGGATCCCACGAGTTGGATTCCCACTAGTGTGACTTAGGTGTACTTTTAATATGCAGAGAAAAGCCGTGATCCTGAGGATCACGACTGATCTCTGATGAGTTACCGTTTAGTTTGCTGAGATGAGGAGCAGAGAACACGTTCTTCTCTTCTCATCACAGTACATGACCGTTTCTGTCACAAACGGCCAGTTTAGAAAAGTGAGATCTGAAGATCACACAGCCGTTATTCTGAAATATCTCCATTCCAGATTCTCCAGCTCAGAGGTGGAGAATCAGGGGGAGAAGCTGTGTGATCAGAGGAAGAAGACTTCTTTCTTCCTATATATCAGCACCAGGGGGTTCAAAATAAAAAAAATAAAAAATATATATGTATATATGGTATGTATGTATAGGTGTATGTGTATATATATATATATATATATATATATATATATATATATACATATACTATATATACATATATATACATATATATACGGTATGTACTGGTATATATATATATACTGTATGTACTGGTGTATATATATATATATACTGTATGTACTGGTGTATATATATATACTGTATGTACTGGTGTGTATATATATATATATATATATATATACTGTATGTACTGGTGTATATATATATACTGTATGTACATATGTATATACACTGTATGTATACTGTATATGTGTGTATGTGTGTGTGTGTGTGTATAGATCGATAGATATTCAGTAAGTTTTCATGTGTCAGAACATGTCATTATGAGTGCTTTTAAACTTTGGTTTCACTTTTAAAACTTGGCGGCACTGTAATCTCACAAAATCTCGTGAGATTACAGGCAGTCCACCCAGTTATACAGGGATCACGGCCGTTTTCAGAGAAAAAAATTCTCCTCTGATCACCCTTTGGGAATTGAAGTTCTCGACCACCTAAACTGGGTGCCAGAGTTGATAATTTTTCTCTGAGAATTGCCGAGAAGTGAACTGAGAGAAAACTTCTCAGTTTACTAAACGTACACCTTAGATGTGAGTTTCCCCGAATCCAATTCGCATGACAGCAGACTCTGCCCAGCTCTCAATGGAGCCGGTTCACACATCTCTGGGGCGGCTGCGGAGCAGATTGAACAGGGGTCCTGTGCCTCTTTGGCCCTGTTTCAGGTCTGAATTCAGACAAAAAATGTACCCTGATACGTCCCTGAAAGGGAGAACAGGGGCACACCAGACCCCTGCTGCGAGCTGCATCCGATCTAAATGTGAACCCAGCCTTGAGGTTCTCCTAAAGTGCTCTTCCATATATTTGGAAGAAGCATCTGACGACCCCTGTTTCTTAAGGACTCTCTAGCAAAAGCCAGGAAACTGTTTAATCTGCAATTTTCGTTAAATGTTTTTTGTATTCCATATAAATAAGGAATCGCTGATTTCATGCTAATGTCATATCTGTGAGGTCCAGTTTATTTTTAAAGCTGGAACTAAAAGATAACTTGTCCCCACGACCCACAGAGAAAATACACTTTAAGATTGTATAATTCAGACCCACAGAATACAAGAAAAACCTATTGATTCCCCTAGCCATGCTAAACAGCTTGGATGAAGGAATCTCCCTGGTTGGCTTTTCTATTTTGTCAGCTGGAGCCTACGGCTGTCATGATGTCCAAATAGTGCCTGCATCTGATTGGATGCAGCCACTATTCAGGTAAAAATTCTGCCCAGCTCCTTCAATTTTAAGTTCATAAGATGTCAGGAGGAAGGGTGCTAGGGTTTCATGTCAGCTGCTGAACTAGTGCTGAGTGTTTGTAACACAGAGTTTAAACTATTAATTTGACTCCCTAACAGCAGATACTATTCATTTAAAGCCTTGATAAAGGGCTTGATATATATTGGATGTAGCACCTGCCATATGTTTGGAATAAAACCTAATTTCTGAATCTAAACCTTGGTGTGGCTCTTCAATTTTCACACTCAAAACATCCAGTTCCTCAGTTCACAACAGTAGCCCACCCATTACTTAGACCCCCCCATTGGAAAGCTGCCAGAACGTTGTTGTACTGGAAGCATTTTGTAATAAATTAATAAGTATCCAAGCATACCTAACTAAGGTTCCAGCTCCATCAATCTTCTACTTCAAGGAGGAAGGGTGTCGACAGGGTCACCCACAGCTTGAATTTTGCTTCATGAATGGCCAGCCTTAAGCCCCGTACACACGTACCGATCGTCGGCGAACGATCGGCCGTCTTTTGTCCCCGGGCTGTCGGTGTCTGTTGAAAAGTGCAAAGACAGCACAAGAATTGTGTCCGCCGACTACAGCCGACTGCAGAAGTGATGTCATGTAATGGTTAACTTTCCCTGTGTTTTTTCTTTTCTGAGCATGCCCAGTCTTGCAAATCTGCGGTCTGTCGGCCGAATTCTGTACTGACTGGCGAACAATCGGACGCTCTGGTGTCGGCATACAAAAATTTTAATGCTTGCATGACAGATTCTTGTCGGCAGAATGTGCGCTGGCGGCTGTCGGAGGCATCATACTAACAAGCGTACAATCGGCAGATCGTTCGTCGGCCGACGCTTGTCTGCCGACGATCGGTACGTGTGTACGGGCCTTTAGGCTCATTGCTGTCAGCTCTATACAGAAAAACTGGTGTCAAAAGTTGTCAGTATACTACCAATCCAAACTTGCCCTGAAGTATGGTGATACAGGGGTTGATTTACTAAAACTAGAGAGTGCAAAATCTGGTGCAGCTCTGCATAGAAACCAAAATCAGCTTCCAGTTTTTCTTGTTCTTTTTTTTTTTCCTTTTTTGTCAAAGCTTAATTGAACAAGCTGAAGTTTAAATCGATTGGCTACCATGCATAGCTGTACCAGATTTTGCACTCTACAGTTTTAGTAAATCAACCCCACAGTGTATTCAGGGGATGTTGCACAGCTAGACCTTGGGAAGTGCATTCCCAGAGACCCTGTGAGCAACTCTTTGTATTTTGATGGCTTACAAATACCGTATTTTTCGCCGTATAAGACGCACTTTTTCTTCCCCAAAACTGGGGGGGAAAAGTTGGTGCGTCTTATACGGCAAATGAACATTTTTCCTGCTGCCTGTGGGGGCGGTGCCAATGGGGACGGTGCCGGTGCGTGCGTCAGTCACGCACCGTCCCCGCCTGATCTCCTTCCCGCCGGACAGAGAGAGCCGCAGAAAGAGCCGCCGAGAGAGGACGCCGAAAGAGCCGCCGAGACAGAAGAGGACGAGAGGAGCAGCGCCGTGGATGGTTCCAGGTATCCCGCCGCCGTCAGAAGAAGAGGATGAGAGGAGCAGCGCAGGCAGCCCAGGAGAGCAGGTAAGTGAGCCGACCTGTGCCATGCCTGTACCACCACCTGTGCCATGCTTAAACCACCACCTGTGCCATGCCTAAACCACCACCTGTGCCATGCTTAAACCATAACCTGTGCCATGCCTAAACCACCACCTGTGCCATGCTTAAACCACCACCTGTGCCATGCTTAAACCACCACCTGTGCCATGCCTAAACCACCACCTGTGCCATGCCTAAACCACCACCTGTGCCATGCTTAAACCACCACCTGTGCCATGCCTAAACCACCACCTGTGCCATGCCTAAACCACCACCTGTGCCAAGCCTAAACCACCACCTGTGCCATGCCTAAACCACCACATGTGCCATGCCTAAACCACCACCTGTGCCATGCCTAAACCACCACCTGTGCCATGCCTATACCCTCACCTGTGCCATGCCTGTACCCTCACCTGTGCCATGCCTGTACCTTCACCTGTGCCATGCCTGTACCCTCACCTGTGCCATGCCCGTACCCACACCTGTGCCATGCCTGTACCATGCCTATGCCATGCCTATACCATCACCTGTTGATATAAAATATTTTACTGCAGTATTTGGTTCAGAATTTTTTTTTCTAGATTTTCCTCCTTTAAAATTGGGTGCGTCTTATATGACGGTGCGTCTTATACGGCGAAAAATACGGTAACTCATGTTATGGAAAATTGAGTACGTTTCTAAGTTAAGCACAATGATGGTGTTTGCTGGATAATATTAGTAGTTTACTGTTTAGTTTTTCATATTGCCTGGAATTGCCTTTGAATTAACTTTCCCCTGTGCCTAGACAATGAAGAAAACCAACAAACGTTTCTGGCTATGATTTTCGAAATTTAAACTGAAAAACTAGAGAGTCTCAACTACGTGTTATTTGACAATAACTACATTTATTTTACATAGAATACAAAGCTAATTGTTGCTTTGTGACAAATTGTTCTACACCAATGATGGGCTTATTTAACAATTGAGTACAAAATGAAGTGGCTAAGGGCAAAGAGCACTAACCTGTACCAGCTAATTGCAGGGCTGGCCCGATCATGGGTCCCGCTGGGACCATTGGACCCAGGCAGAACTTGGAGAGGGGCTGAAAATTGACTCCCAAGATTTTTTTTCCAGCAGTTTTGTGTATCATCAGTTTGTAGCGGGTTACAGGCGGGATTTCCCCATCTCATACTGCCACCCGTAGCGCAAACTGATGAGTATGAGGAGGCAGAGCGTCTCCTCCGGAGAACGTCCCTCACATGATCGTGGTGTGTGCAATGATGTCAGACATCAGCGCACTCCATCTCAAGCAGGTCAGCCTGGATCTTCTAGGGAGGTGGACGTGGCAGACACAGGAATGACAGGAGCAATGAGGACAGACAGTGGGTGTTTGGTGAACCGGTCCTGTGATAAGTTATGGAAGAAGATAACAGTATATAAAATATTTCCTAAATTCTATATTTTTTTATAAAATAATGGATATGGGGGCCTTTTGGTGGGCGTGATTTTAATTTTGGGGGGGCAGCATTTTATTCTTGGACCCAGGCAGCACAATGTCTTGGGCCAGCCCTGGCTAATTGGAATTTATATGTTCCTAAACTGACAAACGTTAACTGTATTCTGATTGGTTTAAGTAGTGAACTGCACAATGTACATTATCACTGCACTTTGCACCATGTTCTCAAAAAAGCCTGTATGGTCTGTCTTCAAAATAAGAAATCACTTTAAGGACAGACACATTAGAATCTGATTTCACAACTAATATCAGTTTGGCAGAACTAGGTAGTACCAGAGCCTAATTGATTAAATATAAACTGAATGTATTGTAAAGATATTCTCTGACACTACACAGTTGTTGGTAAATCTAAAGCTGACCATACACACCAGTAGAACTTTGTTTGAAAGTTACCGTAATTTGAAATGCCGATTTTCCATCTGGCCAATGAGTTAACTCATTTCATTAGAAAGCCCTTAAAATTTCAACCAGACATGCCACTTGAATGGAATCCCAGACATATTAAACAGGTTTCTTTTGTCCCTGGCACATGCGCAATAAAAAAAATGTAGAATCTTTTTTTTTTCTTGTGTAGAACTTAAATCGGATTTATGGTTAGAAAGGCATTCATTCAGATCCGAAATCCAATCACTGTCCAAATCTTGCTGCCTCAACCTCCGCAAAATCTCCAAAACATGCTCCTCTCTAACCAATGACACAACAAAGCCCCTAGTTCACTCCCTGGTCATCTCGTGCCTCAACTTCTGCAATTCCCTTCTCATTGGCTTACCTCTACATAGGCTATCCCCCCTTCAATCCATCATGAATGCTGCTGCCAGACTCATCCATCTTACCAATCGCTTAGTGTCCACTACTCCTCTCTGTCAATCCATCCACTGGCTTCCGCTCACCCAATGAATTAAAATACTAACAAAAACATTCACAATTTAGCCCCCAGCTACATCACTAGCCTAGTCTCAAAATACCAACCTAATCGCTCTCTTCGTTCCCCTCAAAACTATATACTGCGGCGGTCAGCCCCTCCTGGGCAAAGTGACGTATCGGTACGTCACTCGCCCACGAGCCTCTAAGGGTGAGTGCGCACCACCGGAGGCGCGCTCCCACTCATTTCCTGACATCCCCGCCGGCCACTCGCGATCTCCCGCTGGAGAGGGAGAAAGGCAGACGGCTGATGTAAACACAGCCATCTGTCATTCTCCCTGATGTAACAGCAGAGACTATAAGATCCTGCTATGTAGGATCGTATGTCTCTGTGGTTACATCACTAGCTACGCCCCCCCCCACAGTTAGAATCACGCCCCTAGGGATACATTTAACCCACTGATCACCAATAAAGTTAGCCCCTTCCCTGCCAGTGTCATTTTTACAGTAACAGTGCATATGTAGAGCACTGATTACTGTAGTAATGTCACTGGTACCCCCAAAAGTGTCAAAAATGTCAGTCAAGGGTCCGATCTGTCCGCCACAATGTCGCAGTTCCACAAAAAAATTCGCAGATCACCGCCATTACTAGTTAAAAAAAAAAAAAAAAAACAATAAAAATGAGAAATCTTTCCCGTAGTTAGTAAACGCAATAACTTTTGCGCAAACCAATCGAAATACACTTATTGTGTTTTTTTTTACCAAAAATATGTAGCAGAAAACAAATTGGCCTAAAAAATTTTGATTTTTACATTTTTTGGGGGGGGAATTTCATATAAAGAAATGTGAAAAATATATTTTTTTCAAAATTGTCACTCTTTTTTTGTTTATAGCACAAAAAATAAAAATCGCACAGGTGATTAAATACCACCAAAAGAAAGCTCTGTTTGTGGGAAAAAAAGAAAGTCAATTTAATTTGGGTACAGCGTCACACGACCGCGCAATTGTCCGTTAAAGTCACGCAGTGCCGAATCGCAAAATAGGCCCTGGTTTTTGAGCAGCCAAATCCTCCGGGGCTTAAGTGGTTAAGGATATAGTACAGTGGTCTGACACACTGATTGAAACAGTGTAGCAAACTTTGGGTCTGGCCACACCTGTGCTTTGAGCACTCAATGCAAGGTTCTAATGGTGGTGCATTTTAGTGCCAGCAGCCAACACACTGTAGTGCACTGGGTGCAAAGGATTTACTGAATACCTAACAATGTGTAATGTGTGTAATGTTTGCTGCTTTTACCAATTGATACTGTTGTTTTTTCTCCCCGCTTTGCAGGGAAAAAAACAAACAGCCACATCAATGCTCTGTGGACAGTGCCCTTTGTTGTTAGTAAACAAAGGGCTCTGTACTGTGATTCGCTAAGCTGATCAGCAGGCCCAAGCCATAAATCATTGGCCAGGACCTGCTGTTTGAATTGTGCTGTTTCGAATCAAAGCACAGATAAGGCTCACGCCTGCCCCCTACCTGGAAATGCCAGATCACGTACATGTACGTGATCCAGCGCAGAGCAGCTGCCATCTCACAGTATTTTTGCTATGGGGCAGTCCGCTAGTTGTTAAAGACATTGTAAACCTTCCTACATGATGACCTGCACCTTGTGTATTTCACCTGTATATGATGCATATTGATCATGTTGCTTCATGGTGTTATTTGTTGCTCTGTATGCACAAAATCCACAAACCGTTAGAGCATTCACGAAGAGAGCTCACTGATGCAGCTGTAAGATTTTTTATTACATTAACACTCAAACATTTGTGATAGCAATACATGCATTACGTGCATGCATGATCAAGAACAGAAAGTTGTCTTGTCCCTAAGGACAAGCTAGTTGAATTAATTCATGGACATAAGGGAATGGATAACCAATGACACCACAAAGTGTAGCCACAACATGTGAGCCCATCATTACAAGATAAGACAAACAAGGTGTACCTTAATCAGGTATTTATACTCAATACCAGCGCACTATCTCCCCCCCCCCCCCTTTGAACTACAAATAAACCCAGCAGCTTGAAACAATTTGCCCCTTTTAGCAGAAAGACATCGACTGTGCATTCATAACCAGCGCTTACAGGTACAAATTTATCCTCAGAAGGGTTCAAAATATTACTCAAACAATCCCATGTCCAATAAAGTGCATATATGCAAGCTTCAAATGTCTCTCGCCTTCTTGATTTCCTTTATTTATATGGTGGAGTCTCAATTTGCAAGCTGATCCTGCTTTCTCCAGGTGATGAATCTCCAAAGAAAACAGTGCATCCGGAAAGTATTCACAGCGCTTCACTTTTTTCACATTTTGTTATGTTACAGCCTTATTCCAAAATGGATTAAATAAATTATTTTCCTCAAAATTCTACAAACAATACCCCATAATTACAACATGAAAAACTTTTTTTTTTAAATCTTTGCAAATTTATTAAAAATAAAAAAATTGCATGTACATAAGAATTTAAAGTCTTTGCTATGACACTCAAAATTTAGGTCAGGTGCACCCTGTTTCAACTGATCATCCTTAAGATGTTTCTGCAACTTAAATGGAGTCGACCTGTGGTAAATTCAGTTGATTGGACATGAATTGGAAAGGCACACACCTGTCTATATAAGGTCCCACAGTTAACAGTGCATGTCAGAGAACCACCCACGTCATGAAGTCCAAGGAATTGTCTCTAGACCTCAAAAACACAAGTGTATCAAGGCACAGATCTGGGGAAGGGTACAGAAAAACGTCTGCAGCTTTGAAGGTCCCAATGAGCATAGTGGCCTCCATCATCCGTAAATGAAAGAAGTTTGGAATCACCAGGACTCTTCCTAGAGTGGGCCGCCCGGCCAAACTGAGAGATCAGGGGAGAAGGACAATAGTCATGGAGATGACCAAGAACCCCATAGTCACTCTGATAAAGCTTCAGCGTTTCTCTGTGGAGAGAGGAGAACCTTCCAGAAGAACAACCATCTCTGCAGCACTTCACCAATCGGGCCTGTATATTAGAGTGGCCAGACGGAAGCCACTCCTCTGTAAAACGCACATGATAGCCCGCCTGGAGTTTGTCAAAAGACACCTGAAGGACTCTCAGACCATGAGAAACAAAATGATATGGTCTGATGAAACAAAGATTGAACTCTTTGGCCTGAATGGCAAGCGTCATGTCTGGAGGAAACTAGGCACCGCTCATCACCTGACCAATACCATCCCTGCAGTGAAGCATGGTGGTGGCAGGATCATGCTGTGGGGGAGTTTTTTAGTGGCAGTACTAGGAGGCTAGTCAGGATCGAGGGAAAGATGAGTGCAGCAGAGTACAGTCACATTCTTGCTTAAAACCTGCTCCAGAGCACTCTGGACCTGGGGAGACTTGGGCGAAGGTTCATCTTCCAACAGGACAAAGACCCCAAGCACACAGCCAAGATAACAAAGGAGTGGCTATGGGATAACTCTGAATGTCCTTGAGTGGCCCAGCCATAGCCCAGACTTGAACCCGATTGAACATCTATGGATTGATCTGAAAATGGCTGTGCACCGATGCTCCCCATCCAACCTGATGGAGCTTGAGAGATCCTTCGGAGAAGAATAGGAGAATCTGCCCATAAATAGGTGTGCCAAGCTTGTAGCATCATACTCAAAAAGACTTGAGGCTGTAATTGTGCCAAAGGTGCTTCAACAAAGTATTGAGCAAAGGCTATAAATACTTATGTAAATGGGATTTTTTTACTTTTTTTATTTTTAATAAATTTGCAAAGATTTCAAACAAACTTCTTTTACGTTGCCATTATGGGGTATTGTTTGCAGACGTTTGATGGAAATAATGAATTTAATCCATTTTGGAATAAGGCTGTAACATTACAAAATCTGAAAAAAGTAAAGAGTTGAGGATACTTTCTGGATTCACTGTATATAGTGTAGTATGTTCTACACAAAAGGAGGATTAATTTCAGAAGATACTACACTAAATATTTTTTATTTTGACATGTTATTGTTTAAGTAATATTTTGAACTCTTCTGAGGATAAATTTGTACCTGTAAGTGCTGGTTATGAATTCACAGCACTCAGCAAGTCCATAACTCTGTTGGAGATACAACAGCTTTCAGCTTATCCGATAAACTGCAGTTCACAAAAAGGACAGTAGATGTCGCTAATGCTAAGTGATATGCTATGCATTTTCTATGATGTGTATTTCCTGTACACTGTACTGAACTTGTTGGTTATCTCTTACTGTCTGTTGTTCTTCTTATTACAATGAGGTGACATCTTTTGATTTCTGTTGTTATGTTCCAATAAAGAAGCCAGTTCCTGTTTACTCCACAATGTCTGATCTGAATGGACTCCGCTGCACCCAGTGATCGCACTCTGCAACAGGTTATGGGCCCAGGATCCGGATAAAGTCTTATGACCAGGTGCAGCCCAGGCAGAACAAAGCTTTGAATGGGAGACAGTGTGACTGATGCGGAGATCGACATAAGGAAGGTTTCCAGTGACATCTCCTATAAACAAGTAAGACTTTTCATAAATAAAGGAGGGAAAAATGTCTGGAAACTCAGAACTTAAACTCTCAGTGGCCAAGCTGAACAATGACAATTATCAGCTATGGAAGTTTAAAGTGGAAATGCTATTATATAGAGATGACTTGTGGGAGGTTACCACCACAGAGAGGCCACAGGACAATAATCAGGACTGGGACAAGAAAAACAGACAGGCACGGGCCACCATAAGCTTACTAGTGGAGGATGATCAGCTCAAACATATACGCCATGAGGACACAGCTAAAGGCATGTGGGACGTTCTAAAAAGACTGCATGAAAGATCCAGTTTAAACAGCAAGCTGTTTCTACTGCGGAAACTTTACAAAATGAGACTTAGCAAAGAACAGGACATGCAGGAGCACATGAATGCAATGCTGGAAGTGATTGCACAACTCAGATCAATCGGGGAGAATATAACAGACAGCCACGCAGCAGCCATGTTGTTATGCAGTTTGCCCGATACATATACTGCACTGATCAATGCACTGGAGACACGCCCTGAGACAGATCTGACACTAGCATTTGTAAAAACCAGGCTCATAGATGAGTATCAGAGAAACCGACACCAGAACCGCTCTTAAAGCTACAGACGCAAGGTTACACAGGAAAGAGACCAGAGCGTGTTTCAGATGTCACAAACAGGGACACATAAAGAAAGACTGTACTATATGGAAAGCAGAGCAAAGAAGACAGCGTCCCTCTTATGCTAAACAAAAGGTCAAAGCCACAATCAATGATCCATGGGAAGGAAACTGCAATGCCACATTTAAAGTGACAGGCAACAATAAATGTCAAGGCTGGTGCATCGATTCGGGGGCAACCAGTCACATGACAAGTGATAGAAGTTTTTTCACAGAACTTGATCTGAACAACAAAGAAACTATTTATCTTGCAGATGGGAGCAAAATAGATGCAGAAGGATATGGGCATGGAACCCTTGTTTGCCCTGATGATGTGGGACACAATCTAGCCATACCAGTGAAAGATGTGCTTTATGTTCCTAATCTAGAAGGAGGACTCTTATCTGTGAAGCGTCTGACAGCCAGAGGACTCACTGTAAAATTCCAAGGTGATAAGTGTTCTATCCTAAACGGCAACCAGACAGTAGCAAGTGCCAAGCTGGATGATCATCTATATCACCTTGACACAGTGAAGGAAAAGGTGAGACTATGTACACACAAGCACAATGACTGTATACATATATGGCACAGACGTCTAGGTCACAGACACCCAGAATGCATACAGGAACTACAGAGGAGGAATCTGACAAAGGATCTAACAATATCCCTTTGTCCAGCTACTGCTAAGTGTGAATGTTGCATTAAATCCAAAGCTACAAGAGCAACACTTCCCAAAGTCAGTCAGAAGAGAGCTTCAAGACCACTGGACTTAGTTCACAGTGACGTGTGTGGTCCCCTAAACCCACCTACACCTGGAGTCAAAAGGTACATAGTGACTTTCATAGACGACTATTTAAGATACACGGTCACCTACCTAATACAACACAAGAGTGAAGTTTTTGACAAATTACAAGACTATATAATAAAGACCAGTAACAAGTTTCAGAGGAAGCCTCTCATACTTCGGAGCGACAATGGAGGTGAATTCACCGGATATAAGATACAAGAGTACTTAAAACAGAATGGAATAGAACATCAAAAGACAGTCCCATATACACCAGAACAAAATGGAGTAGCTGAAAGAAAGAACAAAACTCTGACTGAAATGATCAGATGTATGCTGACAGACTCTGGACTACCACAAAAATACTGGGGTGAAGCAGCTATGACAGCTACATATTTGCAGAACAGACTTCTTTCCAGAACAGTAGAGAAAACTCCATATGAACTTTGGCACAATGAGAAGCCAAATGTAAAACACCTAAGAGTTTTTTGATGCAAAGCATTCATCTACACACCTGAAGAAAAACGCACCAAACTCCAAAACAGAGCATTTGAAGGTATCTTTGTTGGATACAGTGACAATGTCAAAGGTTACAGAATCCTAAATCCCAAAACAGACAAGGTTACCATTAGCAACAGCATAACTTTTGTTGAAGATTTCAGAGACAATGTAATGACTACAGTAGAAGCAAGAATAGAAGAGAAAACTGACATTGACCAGCCCATCTCTGTAACTTCTGAACAAACAGTTGAAGTGAGTGCAGGCTATACCAGTACTGAAGAGCAGACACAAAAAGGCTCAGACACAAAACTGAGACGTTCAACCAGAGAAAACAGAGGTAAACCACCTGTACGTCTCTCATACAAAGCAAGTACTGCCAGTATTAACGAGCCTGCAACCTGGGAAGACATATCTCAGCTTTCAGAACAAGAAGCAAGTAAATGGATAAAGGCTGCTGATGAAGAGATAAAATCAATGCATGACACTAAAACATGGACACTTACAGAACTACCACCCAGAAGGAAAGCCATAGGCTGTAAATGGACTTTTAAAGTGAAATACAATGTAGATGGCACAATTGAGCGATACAAAGCAAGACTAGTAGCCAAGGGCTATTCTCAAAAATATGGAGAGGACTATGACGAGACATTTGCACCAATAGTCAAGCACACCACAATATGGACTTTACTGACAGTAGCCGTCACAAGGAAAATGCAAGTGAAACATTTTGATGTGAAAACCGCGTTTCTACATGGCAAACTAACAGAAGAGATTTACATGGAACAGCCGCCAGGGTTCAAAGATGAACAAAGGCCAGACCTAGTATGCAAACTTCGCAGGAGTATATATGGTCTAAAGCAAGCAGCCAGAGCGTGGGATATAAAGATAAATTAAGTGCTTACACATCAAAACTTTCTGAGGAGTAAAGCAGACCCCTGCTTATACACAAAGAAATTGACAGACAGATGGGTCTATATGCTTATTTATGTGGATGATATCCTGATTTGCTTTGAGCAAGAAGGGGATGAAGTAGAAATCCTAGAAAAGTTAAATCAGAACTTCAACAACAAAGATTTTGGCAACATAAAGAATTACCTCGGCATCCAGATCGAGAGAGAGGAAGATGGCAGCTTTCTTCTGAACCAAAGACACAAAATACAAGAAATAATTGAAACATTTGGAATGGAAGATGCCGAACCAGTAAAGTCTCCTATGGAAACCAACTACCTAAAGGAGATGAATTGCCAAGATAACCCATTACCTACTAATACTCAATACAGGAAGGCAATAGGGAAATTGCTGTATCTTACCACTGCTACAAGGCCGGACATTGCAGCAACTGTTGGAATCCTATGCAGAAAGGTTTCAATGCCAAGTCAAAAGGACTGGAATGCTGTAAAGCGAATCATTCGCTATCTTAAAGGGACTTCGCACTACAAGCTAAAGTTACCAGCAAGTGACGAAAGCACCTTAACAGGATATGTGGATGCTGACTGGGCAGGAGACACCAGTGACAGGAAATCTACCAGTGGATACTTATTTTTTCTGTCAGGAGGTGCCATCAGTTGGAATAGTAAAAACCAACTCTCTGTTTCACTATCGTCTACTGAAGCAGAATATGTTGCTGCAGCATAGGCAAGCCAAGAAGTTATATGGCTGAGACAGCTATTAACAGATTTGGGTCTACCACAGTTGGGACCAACAGAAATCTATGAGGATAATCAAGGATGCCTCGCACTTGCGCACATGGAAGGAGTTAATTCAAGAACCAAGCACATTGACGTGAAGTTCCACTTTCTTAGGGATCTTCAAGAGCAAGGTCTTCTTGAGTTACTTTATTGCCCAACCGAGGATATGACAGCAGATATCCTTACAAAGCCTCTGACCGCTGAAAGACACTCAAGGCTTACAAAGAAGATGGGTTTAATAGACTAAGCCTTAGCTGTTGAGAAGGGGTGTTGGAGATACAACAGCTTTCAGCTTATCCGATAAACTGCAGTTCACAAATAGGACAGTAGATGTTGCTAATGCTAAGTGATATGCTATGCATTTTCTATGATGTGTATTTCCTGTACACTGTACTTAACTTGTTGGTTATCTCTTCCTGTCTGTTGTTCTTCTTATTACAATGAGGTGACATCTTTTGATTTCTGTTGTTATGTTCCAATAAAGAAACCAGTTCCTGTTTACTCCACAATGTCTGATCTGAATGGACTCCGCTGCACCCAGTGATCACACTCTGCAACACTCCAAAGCTGGCAGATTCTTTCAATGTTCTGAGGGACTACATGGCGCAGCAGCCCCTTCTCAGTGTGGCTCTCTCCTGGGATCTAGCCTTCCCCCTATTTAAATATGCACAGGGAAGAAAGGCAGGGCCAAAAAAGGAGTCCAGACTGGGCAGGCCACTTGCTAATAGAGATGGGCTGAAAACCCCCCTGTTCAGTTTGCACCAGAACTCCTGAACATGTAAAAAGTTTAGACCCAAACTGCAAACTATTAAAGTCTATGGAAACTGAACTTGAAAATTCAATAGTCCCCATTTTGAAGGCCTAAATGCAAGTTATTGGCCATAAAAAGGGTATGGGGGCCCGGGTACTGCCTTGGGGGACATGTATCAATGCAAACATTTTTTTTTTAAAAAAATATTGTTAATACAGGAGCAGTGATTTTAATGATGCTTAAAGTAAAGCAATAAAAATGAAAAAAGAAAAAAAAAAAGATCTGCCCTGTGACAAAGGCTAACCGCCTACTATCTGCTCTGTCGTTTGACAGTTCTTATAAAAGTAAGGACAGGGCCACCTGGCTACATCACTTGGTGGCACTGCCCCCATGTGACATCACTTACCAGTGCATGCTGGGTTGGTGACGTCACAAGGGGGCGGTAATACCAGATGACGTCGCCAGGTGGCCCCATCCTTACCTATATAAACGGTGGAACAAGTAGTTGGCCATTAGACTTCATCGTGGGTGGAGCATTTTTATTTTTATTTTTAAGGGCCTGGTATGGATTTTTATTTTTCACTCAGCTATCAGTGAAGAACCCCATTGACAGCTGATGGCTCATCTGTTAAGGACTCCGCGGCTGGTTTCCCGGCTTGCTCTCTCACAACCAGCCATTCACTGTGCCCTGATTGGGTAAAGCTTTCCTCAATCAGGGCTTAGAATGCACTGTGTGGCTCCCAGAGGTGAAAAATCCTGCGGGGCACCCTGCAAATTCGGGTGTTTGCCGAACTGGCGATGTTCGAGCCAAACTGTTGCTGGGCCCTATTTGCTTGCCCTAAATCATCTTTGTAGGCACCTGGTTACACATGTATACCCAGGCTATATACATAGATGCTTGGTATATATAACATCTAGAGCCTAAAGCCTCGTACACACGATCAGATTATCGGACAAATTTTCTTTTGTTTTTTTTGTTGCATGCTAGTCTCATGCCGAAAGTGAAGAGTTTACTTTCATACAAAAATTCCCGTACGACAGAATGGTAAGAGGGCACAAGTAATAGGTGCCCTCGCACATGGGACAGGGGATGTTATAAAAAAAAAAAAAAAAAAATTTGTGTCAGAATTTATTTAATTTATAGGACACTGCCCCTTTAAATGTTATAAAGTAGCCCCTCATAGTTTTGGCGGGCTTCACAGCAGCGCACGCCCCTCTAGAACATTCTGACCCAAGGCTTTATATAGGGGGTCTCTGAGGTAAGCCCCTCAGTTAGGAAGTGACTGCCTGGCGAGCTCTCCTCTCCTCAGCTGTTGTTGCTGCACTCGCTGGCTCTCCTTCCTATAATGAAGTCTCTTGTTCGCCAAGTATTGGAAAGAGCAGCTTTAGAGGGGGGAGAAGAATGGCTGCGGAACTGTCTCATGGTGAGGGGAGCGGAATCTGAACAAGTAAGGGAAGGGGTGAGCGGAATGGCGGTACCTGCGGCGGTAGTGCGGGCAGAGGAGACGGCCGTTAGGAGGAGTGTATCTCCCTCACCTCAGGCACCAGCAGCGGGGAAGGCAGTGGCTAAACAGGGTCAGCGAAGCCATCCTCCGGAGCGGCCAGCATCCTTGAGACAGGTGTCCGACAGCACAGCTGTTGGACAGTCAGAAGCTGCGGGAGGGCTGAGGAGAAGCAGAAGAGGCCTGAAGAGAAGGAGGTTTTCTTCACCATCACCGCCACCCAGTGGTGAAAGGCGGGATAACACCCGGCCTCACAGAAGCAGAATTGAGAGAGCATCTGAGGAGAGGGTTGCTAGGCAACCCAGGGAAGATAGTTCCAGTCAGGTAACAGCTGAAGATGTTTTCTTAGCCAGGCTTTACGTCCACAGGTGAATACAAGCAGTACAGAAGCACAGCATACGGTGCCTCCCGTTAGCCAATCAGCTACGCTGTCGATAGGAGTTGGTGAGTTGGCGCAATTGAGCAATTTAAATGTTATTTTAGAATCTTTATCTAAATTTGCGAGTTTGTTAAATGTTACACCTGTTCCTGCTGTTAATGTTCCTAGTTTTAATATACAAGGTCCTGGTAATGTATGGTCCCCAGTCAGCACTACGAATCAAGCGGCTAATGTGGTAAGTAGTGTTCCGGTCACACCTGTGTCAGATGGTGGTACCAGAGTTAGTCAATTTGAACACACGGTTCCTGAGACGTGTCTAAAGGAGGTGATGCCATGCGATATGTCGCCGCTTGGTTATCATCTCACAGCAGGGATCAAAGAAAAAATTTGGAAGGGCGAATTTATCGATTTGCTCTCATTGTTGCCGTCAGCAAAGGAATTTGCTGTTAAGAATGAGAAGAAATCTGATGATGGGCAAGAAGAAAATAGGAGGCGTCCGGTTTATAGGTCATTTAACAATTGGCTTCAAGCCTTTTGCATTTATTTCGGTTTTGGGTGAAAAATTTCCAGAGTATTGCAGTGGGTATTCCAGCATGTAGAGCATATCCTGGAAGCGTACAAGAACTTTAGTGGCCTGGGATGGTTTTACTACGATGAGTCCTTACGACAGAAACTATCAGTTTATCCCAGCCTGAAATGGGGCATGAAGGACGTAGGCCTTTGGTTAAATTTAATTATTCCTCAAAAGTTTACGCCAACAAAACAGGCAAGTGCTGCGCCTATCGTATCCCCCTATAGGAAGGGTATTTGTTATGCGTATAATGAAACGCAGTGTAAGTGGGCAGCAGCGTGCAAATTTAAGCATGAGTGCTCATTTTGTACAGGCAATCACCCAGCAATGAAGTGTTTTAAGAGGGCAAGTCAGCAAACTCAGGCATCTAGGGATATTTTTCAGAAAAGCCTGCACTTCAGTGAGGCTGGAAAAAAAAAAAAAAAAAAAATGCTCCCGTGGCTGCAGGCATATCCAAACAAGGAGAAGGCCCAATTATTAATTAATGGTTTTTAATCAGGTTTTAAGCTTCCATCTTTTAAAGGATTGGGTTGTAAAGTTGAAAAAAATTTTAAATCAACAGATCAATTTATAGATATAGCCAGGGAGAAGATTTGCTAGGAAATTGAGGCTGGGCGGGTAGCAGGCCCATTCTTGGACCCGCCGTTTAAGAATTTTCGCATATCTCCTCTAGGTTTGGTCCCTAAAAAGGAACCCAACTCCTTTCGAGTAATACATCACTTGTCATTTCCTAGAGGAGATTCTTTAAATGACGAAATAGACCCTATTATATCATCGGTTTCATATACTACATTTGATGAGGCGGTTGATATGATTAAGCAATATGGCCCTAGTGCATTATTGGCTAAGGCGGATGTTCAATCTGCATTCCGATTATTACCTATTGCTCCGGAAGCCTTCAATTCCTTAGGTTTTTATTTTGAAGGCTATTTCTTTTTCGACCGCTGCTTGCCTATAGGATGCTCATTGTCCTGTGCCTATTTTGAATTTTTGCGACTTTTCTCCAGTGGGTGATGGTTCAGGAATTGGGTTGTCAGGGGGTCTTACATTACTTGGATGATTTCCTTTTTGTGGGACCCCCTGATTCTGACATCTGCCTTTTACTTCTAAAACTATTTTCCCTTATTTGTAAACATTTTGGGATACCATTGGCTGAGGATAAAACGGTTTTACCCAGCACTTCGATTGAATTCCTGGGTATTTCTATTAATACAGTCATTGGTGAGTGTCAGCTCCCGATGGAAAAAATTTCTAGGATGCAGACTACAGTAAGTGAATTTTTGAGGCGGAAGAAAGTTCTCTTAAAAGAGCTTCAGTCTCTGCTAGGCCTGTTAGCATTCGCTTTGCGTATTATGCCAGTAGGTAGAATTTTTCGAGACGTTTGGCTTTAGCAATGTCTGGTTTTAAGTCTCCTTTGGCACATATCCGGCTAACGGCGGATTTAAAAGATGATTTGCGCGTTTGGTCACGTTTTTTAAATGACTATAATGGCCGGTCAATTTTTCAAAAAGACTGGATTTTTGCTGCTGACCTTCAGTTATTTACGGACTCAGCAGGATCTTTAGGGTTTGCGGCCGTCTGGGACACGCATTGGTGTTGCGGGTCTTGGCCTACCGCATGGGTGGAAAGTAAATTTACTAATAATATAGTTTTATTAGAATTATTCCCGATTTTGGTTGCCCTTGAACTTTGGGGGTCTAATTTCAGAGATAGGAGAATTTTGGTACACTCAGATAACAGAGGAGTTTTGTATGCAATAAATGCTTTGTCATCAACATCTACATTGGTATTAAAACTTCTCCGCTATCTTGTTTTCTTATGTTTGAAGTTAAACATCTGGATAAAGGTCAAATATATTCCTGGAGTGTCAAATTGCATAGCTGATTCCCTATCCCGTTTTCAGTTCTCTCGTTTCAGGGAATTTCATCCGAACGCCGATCCGGTGGGATTTAATTGCCCGGATCATCTGTGGACCTTGATCTAGATCTGGTCTTTGATGCGATAAAGTGGCACCTCACACTTGGTCGGAGTATGGTTCCGCTTGGCAGAGATGGTTGTTATTCTGTAATGAGATGGGTTTTCCATCTGAGCCACCTCGGGAGGGTGATATGCTAGCTTTTTTATGCGCATTGATGAATCAGCAGCTATCATATAGCCACATTAACAAGATCCTAGCGGGGTTTCATTTTTTCTGAAATTGAAGAATTTCGGGGGGTTTATGAGTTTTTCTCGATAAGACAAGCCCTCAAAGGTTATAAAAAGAGAATGTTCACCCCTGATTCACGCAGACCTATATCAATTGATTTACTTAGAAGATTATGCTTGGCCTCCCCTGCTGTCTGTTTTTCGGAATATGAGGCAAGACTTTTTTCAGCAGCCTTTGTGCTTTGTTTTTTCGCTGCGCTTCGTGTTTCCGAATTGGTCTCAGACAATAGGGCGGGCCAATCAGGCCTTAAAGCTAAGGAAGTCATTGTGGGAAAGGATAAGGTTAATATTTTCATTAGCCAATCAAAAACTGATCAGTTTAGAAAAGGCCATTGGTTAGAGCTGGCAGCCTGTGGTGATCAGTATATATGTCCTTGTGCGGTTCTTAGCAGGTATTTGGAGGTCAGACCCCCCTTTTCGAATAATTTCTTTATACATATAGATGGTTCAGTAGTCACTAAATATCAATTTTCAGCTGTTTTAAAAAAAAAAAAAAAAATGTCTAAAGTACTTATAGATTTACTGCACATTCGTTTAGGATAGGAGCTGCTGCGGAAGCGGCCAGGATGGGATTAGATGAGTCTATGATAAAAAAGTTGGGAAGATGGGAATCGAAGAGTTTTAATCTATATATCAGACCTAATTTATCTGTTTAATTCCATAGGTGTCAAAGTTTCCGTATGGATCATTGGACACTCCTTTGTTCACTGGGCACGAAAAAGAGCTGCACACCGGTGTTATACTGAAAATTTGTCTTTTGATATTGATCACTTGCATATATTTTGGAAAGGAGTGAGAGGTCTGAGTTGGGTTAATTTGTGTGACTTCATTTATAGATTAAAGGAAGTTTGGCCAGCCCCATCCATATTGATATTCTATTTGGGAGGGAATGTTGTGGGAGTTTTGAAGTCATTAGATTTATTATTCAAGATTAAAAAAGATTTATATAATTTCAAATTACTTTTTCCGAATTGTACAATGGTGTTTTCGGAATTGTTCCTCGTTTAAAATGGTTGTCTTCTATAGAATTTAAGCCTTTGGAAAGGACCAGGAGGAGAGTAAATCACGCAATGGCAAAATTTATGCCATTGGTCGGTGGTTTTGCTTTCCCTGAAGGTGGTTTCCCTGGCCTTTACAGGCAGGATGAAATCCATTTATCTGATATAGGCCTAGATATCCTCAATTTAGGGTTTCAAAATAGCATAGAAATGGCCGCGGTGGTGGGGGGGCCGGCACAAGTTTGCAACTAGTCCCGGCGTCTGGGGGACTTTGGTGGTTTTAAATATGTTTATTTTCGCTCGAGTTCTGGGACTGAGCGATACAGATTTATGTTTTATAATTTTGTTGGAATTGAAATTTATTGGATGCAAGGTGCGCATGCGCGGCTGCTCCGACATGGCAGCTTAGCCAGGAGCTCCGCGCTTCTCCGGTCTCCAGGGGGCCCCGGCACGGGCATTAGAGCGCACCGCACCCCGCACCCGGCAGCATCAGCATCAGCTCACACCAGCGGCCCTCCTTCGGATGTCGGCGGGTCACCGGAGAGAGGTCTCCCGCCGTCTGCACTTCTCCTCCCCAGAGCAGGACACGGACAAGATGGCGACCGCGCCTTCCCTTCCCTCAGAGGAGCGCTGTACCAGGGAGGTAGGAGACGCTCTACCTAGCCTTATGGACATTCCATCGGCCTCCCCAGACCCCTGGTCCTCCCCAGCAACCCCCGCTTACCTCCCTCAGCCCCCACTTGCCTCTCCAGCTTCCACTGCATCTCTCCTCAGCAGATCCATGGAGCAGGCCCCAGGGATCCAGGGGTTGCAATCACCTAAGGCCCTGGCTTCACACCACCTACTGGGCCTGCACTCTCCAGGACACTTCCCTGACCTATCAATTTTAATGGCCAAATTTTCAGAAATGCTAGCCACTGGGCTAGCCCATAATGCCTCACAGATTACAGGCTCCATTAAAGCGGAACTCCAGAACATTGGCACCCGGATTGAGGCGATCGAAAATACTATTGATCATACGGTTGCTAGAACCAATCAAAATACTGCTTGCATACAGACTTTACAGGATCAACTAGAAACAGCACTGAGTAAACTGGATGATCTTGAAAATCGAAGCAGACGCCTGAATTTTAGGATCAGGGGGATCCCTGAGACCATCACAGACATCCCAGACACAGTCAAAGCCTTTATTAAGGATCTTCTCCCGGACATCTCTGACCACCGCTTGGAATTAGATCGGGCACACAGAGCCCTCCAACCGCCCCGCAAAGATGGCCTCCCAAGGGACGTTATCGTCAAGACACATTTTTTTGGGGTTAAGGAGGAGCTCATGAAAAAGAGTAGGGGTAGAGAGGATCTCTCCATTCAGGGCCACAAGATCCAAATCTTTGCTGACCTCTCCCCCTTCACTATACAGCGCCGCAGAGCTTTGAAACCACTTACGCTGGCGTTATCGGGCAGAGCGCTTAAATATTGGTGGTCCTTCCCCTTCCGCTTGAATTTTCAATTCCAGAACAGGACTTATGGCTTCTCCAACTTCCAGGAGGGTGAGGGAATGCTCCTGCAACTTGGTATCGTAACCAGGGACCCCTCCCCTGTTCCGTCCACCTCCAGAAGGGATGCTTCCAAGCGACCTCCACCGATCAGCCCAGTACCCTCAGTCGGGAACAAGCAACAGACGAAACGCCACTGTGATGTCAAGCCTCCATGATGTTTTGGTTGATCCCTGGGAACCTTCTCTTATTTGCCATTGAAGTTCAACCTTCTTCGCCTGCAAGGGGTCTGCATGGATCCCCGCCTCCGTTTTTGGCAGCTTTCTGAACTGTTTCCCCCCCCCCCCTTTTTTTCCCCCTTTTTTTTTTTTTTTTTTTTTTTTTTTTGTTGTAACTATTTTTCACTGGACATTTCCTTTTTACACTTTTTTCAATGCTGACCATGTTTTTGAATTTACACTGGTCAGGTCTTCATTTAAATGCTGGGACTATAGAGCATTGTTAATTGTTTATTTAGTTGCTGTATGGTCTGAGGCTGCTTCCCCCCTCCCAGTTCATCCCCGTTTTGCCTATTTCATCCCTGCCTTCTTTCCTCCCTCCCCATCCCCACCCTTCCCCCCTACCCCTTAACCTGCCCCCTCTTCCCCTTCCCTTTTGTGCTCCCCCCCTTTTCCTTACCCCCTTTAGCGCCCATTGGTCGCTATTTTTCACTGGACATTTCCTTTTACACTTTTTTCAATGCTGTCCATGTTTTTGATTTTACACTGGTCAGGTCTTCATTTAAATGCTGGGACTATTGAGTATTGTTAACTGTTTATTTAGTTGCTGTATGGTCTGAGGCTGCTTCCCTCCTCCCGGTGCATCCCCGTCTTGCCTATTTCATCCCTGCCTTCTTTCCTCCCCCCCATCCCCCCCCCCTCCCCCTTAACCTGCCCCCACTTCCCCTTCCCTTTTGTGCTCTTCCCTCCCCTTTTCCTAACCCCCCCTAGCGCCCATTGGTCAGCTACCCACCACGTACGTCTAGGGGTGTACCTAGTCATTTACTTCAGTTTTTTTTTCAGGAATGCCGGGCTGGGGCCCTATGGCCGGAGAGGCCTTAATGCGCCTCCTCCTGTCGGACGTAAGATGATTTCATCTTGCATCCCTCAGGAATGCGCCCTGACTGGTTCAGGACGCGTTTGTTCACCAGATGGGGAACCGGGGGTTACGCCCACGGTCTCCCCATCATCCTGCAAGACCATGCTCTTGCAGTTCTCTCCTTTCTTTACTATCCTCTACTCCCTCTTTTTCTTCTTTTACTTGCCTTTTTTTCTTCTCTCCAGGTTCCTGCGATCCAACTGGTTCACTACTGTTTTTGCTCCGCCTGTTGACACTGTGACTAGACGCCCCCTGGGGAACCCCCGGGCCACCGACTTGCCGCTTGCACCAGCGTACTTCCTTCCAAAGCGACATGCAGCCTAATGTAAGTACGGTCTCCTCTCTACAGGTGGCATCACACAACACACAGGGCTTAAATTCTCCTGTTAAACGTAGAAAGGCATTTCAGCACTACCACTCACAAGGACTGGGGGTCCTCCTGCTTCAGGAGACTCACTTTCCGGCGTCCTATCAACCAACATATGTCCACCATAAATACCCCATGTTTTTTCTTGCCAATGCCCCCTCTAAACAGAAAGGGGTGGCCATATTTTTTGCAAAATCCTTCCCCTTCTTGCATCTACACACTGTTAGGGATCCCCAAGGTCGCTACATTCTGGTCAAAGGCCATCTACACGGGGTGTTGTACACGTTTATCTCCTATTATGCACCTAACAAAGGGCAGGCGAAATTCCTCTCTGAGATGCTTCTCCTCCTTTCTCCCCACTTCGAGGGTCGTGTTGTCATAGGGGGGGACTCTAACCTTGCCTTCGATTGCTCCCTAGACAAATCTGTATCCTTTTGCGGTAAGCTCCGTCGGCCCTCTAAACAGAGCCTTAGCGTAGCCAGATCGCTTCATGCCCTAGGCCTGATAGACATTTGGCGCGAATTGAACCCTTCTACCCGAGATTACACACATTTTTCGGCCCCCCATAATTCGCTGGCACGAATTGACCATATTTTCATCCCCACTACTGACGTTCCCTCTGCCCAGAAGTCTAAAATCAGAGACGTCCCTTGGTCGGACCATTCTATGGTCACTTTGCAGCTCTCCTGCTCCTTTCAGCACAGGGGCCCTGCCCCTTGGAGAATAAATGATTCCATTCTGAGTGATCCTGCTAGTTGCTCCATGATAGAATCTGCACTTCGTGACTACTTTGCTCTGAATGATCTCCCTGATACCTCTCCCTCCACCCTCTGGGGGGCCCACAAGGCAGTCCTGCGGGGCTACCTCATTCAACTGGGGGCAAAAGTTAAACGGGAAAGGCAAATTGACATTGCTCGCTTAGAGGATGAGTATACGCGCCTTCGTAGAGCTCACAAGCGCTTCCCCTCTTCTTCCTCCCTCGCGGAATTAGATGCAGTTAAACTTTCGCTTAACCTGGCCCTTACCTCCAGAGCCGAAAAAAGCCTGCGCTGGCAAGAGGCGCGTTCTTATGCATTCAGGGATAAACTGGGCACGAAATTAGCATCAAAACTCTCCCCAAAGTTTAGGACGATCTCTCTGCCCAAAATCAAATCCCCCACTGGAGTTCTCACTAGCAACCCCAATTCCATCATGGAATCTTTTCACGCTTTCTATTCACAGCTTTATGCTGCACCTACGCCCCACACAAGGGATACCCCAGACTCTTTCCTGAACGACGTACCGCTCCCCCGTCTCACACCTTCGCACAGATCTCTTATGGAATCCCCTATAGGCGAACAGGAGGTGCTTGATGTCATCAAGTCTCTCCGCCCCAACTCCGCTCCGGGCCCCGATGGTTTTTCTAATACTTATTATAAAGCATTTTCGTCCGTCCTTTCTCCTTATCTGGTCAGGTTCTTCAACGCCCTTCGGGGCGGGGCCCGCTTAGAGGATGCCTCTAACAAAGCTTACATTTCTGTTATCCCCAAACCGGGAAAGGATCCTTCCGAAGTAGGAAATTATAGACCAATTTCGCTCATTAACAATGATCTCAAGATTATGACGAAAATTCTTGCTAACCGCCTATCCAGCTTTATTGCCAAATATGTTCATAAGGATCAGGTGGGATTCATCCCGGGTAGGCAGGGACCAGACCAGGTAAGGAGGGTGGTGGACGCCATCTCTCTGTTGAACTCAGGGTGGGACGGAGGCCAGGCTCAATCTGGCTTTCTGCTTTCCTTAGATCTACAAAAGGCTTTCGACTCCCTTTCTTGGCCATTTCTTTTCCGCACTCTTGAAAAATGGGGTTTTGGTCCCTCTTTTATCACTACACTTAAGGCCCTCTACTCCCGCCCGGCGGCTCAAGTTAGGATGCAGGGGTACTATTCTGAGGACATTTTGATCCGCAGGGGAACGAGGCAGGGGTGCCCTCTATCCCCACTCCTTTTCGCCATAGCCCTGGAATCCCTGGCAACGGCTATCCGTCTTCACCCAGATATTCATGGCCTACAGTGCGGGACTGAGACCCACAAATGCGCTCTATTCGCGGACGACATAATGCTTTTTGTCACCTCGCCTTTGCTTTCCCTTCCCAATATAGTCTCCCTCCTTGATTCCTTTGGAGCGGCTTCTGGCCTGCGAGTCAACATGACTAAATCCCTAGCACTTAATGTCACCCTCCCCTCGCCACTGGTGGAACGCCTTAAGGACCATTTTCCCTTCTCCTGGCACTCAAACGCCATACCTTACCTGGGAGTCTCCTTAACTCCTACAATAGACAAACTTTACTCTGCTAACTACCCACCCATGATCCAAAAATTGAAACGGGATCTCTCCGACTGGTCACGTTGTCACATTTCCTGGTTAGGCAGGATTAATGCGGTCAAGATGACTCTTCTGCCACGTATTCTCTATTTGTTCCGCTCGCTTCCTATCCCGGTGCTGAAATCCCACATTCAGAAACTGCAAGGACATATTTTCAAGTTTATTTGGGGACGAAAGGGGTATAGGATTAATAAACACACTCTTCTTCGCTCCCGGAAACAAGGGGGCCTGGGAGTTCCAGATCTCTGGACATACTATCAAGCGGCACAATTGGCCCAATTTTCTGCTATCTATGCCAGAGGGGTTAAGCCTGTCTGGCATTCCATGGAACGTCAAGCAGTTCCCCTACACACCATTGATTACCTGGCCTGGAGACCGGCTCAATCTCGCCCCCCTGTGATGGCCCCCTCTCTCTCTCACTCCCTTTCCATTTGTGATACCATACACAAGTCATTCAAGGTCACTTCCCCCTGGGCCCCCCTCTCCCACATTTTTCATAACCCAGATTTCCCTCCTGGCGAGGACATAGGGGCATTTAAATGGTGGACTGACAAAGGCCTTTACAGGATAGGCCACTTTTTGGACTGCTCGGGTCCTCTAACACTCTCTCATTATACCACTAAGCTACAGATGCCACCTGGGGAGAGATTCCGTCTCACCCAAATCACGCATTTTCTCAACTCGCTTAGGGCTGGATCCTCTGAGCCCCTGCGGGTAACCCCGTATGAACAATGGTGTGCCCAATTTTCTGATGTTAGGGGAGGAATCTCTCTCATTTATGCACTACTGAATGACGCCCAAACCAAACCTACTTACATGCTCAAATGGGAGCAAGACCTCCACCTGGACTGGGACCTCTCGGACTGGCACGCCAATGTTGGACGCTCTTTCCGGGGAGTACACAACATTGGTCTCATGGAAGCTAATCTCAAGGTTCTCATGAGATGGTACTTGGTGCCCGCTAGACTGGCCGCTATGTTTCCCTCCACCTCCCCGACTTGTTTCCGAGGATGCAATCTGACTGGCACTCTTCTTCACACTTTTTGGGAATGCCCCAAGCTTAGGACGTTCTGGCAACGTATTTTTAAAATAGTCCGACAGATCACCGGTATTACCGTTCACCCGTCCCCGGCTCAGGCTCTGTTGTGCCAACGCATCCCCAAAGTCCCTAAACACACCCAGACGCTTATCTTTTACATCTTCCTCGGTGCCAAGATGACGATAGCCAAGCAGTGGAAACAGCCTACAGTTTCAGCTCGTCAGGCTAAGCGTAAAATCTCCTGGATGATGACACAGGAAAAGATGTTTAGTATTCTAGATGACTCCAAAGAAAAGTTTGAAATGATTTGGGAACCCTGGGCGACCTTTGTAAATGTTTCTATTTGAGGAGAGTGGATACGGTTCTATGTGCTGGTCCTTTCCTCCATTTTCCCCTTGTTAATTTTTGACTCCCTCAACGTCTTCAGTGGCTGGGCCGCAGGAACCTACTTCTTTCCTTGTCTCTCCTATCCCCTTTCTCTCTTTTCTCTCTCCTGCCTGTCTGCTTCTTCTTCCATTCCGCTATCTTCTTTTTCCTCACTCTAATGTTGGTTATAATGTCACCATAACATTCTGCTGACGAACTCAACTGCAAGGGCTCCTAGGACACGGTCTGGAGTTTCTTTTTTTTGTCTCAAGTTGGATATGGTTCGGAGAATTCTAACCTTTTATAGTTTGGGTTTATCTCTGGGCCCACCTGGGGCCGATTTGTAAGCAACCTTTATGTTTTACGCCTTTGGATTGTAGATTTTATATTCTCTGTTTTGGTCACTACCAATTTGCATAGTTGACATGTGGAGCGCTTCCCCTGAGACACAGTATGCTCCCTTCTGGGGTGTCTTGGGGGTGGTGCTCTACTATTACGGGGGCGACCCCCCGATACCACTTGATAGTGCCCATGTTTTGAGTTGTAATTGTAACACTGACTGCTTTTTTTTTCCATCCTTATGGGCTCCTGTATTGCGGGCTGCCTTGTACTCCGCAGGCCCACTCCACTGGACCATAATATTCTATGTTTTCCGACCTTTCTTTGTTTTGGAGTCGTCTTTATTGCTGTATCATTTCTGATGTTGCATGTTTTTTGTTATTCTTTAATAAAAATTATTGAGAAATTTATTGGATGGAATTTTGAATAAATAATTATTTAATTTATTTATAACCAATAAAGTGCCGCGGCCATTTATTTATGCCAAAAAATTAATTTGTGTTTGTTTTTATTTATAGTATTAGTTTAGTTATATTAAAAAAATACATCCTCCTGGCCCATGGTAAGAGGGCACAAGTAATAGGTGCCCTCGCACATGGGACAGGGGATGTTATAAAAAAAAAAAAAAAAATTTTGTGTCAGAATTTATTTAATTTATAGGACACTGCCCCTTTAAATGTTATAAAGTAGCCCCTCATAGTTTTGGCGGGCTTCACAGCAGCGCACGCCCCTCTAGAACATTCTGACCCAAGGCTTTATATAGGGGGTCTCTGAGGTAAGCCCCTCAGTTAGGAAGTGACTGCCTGGCGAGCTCCCCTCCCCCCCACCCGTCGCTGGCACTTTATGTGGTAGAGTCACCCTTGGATCAAGGGGGGACTTTGGTGGTTTTAAATATGTTTATTTTCGCTCGAGTTCTGGGACTGAGCGATACAGATTTATGTTTTATAATTTTGTTGGAATTGAAATTTATTGGATGGAATTTTGAATAAATAATTATTTAATTTATTTATAACCAATAAAGTGCCGCGGCCATTTATTTATGCCAAAAAATTAATTTGTGTTTGTTTTTATTTATAGTATTAGTTTAGTTATATTAAAAAAATACATCCTCCTGGCCCATTCAACTTCAGAAGTGATGTCATGTGTTGAATTGTTTTGTATGTATTCTTTTGTTTCTGAGCATGCCTAGTCTTGCTCTTATTTTTTTCGGACGAAAACTGTACTAATTTAATGAAAATCGGACGTTGTGTTCACGTATGATAAAAATTGTATAGCCTGCACATCCAGTTTTTGTCGTCCGAAAATTCATAATTGGCTGTCAAAAGCACCATACTAACAATCCAAAAATCAGCAGATCGTTCATCAGACTAAATTTTACTTCAGATTTTCTTATCGTGTGTACGGGCCTTAACTCTCATTAAAGCAAAGGGACCAATGAAAACAATGTATAAACTAATATTGTGTGTACTAGTAATAAAAGCATACTTTTAAATTGATTTAAATTAAATTATTTTAACCTTTTTGTATACCTTTTATTTTTAATGTATACATTTGCCATTAATTAAGAGTTAATTAATTAGGTTTTTATGAGAACGTTCAAGCAATATAAGAAATCATGTAGATTGGTTTATCTTTGAAACATCATTAAATAAAAAAATCAATTGATTATGAACACAGACTATTATCAGGTCTATAGCTCTGTAAAACATTGAGTCATTTGGTGAGGAAATGGTTTGTAGATGAAGTCCATTATACATGTGTATAATTGCTTTCTTTTTTCTATAGCAGTTATGATGGCAGCTTACTATAATATACAACCAAGAGAAGAAAATGGAGCAGCCTGTACAGTAAAATTAATTTCTTGTTTTACAAAATCTATTGACATAATGTAACTGTGAACTGTGAAAAATAATGTATACTGGCTACACATGAGGATGTACCATATAGGCAAGGATTTCTGCGAGTATAATAAATTTAGTGTAGGGACCTGTACAAATCTTGATCACGTTTTTATTGGTGTCTGTGCCCCCATTTAATCCTTTTCTGTTATTTTAAATGTGTCAGACAGAACAGAAAAATGTAAAATTAGCCATATAAAATGCAGACACCAATTAAAATATGGCAGAATGAAATTCCAAAAGAGCGCACAGTCAATATTTAACCACTTCAGCCCCAGAAGGTTTTACCCCCTTAATGACCAGGCCATTTTTTGCGATTCTGCACTGCATTATTTTAACTGACAATTGCGCAGTCGTGCAACGCCGTACTCAAATATAATTTATGTCTTTTTTCACCCCACAAATAGAGCTTTCTTTTGGTGGTATTTGATCACCTCTGGGTTTTTTTGTTTTGTTTTTGTGGAGGTAAAGGTAAAAACAGCGCTGTACTGGCATACGGCATAATACGACCCGTATGAATGTGGCCTTACCAGTCTTTAGATGTGGCGGTTGCATTAGTTTCATTTTCATGCTAAGAAAATTTTAGGTTTAGAAAATACCTGTTGATCCTAGCAGAAATGCAGTGTCCTTGTAACTTTCTTTGATCCTAATAGAAAGCACAAAGATGCTTATCTTTATGCTTCATTCACATGAGCACATGAGTCCATATGATTTAAATCACTTATTTCTACACCTGGATGAGGCAGCTGGGGAGGGGGATGTGCAGTAAAAACGGATGGCTGAGCTGTGGTTTTTCTATCCCTGGCAATCCACTGAAACTGTAAAATCAGAGCCAGACAGTTCTATACACATACCCATATTTAACTCAAGGTGAAGAGTTTGTTAGATACCACCATCTGTCAAACCCGTTCATTGAGTTCAATGAGGTTGCACAGCAACTGCATGCAATGTAGTGCAGCAATATAGGATTAAATCAAGTGGTGAGGAGGTGATATAATGCCTCTTTGCCTATTGTCAAGTGCCATCTGAAAAGTAATCCAAATGCAAATCCGCACTTCACCGCGAGTGTGAAACAGCTCTCACGGAGGAATGTCAGGGCCACAAAATAATAAAATAGCTTTCCTCCTGGATCTTTTGACCTGCTCTCCCACCCGCTCTACCCCTTTCTTATTTCCCATTGTTTCAGTCCACCTTTATGTGGGTAACGTCGCCCACTTTGTGGGTGGACAGTGGTTGGTACGCTGTTATTGGGATAAGATATTGCTGCTTGAGTCTTAGTGACTAAGCATGCTGGTCTGTTATTGGTTAACAACAGTTCTCTTTGATATTGAAGGTCCATCTTTTTGGGTAATATCGCCACTTTGTGGGTGGACAGTGGTTGGTAAACTGTTATTTGGTTGATATAAGATATTGCTGCTTAAGTCTTAGTGACTAAGCATGTTGGTCTGTTAATGGTTAACAGCGGTTCTGTTTAGTATTAAAGGTTAAAGTTAATTTCATAATTAAAACAGTTTTAAACCCAATAAACTTTTCCACAATCCTTGTTGTGTGTTTATTTTATTTTTTAGGTATGTTCCTATGGTATGATGGATGTTAATGGGGTGTACAATTCCATGTGAAAGAGTGCGCTTGCTCTAACTCTAATAGCTACATCTCCTCAGGTGTCCTCACTCAGACTCACATTGCAGATGGAAAGAGTGAGGTATGTGTGTATGTACGTGTGTGTGTGTCAAACTAGCTTTAGTAGTGCACTGGGTCTAGCTCTAGTGCCAGCTCTAGTGCCCATAAGACTGCCCATAAGGCAGCACAGTGGTTAGCACTTCTGCCTTTCAGCACTAGGGTTGTCTCTAGGTTCAAATCCCAACCACAAAACTAGTTTGAATGTTCTCCCTGTGCCTGTGTAGGTTTCCTCCCATGCTGCAAAGACATGCTGGTAGGTTCATTGGCTCCAGTCTAAATTGGCCTAATTATGTGAATGTGACTTAGGGACCTTAGCTTGTAAACTCCTTGAGGGCAGGGACTTATGTTAATTTATAATAAATATGTAAAGCGCTGTGTATATTGACAGTGCTGTATACTGTAAGTACCTGTATTTAGACACCTTACACAATTTCTGTAAAAGGAAAGTGGGGGGGGGGGGGTAAAATTAAGGTTGTTACTACAATATCTATCTGGCTGTATGTATAGTTTGGTGACTTCAAAAGGGCATGAAAAAATATATTTTTAAGTGACCATTTGTTACACAAGGTGTACTGAAAGACCCACAGAGGCACTTTACCCTTTGGCTAGGTTTACAGTAGCAGTGGATCGTTTTTCAGAGACGTTTAACAGGCATTGAGAAGTGGAGATGTACAGAACTGTTCGCCGGCGAACAGTTCCCGGCGAACTTCGCATGTTCGCGTTCGCCGCTGCGGGCGAACATATGCGATGTTCGGTCCGCCTCCTATACATCATCATTGAGGCAAACTTTGACCCTGAACATCACAGTCAGCAGACACATTCCAGGCCAATCAGCATACCCTCCCTCCCACACCCTCCCACCTCCTATAAATAAGCAAGGGCAGCAACCATCTTAGATCATTTCTGTGTTACTGAGAGCAGGGAAAGTGCTGGTGCTGCTGCTGTTGTTATAGCTAGGGACAGTTCCCGGTCTTGTTAGCCAGTGTTCTTGGTACACTCCTGCTGTAAGGACAGCACCCCAAAAAGCCCTTCCTAGGGCTGGTATTTGAGGTTTTTTTTGGATATATATATATATATATATATATATATATATATATATATATATATATATATATATATATATATCTATTGTCCCCAAAAGCCCTTTTGAGGGCTGGTATTTGTGTAATTTTTTTTGTTCTGTGATATATATATATATATATATATATATATATATATATATTGTCCCCAAAAGCCCCTTTGAGGGCTGGTATTTGAGTATTTTTTTAATATATATATATATATATATATATATATATATATATATATATATATATATATATATATATGTAGCATGTCCAGAACCAGAAAAAAAAATTCATATAGGTGTAAAAGGGGTTCCCACCATCCCTGCTCTACTGAAAAATTATCTTTTTTTCTGGTTCTGGACATGCTACAGAGCTGAAACTTCACGGGTACACTTTTTAGACCCCCTATACACTAAATCACACAAAAAAGTTCTTAAAAATTGTCATTTGTGATAGAGAGCCAATTATTGGAAAAAAAAAAAAAACTTAACAAAAAAAACATTTCTTTGGATTTATTGTTTGGGGGGTCTAAAAAGTGTACCTGTGAAGTTTCAGCTCTGCAGCATGTCCAGAACCAGGAAAAAAAGATCATATAGGTGTAAAAGGGGTTCCCACCATCCCTGCTCTACTGAAAAATTATCTTTTTTTCTGGTTCTGGACATGCTACAGAGCTGAAACTTCACAGGTACACTTTTTAGACCCCCTAGACACTAAATCACACAAAAAAAGTTCTTAAAAATTGTCATTTTTGATAGAGAGCCAATTATTGGAAAACTTAAAAAAAAAAAAACTTAAAAAAAAAAATTTATTTGGATTTAGAAAAAAAATAGAATTAGGGTTAGGGTTAGGGTTAGGGTTAGGGCTAGGGTTAGGGTCAGGGCTAAGGTTAGGGTTATTTTTAGTGCTTAGGGTTAGAGTTAGAGGGGTAGGGCTACTAACTCTAACCCTAAGTATCTCACCGTAACCCTAACCCTAGCCCCTAACACTAAACCTAACCCTAACCATAACCCTAACCCTCTAACCTTAACCCTAACCCTCTAAGCCTAGCCATAAAAATAACCCTAACCCTAAACCTAACCCTAGCCCTAAGCCTAACCCTAGCCCTAACCCTAATTCGTATTTTTTTCTGGTTCCGGACATGCTACAGAGCTGAAACTTCACAGGTACACTTTTTAGACCCCCCAGATGCTAAATCCAAAGACATTTTTTATTTATTTTTTTTTTTAATTTTTCCAATAATTGGCTCTCTATCAAAAAATTACAATTTTTAAGAACTTTTTTTTGTGTGATCCCTCTCCGGCATGCCACAGTCCAGGTGTTTGTCCCCTTGAAACAACTTTTCCATTACTATTGTGGCCAGAAAGAGTCCCTGTGGGTTTTAAAATTCACCTGCCTATTAAAGTCTATGGCGGTTCGCCGGTTCGCGAACATTTGCCGATGTTCGCGTTCGCGAACGGCGAATTTTAGGTTCGCGACATCACTATTGAGAAGTCAATATGTTGCCTCCTTGCTGCTTGTTTTAAACCTGTAAATGCCACACAACCATGCTTTACCACGTGAATTACATAAGGTTGTTAAGTGGTTTCGATGCAGCCCCATTTCCAAGAATGGCTCGCATTCTGCGATGTTGCTTGGGGAGGAGGGAGACAGTTGGGAGGCAGTAAAACATGGCTCAACAGTCATCTTTACCACCCACCAACCGTAAGAGTAAATGAGCCCTAAGGCCAGGATAGGGGTGTTAGAGATACACATGGTCACCACAGTTTACACCATAGTTTGAAACATGCTCCATAAAATGTGTGTATTGCTGATACAGAAAAAAATGGCGTTGTGTAATAGGCAATGTGATCCATATTAATACAAATTTTAATGCAAAGCTACAGCTGTTTGCAGTTTCCTTGGTACCTTGTTTCGCAAAACACCCATACTTCTACATGTTAGGCCCCTTTCACACAAACTGACTATTTGTCAGTTTTTCATCCATTCGTTGACAGATGAAAAACAGACATCAATGCATCTCTATGGAAAAACAGATGTAAATGGATGATCATCCATTTCCACCTGTTTACATCTACTTCCGTCAAAATCCGTTTTTTGGAACGGATCAAAGCCCTATTTTTTGTTCCGTTAAAAAAAAATGGATCAGACGATGAAAAGGGATGTAAAACGGTCTGTTTTTTGCATAAAAAATGTCTCTGGGACTTGAGTGGTTAAAGCGGAGCTCCACCCAAAACGGTAAGCTCCACCTATTTGACTCCCCCCCCCCCGGTGCCACATTTGGCAACATTGGGGGGGGGGGGGGCAGGTACCTGGTTTTGACAGGTACCCGGCCCCCCTCCTCCTTACCCTGCCGCCCAGCCATTCACAAAGCACACTGCTCTTCGCACATGAGCAGTGGGGGACCAGTTATGAAGCCACAAGGCTTCACTGCTAGTTTCCCTTACAGGCAATGACGGTGGCAGCATCTGAGAACCGATGGAAGCATCGGCTGGGGTCCTGACACCTAGGGTTGCCACTTTATCCCTGTAAACCAGGACACATATAAATTACCCAGGTTCTGAGGCTGATAAAATGCACATAAGGCACTAAGTGAGTTTAATTACCACCTTAATCAGCCGAGAACCTGTGTAAATATTGTGTGTCCTGGTTTAAAGGGATAAGGTGGCAACCCTACTGACACCGCTAGATTCAAAGACAGGTAAGTGTCCTAATAGTTAGGCCTTATGCACACTGGACGTTTTTATAGCTGCTGTTTCTGGCGTCAGACATTTTTTTTCTGCAGCCAGTAAACTTCCCAGCATGATATCCTATGTGTCCATGCACACAAAGGCTGTTATTAGCAGTTTTTGGCAGGGGCGTTTTCTGGCTGAAAATCCACCCCCCTCAGAACTATTGGGTTTTAAGAGGAGTTTTTCAGCTGTAAAAATGCTCTAACTCTAACGCTAAAAAACGCTAAAAAACTTGGTAATTCAGCGTTTAAGAGTTTTTGAGAGTAAAGTTTTGGTAAATAAAAAGCCAAAAAATGTGAAAATAACGCCGAAATCGCTATTGCAAACAGCTGAAAAACTCACTCTACAGCTACAGTTTCCTACAGCTGATGCTACTGGCTTTTTTATAACGTCCAGTGTGCATGAAGCCTAAACATCAGCAGCTACAGTAGCTGCTGAATTTAAATATTTTCGTGGGTAAGCTGGACCTCCTCTTCAGTCGGTTCAGGAACCCTGCAAATCCCCTGCCAATTCCTGCATCGCATTAAACTCACAGGCAGGTCACACTGCCATATGCGAATCGCTGGGGGTGTCAATACAAAGGTAACACCCCCCAGATCAGTTCACATATCGCAGTGCGAACTGTCAGTTTGGACATGAATCGGGTCGCATAGGTGTGAACACCCATGGGATCTGATTTTGGTGCAGACCCAAAAAAGGGTCCTGTGCGAGTTGTGTTGGAATGCGATGCAAATTCAGCCATACAACCAGTGGCGGCCAATCCATTAGGGGCGCTGCCCCCCCATCCATGCATCCGGCCCCCTAATCTACATGCAGGGCGCTGAATGCTTGGATTCCAATGAGGTGGTTTTTTTTTGAAGCAGGAGATTAGAGCTAGAGGCTCTAATAGGCTTCAAAAAAGGGTACGTTCGGGGCGCAGAGCACTGCGCCCTGAACCCACCCAGTTGTGTGACAATAGCGAATGAATATTCACTATTGTCACATGGATTCTCCTCCCGGACAATCAGGAAGTGGGTCCTGAGACCTGTTTCCCGATTGGCCGAAAGGAGAAGCCATCCTATTGGCGAAGGAGGAGGGAGGAGACGAAGGGGAACATGGAGGAAACTGAGGGGGAAGCCTCCGCCGCCTCCACATGTCAGTCCAGGGGCAGCACAGGCTGAGTGAGCCGGCGACCGGGGGGGGCAGGAGCTGGTGTGGTCCGTGGTCAGGTCCGTCTGGCGCCACCCCCCCCGACCCATTAAGCTACAGCCACCACTGTATACAACCCAAATGGCTGAATTTGCATCGCACAGACATTGCATGTGATTTGCAGGGCAGTGTGCTGTCATTGCATAGATGTGAACTGGCTCTTAAGGACTCTAGCTGCCAGATGTAAAACTGATGTAAACATCATCCATTTTTTCTTTGAAAAAACTTGACCGAACTGATGAAACGAATGGTCCGCATGTGTGAAGGGGGCCTTCCAAAACCACAGTGAGTTGCAGGTGTGTGGACCATTCAGGGAGCAGCAGAGCAATACAGAGACCACCAAAGTTATACAATTCCATGTAACTGTCTCATAACTCTGGTAACCAGGAGCGCATTAAGAAACAGTAAATAATTAATAATATGCCATACTTTATTTTGGGTAAAATTATTATTTTTTTTTTAATGAATACATTTTCATGAGAAGGTTACTGAGCAGGCAAAATTAAATGACAGAAAGGATGAGAAATTTACTGGCCAGTCTACATGCCGGTGATCAAATTATGAAGCTTTCTTGTAGTTTAATGAAAAATCCCTGGAAACAGTAACATGTTAGACGCTAAACTGTTCTCCATGTAATTGCAACATGGATTTCTAACACGGCTTTGTATTTGAATGCAGAATCTCTACGCTGAGATACGGACGAAGATAAATCACACTTATGTGCAGCCAGCTGACAGCCGTTAAACCCGTTACTATTACTGCAGCCATCAAGGGAGCGTCAGCTTTTATCTCACTAAATGCAAAATTGTCCCAGCAACTAGTAATATTGTGGGGGCAATTATTGCACTTGTTTCTTCCATAAATCCCAGCAAGCGGTAAGTAAATTCTGTTGACGAAATGTAATAAAGCAAAGTGTGTTTCAAATATGACTGGTCCCTGGGGTTTTGGGAGCCAAGCCTCTCCTCTCTTATTGTATGTTGCAGACTCACAGAGATAATAATGTTTGCTTTTATCTGTCAGAAATCAATATTTCAAACATTGGATAAAAGAAGAAATTGAACTGGGAATAGTCCGAAGTGCTCTAAAAACTACAAAGAGCAATTATCAAAAAGCACTTAGCCTACTTAATAGGGTACACATAAAAATGCCTAAATTAATGTCAGAGAGGTATAATGAGAACTTCTTTTTTGTGTTTTTTGATCAGATTGCAATGTAATTTTAGAATGCGATAGTCAGTCAATACCATAGGCAATATTTGTGAATCCCAGGGGAGCACGGCTTGCAGGAAATAAAACTGGGCGTGAAATGGGTTCATTATTCAATGTATTGATAGGGAAATTTAGATTTAATGTGTGTAATATTTTTTAGCAATAAAGCAAAATAGAAATCATGAGTTATACAAGCAAAAGGTTATTGAAAATTAAGTAAAAACTCAAGGCAATCCCATAATTATTACCAGGCTCTGTGTTCTATGTAATATCTACACACAGTTTTAATCCGCAAATATTTTAAGCAAATACATTTTTAACCCATTGCCAATGGGGCACTTTCACCCCCTTTCTGCCCAGGCCAATTTTCAGCTTTCAGTGCTGTCGCACTTTAAATGACAATTGCGCAGTCATGCAATGCTGTACCCAAACAACATTTTTATAATTTTTTTGAGACTGATAGAGCTTTCTTTTGGTGGTATTTAACCACTTGCCGACCGCCCACAGCAGTTTTACTGTGGCAGGCTGGCTCGGCTGTGCGAACCGACGTAGTACTACATCGGTCGTGCACGTGGTGCGAGGGGGTGTGCTTCCGCCCCCACTAGGCAGGGCACAGGGCTGGTGGCACTGTTTACCACTGGCCCCCTGCGATCGCTCCCTGCTGAGAGAGAAGAACGGTCCACTGTTGTAAACCCAGCTGACCGTTCTTCTCTCTGAAATAATCACAGAGCGCCTGTGATCCTTCTATATAGGATCACATGTCTCTATGGTCATTTCACAAGCCCCTCCCCCCACTGTTAGTAAACACTCCCCAGACTTACAATTACCTTTTGATCACCCACCTTTGATAGGTTAACCCCTTCCCTGCCAGTGTCATTATTACAGTAACAGTGCATATTTTTAGCACTGATTACTGTAGTAATGTCACTGATTCCCCCAAAAGTGTCAAAAAGGTCAGTTAGGGGTCCGATCTGTCCACCGCAATGTCGCAGTGCCGCTAAAAATAGCAGATCTCCGCCAGAATACAAATTGGCCTAAAAGGATGAAAACATTTGAATTTTTTTTTTTTTTTTTGGGGGGGGGGGGGGTATGTTATATAGCATATTGTTTTTTTTTTTTGTTTTTTTTTCAGAATTGTCGTTCTTTTTTTCTTTATAGCGCAAAAAATAAAAATCACACAGGTGATCAAATGCCACCAAATGAAAGCTCTATTTGTGGGAAAAAAGGACATCAATTTTATTTTGGTACAGCGTCGCATGACCATGCAATTTTTGCAGTAACGCAGTGCTGAATCTCAAAAAATGGCCTGGTCTTTAAGGGGGCAAATCCTTTCAGTCCAAAACTGGTTAATCGCCACTGGGTTTTTTATTTTTGCTAAACAAATGAAAAAAGGCCAAAAATGTTAAAAAAAAGGTTTTCTTAGTTTCTGTTATAAAAATGTGCAAAGTATTTTTTCTCCTTCACTGATGAGTGATGATGAGGCTGCACTGGTGAGCACTAAGGACGCACAGATAATCGGCACTGACAGGCATCACTGATGGACACTGAAAGGCATCAATGATGGGCACTGATTAGCAGCACTGGTGGGCACTGATTGGCAGCACTGGTGGGCACTGATTGGCAGCAGAGGAATGATGATAACTGGCATTTACTGTTTACAATGGGATCAGATGTGTTTGTACACAGCTGGTCAGTGGTCACGTGGTCACAAGCCTACATCATAGGCTCTTTACTGTTATCGGTGATGCCCTGTGTCCCAGGTACAAGGTGCACCACCAATCCCCATGCATGGCGAGAATGGGAGGACGCCATATGATGTCCTCCCAGAACAAGAGTGCTCCCGCCTGTCCTTCATTTTACTATACAGCGGGTAGGAAGCAGTTAAAGTGTATTTCTACTTTTGCAGCCAAATTGGGATAATGCCTACTTTATATCTGTTACATATCCCCATTACCAGAGGATATAGCAAATATTTAAAAATTGCAACTCACCGTTTTAGATATTCTGGATTGGCCACAAAGGGCATATTTATACAGCAGTGACCAATCTTGTTTCAAGATTGGGGAGAGTAGGCCAAGAGTGGATCCAGCCAGATCATGCCATAATCTGAAGTCAGGTATGTCAGACCATTTGGTTAACTGAGACTTTTCACTGGAAGTATTGCACAGGTGAGCTCATTTCCCAAGAGTGGTGAAAGGAGCACTGCTAACCAATGTTTTTTCTCTTTGAAGAATCATTAGGTGCATATTTGTTAAGAAGGAGTTTTTATTAACTATGTATATACATTATTTTTTAGATTTGGTTAAACAATTTAGAGCACTTTGATATTGGTATATGAACTTTTTTTTATATACAATACTGTGCAAATGCTTTAGGCAGGTGTGAATAAATAAAGTAAGAATGCTTTCAAAAATACAAATTTCAATAGTTTTTTTTTCTCAACTTACAAAATAGAAAGTGAGCGAACAGAAGAAAAATCTCAATCAAATCACTGTTTGATAGAAAAATAGCCTAGGCTATATACAGCGCTTGCCGCAGAAAAACAATTAACTTAATGTATGTGAACAATGTTGAAAACTTATCTTTACAGTATAAGTGAAAATACAAATCAATTAAACACATTAAAATTAATAAAAAAAATTTAAAACCTTGAAAACATCACAGGAAGTGACGAAACGCGTCAAGGTTGTGGAACGCACTTCAGCACGCTATGCACCACGTGGAACGCAAGCCGGAACACTCCGCTCTCCACTCTGCTAGGAGGTGTTTGTAAGCGGTTTCTTTGCCTGCAAACTTGGAATTTGAGTCTTTCTTTGCTCCGATTTTTATGAATATTTGATGAATAAACTTTTAAAACGATAATACACTATCTGGAGCCTTTCTTTTAACCCCATATCCTGAGGATCGAGATCGGGTAAGGAGGAACCTAACCTGTATCCCACCAGGATCATCCACAAAGGGGATCCTTACAGCACATAGGACCCAACAATTCTGGTAAGTCATTTATTTCTACCACAAGCCACAGGAAAAGAGGATTCCATGTCACGAAAGTCACAAACTTTTATTTATTGAGCACAAAGCACTTTGCACCTGATCAGCACTTGAAAAGACTTTATTTATTGAATTTTACATTTATTTTATTCATATATATTGATCACCACCGGAAAAGACTTATTTATCTATTTATCAATTCCTTGGAACTTTTTATTAATTTTGATGTGTTTAATTGATTTGTATTTTCACTTATACTGTAAAGATAAGTTTTCAACATTGTTCACATACATTAAGCTAATTGTTTTTCTGCGGCAAGCGCTGTATATAGCCTAGGCTATTTTTCTATCATCCATTTTAAATCTACAGCTGCTGCCACACAATATATATTTTTATATTTATATCTCACTAATTACACACATATTTTTATCTTATATTTAATTTAAAACCTTTTCCGAGGCACGGGGAGATACACTAGTATAGTGTTACCTTTTTTCTACCAAATCACTGTTTGATGTGAACAACCAACATCAGTTCTTCTAGGTACACTTGCACACAGTTTTTGAAGGAATTCAGTAGGTAAGTTTTTCTAAACATCTTAGAGAACTAACCACAGATCCTCTATGAATGTAGGCTGCCTCAAAATCCTTGTGTTTTTTTTTTTTTATGTAATCCCTGACAGACTCGATGTGGGGCTCTGTGGGGGGGGCAAACTATCACTTCCAGGACTCCTTGTTCTTCTTTATGCTTAAGATAGTTCTTAATGAAATTGGTGTAAGTGCGGGCCATTGCCTTGCTGCAAAATAACTTGGGGCCAATACATGCCTCCCTGATGGTAAGGCATGATGGATACGTATCTCCCTGTATTTCTCAGCATTGAGGACACCATTAATCCTGATTCCTGACAAAATCTCCAACTCCATTTGCAGAAATACAGCAACACACTTGCAAGGAACCTCCACCATGCCTGATGTATCTTCTGTAAGAGTGTTAGCTATGATTTACCTAGTTTATAAGTGGAAGGCTCAAGCAGTGGAGGCAGGGAGAGATTATAGCATCTGGAGAAGACAGAGAGAGGGCTGCATCTGGGGGAAGTGTCCTGTCCTTGTGCCTCAGTTAGATTAAGTTGCAATCAGCCAGGACCATTTGTAATATTAGCGGCAGACCCAGAAAAAGAAAAGACCTCTTTCACTTCACAAATAGAATATGCACTTCAGGGTTTGACAGGAGCCTGATAATTTGGTATAATATATTTGAAGAGTGGATACCATCAGATCCCTTTGTATCTAGATGACAAAGAGAGGATCACCTTTATATGCCCACCAGGTTTCTATATGAGTTTATATAAAAAAGGCCTCAAGGGTTGCCTGGAGCCTCTGTGAGTTTCCAGAGACTGATGGAGCAAACATTGGGTAATGTGAACTTGACTGAAGTGTATCCAGGTGACATAATCATCTTTAAAAAAATTTGAGGAGCATGAGCAAAATTAGGAGAAAGTATTGAGACAACAAGAGGAGCTGAAACTTTTTTTTTTGTGCCAGTGCCAGTTCTCTGGTCTCTACCTGGAGCATTTAGTATCTGCTGAAGAAGTAGCTATGGACCCCAAGAAGTTGGAGGCTGATGCCACTTGATCAAGACTTAGGAGTGTGGCCGAGTTGAGGTTGTTTCTGGAGTTCTGCTCCTATTATCCAAGGTTCGTAGTGGGCTTCATTAACATAGCACAGCCCTTTACTGACTTTTTTAGGGAATAAGAAAGAGGGAAAAGAAAAAAAAAAAAAAAAGAGGGAGAGGAACATATTCTGAAGTCATCTGACAAACCGAGCTAAACCAAGGTAAAGGTCCTGGGAGCTGATACAAGAAGAGTGGTCTGACCAATATTAGCAGGCCTTCTGACACTTAATGGTGAGTAAGGCCTGGTTCACACCAATGCTTTTTTTTTTTTAACATGGTTTCCTATGGGTCATGTTCACATCTTTGCATTTTATGTAAAGGGCCAGGGTCTTTTTTCTGGTCTTTGGTTCCATAGACTTAAGTGGATCAAAAATATGTATTGAAAAACGCAAAATACACCTGGAATATGCAAACTGCAATCTGCATAGATGTGAATTAGGCCTAATCCATGCCCCTGGAAAATGAAATAATATCAGCGCACAGAAAAATTCATTAACAATAATTAGCTGCTGAACAGGTCTGAGGTCTGTTTTAGGTCGACCCAGGATTACCCCTTCCATTAAGTGGATTATTGGGCTTGTCTTGTATGGCTTTGAGGTGAGAGGCCAATCCTGATGGTGGTGGGTGATCGTGCACTATTAGGCACCTGTGTTTCCCATTTAGGATCAGTTTGATTCACCTATCCTTCACGGGCTTTGCATGGACTTTCCACTCAACGAAATGCCATTTTAGTTATTTATGTCAGATGTGTATAAGAAGCGCTGCACTATTTCTTTTTACTAATCCATGCCCCTGCCTTAGCCTATGCTAATCCTGTTTAGCCATATGAACTGCATTTCCATGTACGTAAGTAGAGAAGGACTTGTCAGAGTCCCGAAAAGACCGTTCAATGCAGCTTCAGAGGAGTAACTTACTTGATTTATACTGGAGGAAATGCAAGCCTTATGTCAGAGTATTGAGTCCATGGGGCAACATGAGCTGAGACCATACTGCTAGAGATGTCCTCAAGCTCTACTGCAACTTGAAATAAGTGAAACCCCCATTTGCTGCCTAACCCTAAAAGCGTTTGAAAATTACTGCTTCTGCTGACAGAATCTCCAGAGGTTGCCAAGTTGATCAATAGTGGAATCAGCTACAACTCTGCATTAGCTTGATTTACAGAAGGGCCCCTGTTCTTGATCTTAAAGAAAATCGGTAACAGTTACTTCCTGAAGAATACAGGAGTACAGTGTATGTGGCCTTACATGACAAACAGTGTCATCTTGGATCAGTGGTACCCTGTGTCAGAAACACATCTGAACCTTTGGAACAGAGATTCAAGTGACATCTTCAACCTCCCATGAGAGTGATATGTGATTCTAGAGGAAACCGTTTCAAAGATCACCATCACCACAGTAAGCAGATATAGTGATGCACAAGTGCATCAAGCCATTAGCTAGTGAGTCATATTCCCTGCTCCTTATCTGACATCTTGGTAAGAAGTCCCTTTGCCCAAATCCTATGAGGTGAACAGTTGCATAGTTCCATCTAAACCTGACACCCATTTGTTGGAAGTTCCTTTACCTACAATTTATGTTGGGAACAGGTATTGTTTCAATGCAAATGTTGAGTTAGGTTAAGTTAGATGGTAACTACAAATTCCGCATCTTTGAGGACCAGAGACCTTCAGTGGGCGATGTGTGTAGACCTAGCCGGTGGCCACTTTTAGGTGCCAGAGCCCCACCATCTCTAGGCATCATCAGACTGCAGCACAGCATGGCTGGTCCTTGTTCCCTGGTGATGGACAGTTCAAGAAGGGAAAGGATGTGATTGGCTGAAAGGGAAGCAAGGTGACTGCTCTCCAGTGACAGAAGGAAGCAGATGCACCAGGCAAGGATCAGGTCAGGCATGCCTAGACTGCTATCGGCTGAGTTGTCCATGGGGGGAGACTCTTTAGCCACCCTCTGTGTGCTGAACATCGCCTACACAGAATTGAGTTGGATTGAAACATTTTACGAAGAGAAACTTATGTTTTTAATTGATAGCTGCACTTGAAGTTTCAGTGCTTCATACTATACACTACACAAAACCTTACTTGTGCTAAAGTTTTGTGAATTAAACTTAACCTCATTACAATTTTAATCATTAAGACCCCGTTCACACTGGGGCGACGCTACTTGCCGGGGCGACCTCAAAAGTCGCGGTGCGCAGCTCGCACCGCGACCTCGGGGCGGCCGGCACGGACTTCATATCATTGAAGTCAATGCAGGTCACTCAAGGTCACCCCAAAGAAGCTCCGGACCCTTTTTCTAAGTCGGAGCGACTTGTGTTGCTCCTATTAGAACGGGTCCGCAGCTTCTCTATGGCAGGCGACCTGTCAGGCGACCAGGTCGCCTGACAGGTCGCCCCAGTGTGAACGGGGTTCAAGGCCTTATTTGTTTACATCCAGGCATCTTTACATATCATATTTTGGGCAGTAAAGTATTGATCTGTGTCACAATAAAGCTGGTCATGCACTGACAGAAATTTTGCCTGTTCAACAAGAACCATCTGCATTTTGATAATTGTTTCGCCATCCCTGCTCAACAGTAATTTGATTGACCTCTGTTGAAAAGACATGCTGGAAAACATTTGTCGATCTGTGGCTTGTAAATGGACCGGCTGTCTGTTTACACCCGCCTACCTCCAATCTGATCCAACCTGGCAAAACCAAATGGAAGAAGAGACATTCCTCTCTGTCTGGCAGGATTGGATCGGAGGGCAGTCTGGTGTAAACATAGAGCAGAGCAGGCTTAAGCAGAGCAGACACAGACCTTTCATCCGACTGCCCCGCTCAGCTTAGCAGGGGATCATCAGACAGATTCCCTGCTGTGAAAAACTGATCCAGCTCGTGTGAAATTCGTGTGAAATTCGTGTGAAAGTGTGTTTAATTCCTCAACTGGAGTCCCTCAAGTATTCAGCCTCAGAAAAATTATAGTTAAATCTGAGCCAAGGGAAGGGCTGAGAAGGAAATGTTCTACCTTCCCCTGTGGAATCTGGATACCACAAAAGGGGTAATGTTTCCTGCAAGTACCTGTATAATCTGACCTAAAGAGTAATCCCGACAGTCATACAAGAGCATTACGACTTTTTTTACAGCTTTGTAATAAAACGATAGTTAAGGGGCCCCAAATCTCCATTAACTGTGATATGGAAATATTTAGAATATCTAATCCTTGGTGTACAATTTCTCCAGATGAGTTCAAACATCTTCTCACATATTGCTGTCTCATGTTTCTCAAACACTATATTGTCAAAGTACCAGGACACCTGCCTTTCCACGCACATGAACTTTAATGGCATCCCAGTCTTACTCCGTAGGGTTCAATGTTAAGTTAGCCCACCCTTTGCAGCTATAACTGCTTCAACTCTTCTGGGAAGGCTGTCCACAAGGTTTAGGAGTGTGTCTATGGGAATGTTTGACCATTCTTCCAGAAGCGAATTTGGGAGGTCAGGCACTGATGTTGGACAATAAGGCCTGGCACACAGTCTCCACTCTAATTCATCCCAAAGGTGACCTTTTGGGTTGAGGTCAGGACTCTGTGCAGGCCAGTCAAGTTCCTCCACCCAAAACTCGTTCATCCATGTCTTTATGGACCCTAATTTGTGCACTGGCGCGCAGTCATGTTGGAACAGGAAGGGGCAATCCTCAAACCTTTCACACAAAGTTAGGTGCATGAAATTGTCCAAAATGTCTTGGTATGCTGATGAATTAAGTGGTCCCTTCACTTGAACTAAGGGGCCAATCCCAACACCTTAAAAACAATCCCACACCATAACCCCCCCCCCCCCCTAGATAATTTGGACCAGTGCACAAAGCAAGGTCCAAAAAGATAAGGATGAGTGAGTTTGGGGTGGAGGAACTTGACTGGCCTGCCCTCAACCCGACAGAACATCTTTGGGATGAATTAAAGCAGAGACTTCGAGCCAGGCCTTTTCATCCAACATCAGTGCCTGACGACACAAATGCGCTTCTGTACGGATGGTCAAACATTCCCATAGACACACTCTAAACCTTGTGGACAGCCTTACCAGAAGAGTTGAAGCTGTTAAAGCTGCAAAGGGTGGGCCAACTCAAGATCGAACCCTACGGACTAAGACTGGGATGCCATTAAAGTTGGTGTGTATTTTTTATATTTTTGTATTGTGAATAATTCTTTACAGTGAACCTGTAGTTTGCTCTCTCAACCATTACTTTTTCTAAAATATAGCCAACGAGAAACAGTTAAACTAGCTGAGAGCTTTGAAGAGAACAGATTATGTCTATGTGCTTTTATGTGTAGGATATGATCAATAGTTTTAAGTTTTAAAAGCAACAGATATACCAAGTGTTCAGCAAATCCAATAAAAAAAAATTACAAAATGTTAAACTCTACTGAAGTCAATGAAAGGCAAGTGTGATCTCTTGGGGGGCTCCTTGGTAAGCTATTGCCATACAAATAGCATGGAAAGTTGGACAATGCTGTAGGGAACATGTTCCAATGCAAAAAAAAAAGTCCAGGCTGGGAAGGGGTCTTTTTTATGATGCTTTGAGGGCAAAATAGAAAATACAGAAATCTTTATATTACTGGTTGAGGTGATGCCTTATGTACAGTTTCAGCATTCTTTGGCAGTTTTTATTTTTTATTTTTTTTGTGGTAATACACTTTTGTTTTAGAAAGCCACAGGAAGGTGTTTTCCTAAAGAATTGGAGCTAAAGTCCTGAGGTATAGATTAGTAAAATGTGGCCACTGGTAAAGATTGATGGCATAGTTTGTGGGCTCCACTTTGGCTCGGCTGCGCGAATCGCTGTACCTGTACAGTCATCCGCTGGAGCGATTCTGGGGGCGAGCGTGCGCGCCCGGCCGCTGGCACACTTCCACCCACACTAGGCAGCGGGGATGCCGATCCACGTGACTGGTGGCACTGGGCACCTGGGCATCCTCGATCGCTCCCCGCTGAGAGAGAAGGACGGTCAGCTGTTGTAAACACAGCTGACCGTTGTTCTCTCTAAAATGATCACAGAGCGCCTGTGATCCTTCTATATAGGATCACAGGTCTCTATGATCTTTTCACAAGTCCCTCCCCCACACAGTTAGAAAATACTCCCCTAGGCTCACAATTAACCCTTTGATCACCCCTAGATTAACCCCTTCCCTGCGAGTGTCATTAATACAGTAACAGTGCATATTTTTAGCACTGATTACTGTAGTAATGTCACTGGTCCCCCCAAAAGTGTAAAAAATGTTGGTTAAGGGTCCGATCTGTCCACCGCAACGTCGCAGTCCCGCTAAAAATCGCAGATTGCCGCCATTACTAGTAAAAATTATATAAAAATTAAATAAACCTTTCCTCTAGTTTGTAGACGCGATAACTTTTGCGCAAACCAATCAAAATACAATTATTGGGATTTTTTTTTTACCAAAAATATGTAGCAGAATACAAATTGGCCTAAAAGGATGAAAAAAATGGATTTTTCATTTTTTTTGGGAATGTTATATAGCAGAAAGTGAAAAATATTGTTCTTTTTTTCAGAATTGTCGCTCTTTTTTTTGTTTTTAGCACAAAAAATAAAAAATTGCACAGGTAATCAAACAGAAAGCTTTATTTGTGGGGGAAAAAAAAGGACATCAATTTTATTTCAGTACAGTGTCGCACAACCCTGCAATTGTCCGTTAAAGTACTGCAGTGCCAAATAAAAAAAAATGGCCTGGTCATTAAGGGGGCAAATCCTTCCGGTCAAGAACTGGTTAAAAGGTATGATTTGGAAGAAATTGGCCAGTGGCAGGACAGTTTTGTATGAACAAGAACAAGCCAAATACAGAGACAGTACAGTTGTCTGTGGGTTTAAAGGAGCTATAGGCTGCTCAGCACACAGGAGGAGGTAATAATACAGACTTTGTGAGCCAGTGAACTACCTCCTGTACTTATTGTGGCTGGATTACTGTGTGTGTGTGGTTGAGTGTGGTCCTACCATAATTCATCCTGTAAGATCTGTTCACCCCAAAATGAGTTCATGCATAGCACCTCTGGCTTTGCTTTTAGGTCTTGTAAAAATAAGTCGCGCTATGATATGATCAATGGAGATATAAAGTCCATACAGTCCAAACATATAGTAAAGATGTAATCCGGAACCAGGAACCCCAAAGGGTATAAGCTTACCAGATTGAGGTAAGGTAAAGGCGGTTTCTTTGGATAAACTTGTCACCTTGATAGTAGATCCAGGTCCACGTGAACAATTAGCTCAATGGTCACAGGATCATGGAAGTAAAGGTAAAAGCGCAATAGCGTAAAACCTTACAAACTAATTTGATTAAACACCCCAGTGTTCGTGAAAAATGAATTCTATTGTGTAAAAGAATAAACCTCCACTAATAAAATTGATCACTGATGACAGTGAATAAAAAAACATGCAAAAATTAAAATAATGATGGGTACCCCTTACCAGAGGTGATAGAGGTATAAACCAAATTTATAAACGTGTTATAGCTGAAGTTGCCTCTTACCGGACAACTTTAAAAGGAAGGCAAAAAGTGTGAGATTTGCGTGTTGAACCACCACCTTCTATGGCTAGATTCGCCTCTTACCATATGGAGTAAGGATTAAAGCAAAACGTGCAGATCACAATTCAGTGTGAACCCGGAGCCAATAATAAGATAAACCAATAGGGGTCGCCTCTTACCAAATACAAGTAATGTTGAGCCTGTATGGTGATCAAGCATCCAAGGACCCGACTCTAAAACTGGGGTGCGTATACTTTTTTAGCAAAAATTTGAAACCAGGGTTCTTAATTCTCCGCACTCCTCAGCTCGCGCCTTGCTCCCCAACCAAGCCATGCTTTTAGGTCTGCTTGCCACTGTCTTATTTTTGGAAGGTGTTATGCCCAACTTTTTTTTTCTTTTTTTTCTCTTACTATGCTGATGGAATGTGGGAAAGTAAGGTGCTCGACTGCTCTGCTGAAGTTTTCATGAAATACTGTACGTAGAGCTTCTGAATGTGGGGGAGCGTATGATACCAGTTGCCTGGTTTAAATACTTTCCTTTGATTGAAGGTTGGGACCATCTGCAATCTCTGACAACATCCCACACAGATCTTACACAGGGGTAGAAATGCAAAAAAAAAAAAAAAAGAGCAGCATTGGGGAAGAGGAGAAAACATGGGTAGGGTGGTGGTCTTTAATTTTTTACCTACTGCTGTACGTTTATCAATGGCAAAGTGGTGATTGGTCATTTACAAAGTGCCATTTATAAATGGCAATGTATAAAGCACTTTCAGGTGGTCAGTGTGCCTGTTCACTGAGCCAACCTGTACATTACCCAACTATCTCCTCTTCACAATGTGTATGCACTGTATCAAATTCACCAATACCAAACTCCATGTTTCCACCCCCTTAATACCATAATGTTTTTTTATTTTCAATCAAATGTGGCAAAAAATGAAATCATTTTGGGGTATCTTTCTTTCCAAAAAGGGCCATTTTGAGGGTGTTTTTACTGTTCTGACATTTCTTTTAAATAGAAAATAAGGGAAAAAGGAACACATTGGTTAATAAATACAAAAAAAAAAAAAAAAAAAACACATTCACACAAATGATATTCAGCATCCGTGCGCTAATCATACCAGTCCAAGGGTTGCTTGTGTGTCTTCCTTCCAAATAATAGTCTATTTAAAACTAGGTCGCTGCAGCTCCAGTCGGCTCCACTGGGTGGCGGATCGGTAAACCATGCAAAAAACAAACAAGACCAGGTGCACAACCGACCTTGTGTAATACAGTTCAGGGTACAGCAAGTACTGGGCATGTAATGATTCCTCTCCCCTGTCTGGTCTCTTCAAGTTCTGCACTATACCCGATCAGTGCCCCCTGTGAAACTGAAGGTCGTCCCTTTCTGATCTCCTGAGCGAGCCGTCCACTGTAACTTCGGCGTCTCTGCTGGACCGCTCGCTCAGGAGATCAGAAGGGGACCTTCAGTTTCACAGGGGGCACTGATCGGGTAAAGTGCGGAACTTGAAGAAGCCAGACAGGGAAGATGAATCATTACATGCCCAGTACTTGCTGTACCATGTGAGTGCATCTTATTCATCATTTTATTACCCTTCAATAAAAACTGTATTACACTAGGTTGGTTGTGTGCCTGGTCTTGTTTGTTTTTTGCACAGTTAATAAATACCAGCAAAGGAAAGCTTTATTCATCTAAAACAAGGTAAAATTCATTGCAGTACAATATTGCATGATGTAGTAATTGTCAGTCAAACTATCACATCATTGGAAACTGAAAAATGGCTCGAATGAAGGGCTATTACAGGCTAGTATTCAAATGGTCAATTTGCCCCAATTGGGCAGCAGGCAGTGAAAGCCCTCAAAGGCCCAATAGCTGTATGGAAACTATACTGAGAGAAGTACAGTGACTGTCATTACTGACCTGTTTCTAACAATGCTTATTGCCCGCTGTACTGTATTATCATTACTTTCTGAGTAACTGATCTAGAACAAGCCTGCATATTAGAAAGTTAGAGTGAAGACAGAACTTCTTATCTGCATACTAGTTCCAGGTCAATGCTTCAGGAATAGTAAAACCAATGTTGCTTGACAACCAAGCAACCAGATTAGTATTTTGCTAGATCAGCATTGTCAGACTCCATATTGTAGTACAAGTTCCCTAAAGTGTATGCTAAATTGGTTGTAAACCTCAGTCGTGGAATCGGAGCAAAGCACATACAGTATCTCACAAAAGTGAGTACACCTCTCACATTTTTGTAAAAATCTATTCTATCTTTTCATGTGACAACACTGAAGAAATGACACTTTGCTACAATGTAAAGTAGTGAGTGCACAGCTTGTATAACAGTGTACATTTGCTGTCCCCTCAAAATAACTTAACACACAATCCATTAATGTCTAAACCGCTGGCAACAAAAGTAAGTACACCCCTGTGGAGTGGAAATGTCCAAATTGGGCCCAATTAGCCATTTTCCTTCCCTGGTGTCATGTGACTCATTAGTGTTACAAGGTCTTAGGTGTGAATGGGGAACAAAAAATTCATAAAAGGCAGCGCTAACAGGTAAAAAACAAAAATCTGTGTATACAATACTAAAAAGTGTATATAAATAAATATATACGAATAACTGTGATAAAATATTAAAATACATATGAAATAAAGTGCATTCGTGATCAGCAAATACAAAAATCAATACATATTAAAGTGCAAAAATATATTGTAGTCATGTGTCCATTGTGCAACCATATGCAAGGTGCAAAATATATATATATATATATATATATATACTAAGGTGCAGTCCAAAAGAAGGTTTCCTTCAAAGAAACTAAGGTGCTGGAAAAGTGCTCAAATAATCCATATAGGTGCCCGGGTGCTCTTCAGGAAGAAAAGCCCCCTATGGGGATGCACTCACCAAATTTAGGATATAAATAAGCCTTAAGCAGATATGATATCCCCTGGACGGATGGATGGATCCAATAAAGCCTCTTAGGAATGGCTCCCTTAATGACTCCTCTCCTCTCTCTCCCCAACTGTACTTTTGGCTTTTGAATTACTTTCTCAGAAAGGCCTGGAATAAGAACAGGTGAGGTTCTTGGAGAAGCTGGAAAACTTCCACTATGCAGAGAGCTACTTGATGTGATGTTACTGTCACTGTCAGTCTGTAGTTTTGGACTTTGTGTAATTTCATCAGGAAGCCTTTCCTTTACTCAGTTTATACCCCTGGGGAATGGGGAACAGGTGTGTTAAATTTGGTGTTATCGCTTTCACTCACTCATACTGGTCACTGGAAGTTCATCATGGCACCTTATGGCAAAGAACTCTCAGAGGATCTGAAAAAAAAAAAAAATGTTGCTCTACATAAAGGTGGCCTAGGCTATAGGAAGATTGCCAAGACCCTGAAACTGAGCTGCAGCACAGTGGCCAAGACCATACAGTGGTTTAACAGGACAGGTTCCACTGAGAACATGGCTCGCCATGATGGAACAAAGGAGTTGAGTGCACATGCTCAGTGTCATATCTAGAGGTTGTCTTTGGGAAATAGACGTATGAGTGCTGCCAGCATTGCTGCAGAGGTTGAAGGGGTGGGGGGTCAGCCTGTCAGTGCTCAGACCATCATCCGCACACTGGATCAAATTAGTCTGCATGGCCGTCATTCCAGAAGGAAGCCTCTTCTAAAAATGATGCACAAGAAAGCCTGCCAACAGTTTGCTGAGGACAAGCAGACTAAGGACATGGATTACTGATAAGACCAAGGTAAACGTATTTGGTGCAGATGGTGTCAAGCGTGTGTGGCAGCAACCAGGTAAGGAGCAAAAAGACAAGTGTGTCTTGCCTACAGTCAAGTATAGTGGTGGGAGTGTCATGGTCTGAGGCTGCATGAGTGCTGCCGGAACTGGTTAGCTACAGTTCACTGAGGGAGCCATGAATGTCAACATATACTGTGACATACTGAAGCAGAGCATGATCCCTCCCTTTGGAGACTGGACTGCAGGGCAGTATTCCAGAAGGATAACGACCCAAACACACCTCCAAGATGACCACTGCCTTGCTAAAAAAAGCTGAGGGTAAACGTGATGGATTGGGCAAGCGTGTCTCCAGACTTAAACCCAATTGATCATTTGTGGGGCATCCTCAAACAGAATGTGGAGGAGCGCAAGGTCTCTAACATCCTCTAGCTCCGTGATGCTGTCATAGAGGAGTGGAAGAGGACTCCAGTGACAACCTGTGAAACTCTGGTGAACTCCATGCCCAAGAGGATTAAGGCAGTGCTGGAAAATAATGGTGGCCACACAAAATATTGACACTTTGGGCCCAATTTGGACATTTAAACTTAGGGGTTTACTCACCTTTGTTGCCAGCAGTTTAGACATTAATGGCTGTGTGTTGAGTTTTTTGAGGGCAATTTTACACTGTTATACAAGCTGTACACTCACTACTTTACATGGTAGCAAAGAGTCATTTTTTCAGTGTTGTCACATGAAAAGATATTTATAAAATATTTACAAAAATGTGAGGGGTGTACTCACTTTTGTGAGATTCTGTATATCTGTAGTGTTTACTAGAGTTGAGCGGACACCTGGATGTCCGTGTTTGGCGGGTTTGGCCGAACTTGAAAAAAAAGTCCGGGTCCGTGTCCCGGACTTTTTCCGAACTTTACCCGGACACCGAAACCTATTGAAGTCAATGGGGACCCAAACTTTCAGGCGCTAAAATGGCTCTAAAACACCAATGGAAAGGGCTAGAGTGCTGCAAATGGCAGCAAAACGTAGTTAAGAGCATGGCAAGTGCTCTGCAAACAAATGTGGATAGGGAAATAACTTAAAACAACAAAAAAAAAACAGAAAAATAAAACAATTTTCATCATCTGTGAAGGACGAGGCCCATATGGAGTAGGAGGGAGGTTGAGGTGGTGGTGGATGTGGTGGTGTAGGTGGAAGCGGCGGTGGAGGAGGACGAGGTATCCAACACTGTTTTTTTTCAGTCATTTTAAATGAGGGTACACCCCAAAAGAGTGAGAAAGATCAAAAATATAACAATGGCTGGGTAAGGTCGGTATCCATCTCTATTCTGCACAAGGTACGGAAAAGTCCTGTGGGATCCATGCCTGGTTCATTTTAATGAACGTGAGCTTGTCCACATTTTCTCTGGACAGGCGGCTGCTCTTGTCTGTGATAACGCCCCCAGCCGTGCTAAATACACGTTCAGATAATACACTGGCTGCAGGGCACGCCAGCACCTCCAAGGCGTAAAGGGCAAGCTCAGGCCATGTGCCCAATTTGGAGACCCAGAAGTTGAAGGGGGCAGACCCCTCATTCACTACATGTAGGCGTGTGCACACATACTGCTCCACCATGCTGGTGAAATGCTGCCTCCTGTTAAGACGTTCCATATGAGCTGCTGGTGCTGCTGTTTGTTGTGGCGTGCTGACAAAGCTTTTCCATATTTCGGCCATGCTAACCCTGCCTTCTGAGGTGCTGGCGGTGCCCTGGTTGCGTTGGCGACCTCTTCCTCCTCCTCCTCTGCCTTGGCCTTGTGCTTCCACTGTGGCCCAGCTGTCAGGTGGGAATGCCAGCAGCATCGCGTCTACCAGTGTGCACTTGTACTCGCGCATCTTGCGATCACGCTCTAGTGAGTGAATTAAGGACGGTACGTTGTCCTTGTAATGGGGATCCAGCAGCGTGGCCACCCAGTAATCAGCACAAGTTAGAATGTGGGCAACTCGGCGGTCGTTGTGGAGACACTGCAGCATGTAATCGCTCATGTGTGCCAGGCTGCCCAGAGGCAACTAAAGGCTGTCCTCTGTGGGAGGTGTATCGTCTGTGTCCTCTGTATCCCCCCAGCCACGCACCAGTGATGGCCATGAGCTGGCCTGGGTGCCACCCTGCTGTAAACATGGTTCCATCTCCTCCTCCTCATCCTCCTCATCCTCCAGAACTGTGCCCCTGCTGGACAATTGTGTCCCTGGCGTTTGTGTGTGCAGGAACCCACCCTCGGAGCCACTTGCGAATGACTGCCCTGAAAGCCTTGGAAATTTTACCTCTTCATCCTCCTCCTCCTCCTCATCCTGTGCCACATCCTCTTCCATCATCGCCCGAATCGTTTTTTGAAGGAGGCATAGAAGTGGGATAGTTAAGCTGACAATGGCGTCATCGGCACTGGCCATGTTGGTGGAGTACTCAAAACAGTGCAACAAGGCACACAGGTCTCGCATGGAGGCCCAGTTATTGGTGGTGAAGTGGTGCTGTTCCGCAGAGCGACTCACGCGTGCGTGCTGCAGCTGAAACTCCACTATGGCCTGCTGCTGCTCGCACAGTCTTTCCAGCATGTGCAAGGTGGAGTTCCACCTTGTGGGCACGTCACATATGAGGCGGTGAGCAGGAAGGCCGAAGTTACGCTGCCCGCACTTTCTGCAGCAGCTCTGACATATCGGGGTAATTTTTAAGGAACCTCTGCACCACCAAATTCAGCACATGCGCCAGGCAAGGGATGTGCGTCAAACCGGCTAGGCCCAGAGCTGCTATGAGATTTCGCCCGTTATTGCACACCACCAGGCCGGGCTTGAGGCTCGCTGGCAGCAACCACTCATTTGTCTGCTGTTCCATGCTCCTCCACAACTCCTGCGCGGTGTGTGGTTCTTCCCCCAAATAGGCAAGTTTTAAAACTGCCTGCTGTCGTTTACCCCTGGCCGTGCTGAGGTTGGTGGTGTTACGCTGACCGGATGAGGAGGCGGTAGAGGATGAGGAAGCGGAGTAGGAGGAGTTAGGAACAGGAGGCAAATTGAAGCGCCCTGCAATCCTCGGTGGTGGAAGGACATGCGCCAAATTGCCATCCGCCACTGCATTTACCCAGTGTGCCGTTAGGGAGATATAACGCCCCTGACCATGCTTACTGGTCCACGTATCGGTAGTTAGGTGGACCTTGGCACAGATGGCATTGCGCAGTGCACACCTGATTTTTTCCCCCACTTGGTTGTGCAGGGAAGGGATGGCTTGCCTGGAAAAGTAGTGGCGGCTGGGCACGACGTACTGTGGGACAGCCACTGACATAAGGCTTTTAAAACTGTGCGTCTCCACCAGACGGAATGACAGCATTTCAAAGGCCAAGAATTTTGAAATGCTGTAATTCAGGGCCAGGGATCGCGGGTGGGTAGGGGGGTACTTCCTCTTCCTCTGAAGTGTTTGGGAGATGGAAACCTGAACGCTTCCACGGGACATTGTCGCACGGGTGTATCTCAGTCAAATATGCAAACCATGCCGCAATTTTATTTTTTTTACCCCAAAAGGGTGTTTATTAAATAGCGGAATAGAAAAACAGTATACAAATACAATGGGTGTATCTCACAGTCAAATATGCAAAGTATGCCGCAAATTTAATTTTTTTCACCCCAAAAGGGTGTATATTGAATAGCGGAATAGAAAAAAGGATATAAAACGGTGTATCTCACACGTACAAACACAGACTAGGCCCCGATTGCAATTTTTTGTACCCTAAAGGGAGGATGAGGAGTAGGAGGAGTTCGGAACAGGAGGCAAACTGAAGCGCCCTGCAATCCTTGGCGGTGGAAGGAGATGCACCAAACAAATTTAAAAGGTGTATCTCACACGTACTGATACAGACTATGCCGTAATTACATTTTTTTCACCCCAAAAGGGTGTATATTGAATAGTGGAATAGCAAAAATTTTATAAAATGGTGTATCTCACACGTACAAACACAGACTAGGCCCAGAGTACAATTTTTTGTACCCTAAAGGGAGGATGAGGATGAGGAAGAGGAGTAGGAGGAGTTCGGAACAGGAGGCAAACTGAATCGCCCTGCAATCCTCGGCGGTGGAAGGAGATGCGCCAAACAAATTTAAAAGGTGTATCTCACACGTATCGATACAGACTATGCCGAAATTTAATTTTTTACACTCCAAAAGGGTGTATATTGAATAGTGGAATAGCAAAAATGTTATAAAATGGTGTATCTCACACGTACAAACACAGACTAGGCCCCGAGTACAATTTTTTGTACCCTAAAGGGAGGATGAGGATGAGGATGAGGAAGAGGAGTAGGAGGAGTTCGGAATAGGAGGCAAACTGAAGCGCCCTGCAATCCTCGGCGGTGGAAGGAGATGCGCCAAACAAATTTAAAAGGTGTATCTCACATGTACCGATACAGACTATGCCGTAATTTTATTTTTTACACTCCAAAAGGGTGTATATTGAATAGCGGAATAGGAAAAATTCTATAAAACGGTGTATCTCACACGTACAAACACAGACTAGGCCCCGATTACAATTTTTTGTACCCTAAAGGCAGGATGAGGATGAGGAGTAGGAGGAGTTCGGAACAGGAGGCAAACTGAAGCACCCTGCAATCCTCGGCGGTGGAAGATGCGCCCCAAAAATTGGAAAGGTGTATCTTACACGTACCGATACAGACTATGCCGCAATTTAATTCTTTTTTCCCCAAAGGGTGTAGATTGAATAGCGGAATAGAAAATATAAAAAATGTGCTGCGCCAGATGTGCACCAATAAACATAAATGATATTAATATAATCAATATCTGAAGTCCATACAAGCTGTGATTGTGCTCAAAATCCAATAAATGTGCATTAGTGTCCAAGTGTCCAAATCAGTCTTCCTCGGTAGACGCTGGAGCCATACGCTCGTCGTAACGCGTATAGGGGGGCGGAGCTTGCGTGACCGACGCCGAACATCTCTCGATTGACACACGCTATTATTTGCCATAACAGCAGGCACGGTGAAGTGCCCTGTACATGTGAGTAAACTTCTATTTTCCTCAATAAAGCCTGATTGTTGAAACGGAGAGCACTATATTTTCCCTTTTATATTTTGCATCGCATGTCCCGTGTCTTGAGACCTCCGGAGGTGGGAGGCTGGAGTGTCTTTCCAGGAGTCTGATATCCTCAGTATATGCTTTTGCTGGCCCGTCTGGGTCCTTTTTGGAGGTGAGAGGCCAATCTAGCAGGTGGAGGGATTTCACAGATTGGTGTGCACTTTTCACCAGATTGTATTTCTGATTTGGACACTTGGACACTAATGCACATTTATTGGATTTTGAGCACAATCACAGCTTGTATGGACTTCAGATATTGATTATATTAATATCATTTATGTTTATTGGTGCACGTCTGGCGCAGCACATTTTTTGTATTTATTTTGATTTATTGTGGGATGTGAACACGATTGGTGTATGCTGCCGGCTATATATGTTTTATGCACAGTGATATTTAAGCACTTTTTCAGTACATCATTCACGCACAGTGTTTTTACCTATTTTGAGTGTTATATCACATATTTGGTTTTGCGCTGATAGTTTTTTGTTATATTTGGAATAGAAAATATGATATAAAAAGGTGTATCTCACACGTACAAACCCAGACTAGGCCCCGATTACTATTTTTTGTACCCTAAAGGCAGGATGAGGAGTAGGAGGAGTTCGGAACAGGCAGGAGGCAAACTGAAGCACCCTGCAATCATCGGCGGTGGAAGATGCGCCCCAAAAATTTGGAAGGTGTATCTCACACGTACCGATACAGACTATGCCGCAATTTCATTCTTTTTACCCCAAAGGGTGTAGATTGAATAGCGGAATAGAAAATATGATATCAAAAGGTGTATCTATCTCACACGTACAGACTCAGACTAGGCCCAGATTACTATTTTTTGTACCCTAAAGGCAGGATGAGGAGTAGGAGGAGTTTGGAACAGGCAGGAGGCAAACTGAAGCACCCTGCAATTCTCGGCGGTGGAAGATGCGCCCCAAAAATTTGGAAGGTGTATCTCACACGTACCGATACAGACTATGCCGCCCGCAATTTAATTTATTTTACCCCAAAGGGTGTAGATTGAATAGCGGAATAGAAAATATGATATCAAAAGGTGTATCTATCTCACATGTACAAACCCAGACTAGGCCCCGATTACTATTTTTTGTACTCTAAAGGCAGGATGAGGAGTAGGAGGAGTTCGGAACAGGCAGGAGGCAAACTGAAGCACCCTGCAATCCTCGGCGGTGTAAGATGCGCTCAAAAAATTGGAAAGGTGTATCTCACACGTACCGATACAGACTATGCTGCAATTTAATTGTTTTTACCCCAAATGGTGTAGATTGAATAGCGGAATAGAAAATATGATATCAAAAGGTGTATCTGTCTCACACGTACAGACCCAGACTAGGCCCCGATTACTATTTTTTGTACCCTAAAGGCAGGATGAGGAGTAGGAGGAGTTCGGAACAGGCAGGAGGCAAACTGAAGCACCCTGCAATCCTCGGCGGTGGAAGATGCGCCCCAAAAATTGAAAGGTGTATCTCACACGTACCGATACAGACTATGCCGCAATTTAATTCTTTTTACCCCAAGGGTGTAGATTGAATAGCGGAATAGAAAATATGGTATCAAAAGGTGTATCTATCTCACACGTACAGACCCAAACCAGGCCCCGATTACTATGTTTTGTACCCTAAAGGCAGGATGAGGAGTAGGAGGAGTTCGGAACAGGCAGGAGGCAAACTGAAGCACCCTGCAATCCTCGGCGGTGTAAGATGCGCCCAAAAAATTGGAAAGGTGTATCTCACACGTACCGATACAGACTATGCTGCAATTTAATTATTTTTACCCCAAAGGGTGTAGATTGAATAGTGGAATAGAACATATGATTTAAAAAGGTGTATCTCACATGTACAAACCCAGACTAGGCCCCGATTACAATTTTTTGTACTCTAAAGGGAGGATGAGGAGTAGGAGGAGTTCGGAACAGGCAGGAGGCAAACTGAAGCACCCTGCAATCCTCGGCGGTGTAAGATGCGCCCCAAAAATTGGAAACGTGTATCTCACACGTACCAATACAGACTATGCCGCAATTTAATTCCTTTTACCCCAAAGGGTGTAGATTGAATAGCGGAATAGAAAATATGATATCAAAAGGTGTATCTATCTTACACGTACAAACCCAGACTAGGCACCCGATTACTATTTTTGTACCCTAAAGGCAGGATGAGGAGTAGGAGGAGTTCGGAACAGGCAGGAGGCAAGCTGAAGCACCCTGCAATCCTCGGCGGTGGAAGATGCGCCCCAAAAATTGAAAGGTGTATCTCACACGTACCGATACAGACTATGCCGCAATTTAATTATTTTTACCCCAAAGGGTGTAGATTGAATAGCGGAATAGAAAATATGATATCAAAAGGTGTATCTATCTCACACGTACAGACCCAGACTAGGCCCCGATTACTATTTTATGTACCCTAAAGGCAGGATGAGGAGTAGGAGGAGTTCGGAACAGGCAGGAGGCAAACTGAAGCACCCTGCAATCCTCGGTGGTGGAAGATGCGCCCCAAAAATTGGAAAGGTGTATCTCACGCGTACCGATACAGACTATGCTGCAATTTAATTGTTTTTACCCCAAATGGTGTAGATTGAATAGCGGAATAGAAAATATGATATAAAAAGGTGTATCTCACACGTACAAACCCAGACTAGGCCCCGATTACTATTTTTTGTACCCTAAAGGCAGGATGAGGAGTAGGAGGAGTTCGGAACAGGCAGGAGGCAAACTGAAGCACCCTGCAATCCTCGTCGGTGGAAGATGCGCCCCAAAAAATTGGAAGGTGTATCTCACACGTAACGATACAGACTATGCCGCAATTTTATTGTTTTTACCCCAAAGGGTGTACATTGAATAGCGGAATAGAAAATATGATATCAAAAGGTGTATCTATCTCACACGTACAGACCCAGACTAGGCCCCGATTACTATTTTTTGTACCCTAAAGGCAGGATGAGGAGTAGGAGGAGTTCGGAACAGGCAGGAGCTAAACTGAAGCACCCTGCAATCCTCGGCGGTGGAAGATGCGCCCCAAAAATTTGGAAGGTGTATCTCACACGTAACGATACAGACTATGCTGCAATTTTATTGTTTTTACCCCAAAGGGTGTAGATTGAATAGCGGAATAGAAAATATGGTATCAAAAGGTGTATCTATCTCACACGTACAGACCCAAACTAGGCCCTGATTACTATGTTTTGTACCCTAAAGGCAGGATGAGGAGTAGGAGGAGTTCGGAACAGGAGGCAAACTGAAGCACCCTGCAATCCTCGGCGGTGGAAGATGCACCCCAAAAATTGGAAAGGTGTATCTCACACGTACCGATACAGACTATGCCGCAATTTAATTATTTTTACCCCAAAGGGTGTAGATTGAATAGTGGAATAGAAAATATGATTTAAAAAGGTGTATCTCACATGTACAAACCCAGACTAGGCCCCGATTACAATTTTTTGTACTCTAAAGGCAGGATGAGGAGTAGGAGGAGTTCGGAACAGGCAGGAGGCAAACTGAAGCACCCTGCAATCCTCGGTGGTGGAAGATGCGCCCCAAAAATTGGAAAGGTGTATCTCACGCGTACCAATACAGACTATGCTGCAATTTAATTGTTTTTACCCCAAATGGTGTAGATTGAATAGCGGAATAGAAAATATGATATAAAAAGGTGTATCTCACACGTACAAACCCAGACTAGGCCCCGATTACTATTTTTTGTACCCTAAAGGCAGGATGAGGAGTAGGAGGAGTTCGGAACAGGCAGGAGGCAAACTGAAGCACCCTGCAATCCTCGTCGGTGGAAGATGCACCCCAAAAATTTGGAAGGTGTATCTCACACGTAACGATACAGACTATGCCGCAATTTTATTGTTTTTACCCCAAAGGGTGTACATTGAATAGCGGAATAGAAAATATGATATCAAAAGGTGTATCTATCTCACACGTACAGACCCAGACTAGGCCCCGATTACTATTTTTTGTACCCTAAAGGCAGGATGAGGAGTAGGAGGAGTTCGGAACAGGCAGGAGCTAAACTGAAGCACCCTGCAATCCTCGGCGGTGGAAGATGCGCCCCAAAAATTTGGAAGGTGTATCTCACACGTAACGATACAGACTATGCTGCAAATTTATTGTTTTTACCCCAAAGGGTGTAGATTGAATAGCGGAATAGAAAATATGGTATCAAAAGGTGTATCTATCTCACACGTACAGACCCAAACTAGGCCCTGATTACTATGTTTTGTACCCTAAAGGCAGGATGAGGAGTAGGAGGAGTTCGGAACAGGAGGCAAACTGAAGCACCCTGCAATCCTCGGCGGTGGAAGATGCACCCCAAAAATTGGAAAGGTGTATCTCACACGTACCGATACAGACTATGCCGCAATTTAATTATTTTTACCCCAAAGGGTGTAGATTGAATAGTGGAATAGAAAATATGATTTAAAAAGGTGTATCTCACATGTACAAACCCAGACTAGGCCCCGATTACAATTTTTTGTACTCTAAAGGCAGGATGAGGAGTAGGAGGAGTTCGGAACAGGCAGGAGGCAAACTGAAGCACCCTGCAATCCTCGGCGGTGTAAGATGCGCCCAAAAAATTGGAAAGGTGTATCTCACACGTACCGATACAGACTATGCTGCAATTTAATTGTTTTTACCCCAAAGGGTGTAGATTGAATAGCGGAATAGAAAATATGATATCAAAAGGTGTATCTGTCTCACACGTACAGACCCAGACTAGGCCCCGATTACTATTTTTTGTACCCTAAAGGCAGGATGAGGAGTAGGAGGAGTTCGGAACAGGCAGGAGGCAAACTGAAGCACCCTGCAATCCTCGGCGGTGGAAGATGCGCCCCAAAAATTGAAAGGTGTATCTCACACGTACCGATAGAGACTATGCCGCAATTTAATTCTTTTTACCCCAAGGGTGTAGATTGAATAGCGGAATAGAAAATATGGTATCAAAGGGTGTATCTATCTCACACGTACAGACCCAAACTAGGCCCCGATTACTATGTTTTGTACCCTAAAGGCAGGATGAGGAGTAGGAGGAGTTCGGAACAGGAGGCAAACTGAAGCACCCTGCAATCCTCGGCGGTGGAAGATGCGCCCAAAAAATTGGAAAGGTGTATCTCACACGTACCGATACAGACTATGCCGCAATTTAATTATTTTTACCCCAAAGGGTGTAGATTGAATAGTGGAATAGAAAATATGATTTAAAAAGGTGTATCTCACACGTACAAACCCAGACTAGGCCCCGATTACAATTTTTTGTACTCTAAAGGCAGGATGAGGAGTAGGAGGAGTTCGGAACAGGCAGGAGGCAAACTGAAGCACCCTGCAATCCTCGGCGGTGGAAGATGCGCCCCAAAAATTTGGAAGGTGTATCTCACACGTACCGATACAGACTATGCCGCAATTTAATTATTTTTACCCCAAAGGGTGTAGATTGAATAGCGGAATAGAAAATATGATATCAAAAGGTTTATCTATCTCACACGTACAGACCCAGACTAGGCCCCGATTACTATTTTTTGTACCCTAAAGGCAGGATGAGGAGTAGGAGGAGTTCGGAACAGGCAGGAGGCAAAATGAAGCACCCTGCAATCCTCGGCGGTGGAAGATGCGCCCCAAAAATTGAAAGGTGTATCTCACACGTACCGATATAGACTATGCCGCAATTTAATTCTTTTTACCCCAAAGGGTGTAGATTGAATAGCGGAATAGAAAATATGATATCAAAAGGTTTATCTATCTCACACGTACAGACCCAGACTAGGCCCCGATTACTATTTGTTGTACCCTAAAGGCAGGATGAGGAGTAGGAGGAGTTCAGAACAGGCAGGAGGCAAAATGAAGCACCCTGCAATCCTCGGCGGTGGAAGATGCGCCCCAAAAATTGAAAGGTGTATCTCACACGTACCGAAACAGACTATGCTGCAATTTAATTATTTTTACCCCAAAGGGTGTAGATTGAATAGCGGAATAGAAAATATGATATAAAATTGGTGATTTTTCAATAGCTCATGTGAACACAGCAGTGTCTTATGTTTTATATCACGGTCAGTTCTGCAGCAGGCTATGAAGGCAAAAAATAAGAAAATTTCCCTTTAAGTTTGTAATTTTTAAATAGATTAGTACAGACTATGCCACAATTTAATTTTTTTTTAACCCAAAAGGGTGTATATTGAATAGTGGAATAGAAAAAAGTGTATAAAATTGAAAATCACTCAATAGCACATGTGAACAACACAGCAGTGTCTTATGTCACGGTCAGCTCAGAGAGAGTCAGCAGCAAGCAGGCTATGAAGGGGGGGGGGGGGGAATTTCCCTTTAACTTGTAGTAAAATATAGCTGATGAACGCTGCACACAACTGACTGGTAAAAATAGATTTTTTTCTCCCTCCTCCTCAGTGGGCTCAAGTGAGGGCAAAAAGATTGTTCACTGCACCCCCCCCCACACAGCAAAATCGATGTGGACTGTCCCTGCCTAATCGCTCCAGCCTGTCCCTAATATGCTCAAATAACTTTCCCTGCCTACACTCCCACCTGTCCCTGCATTCTTTTAGGACACAATACAATTTTTCACTGTCTGTCCCTAATCAGCAGCCAGCACGTATGATGTGTGCTCTCTCTCTAAACTACAACAGAATGACGCAGCGCGCTGGGGCTCTCGAACTTATAAAGACATGGTCACATGCTTCAGATGGCCAATCACAGCTACTAATACATTAGTAGGCATGGCTGGGATGGCTTAAGTCACACCAGTTAAACGCTTGTTGATTGGCTGTTGAAAGCCCGCCATTAAAAGCGCGCCATTACATACAAAACAGGAAATAAAATGACCGAACACAGATTTTAAACCCGAACAAAAATCCCGGGTAACAAAAATTCAATTATTCGGTACGAACGCGAATAATACAGTCCGTGTTCGCTCAACACTAATCTCTGTGTATCATATGAAGCTGTTTACTTCATTGGGTATATGTGAGGGAGTACATCCACTTTACCCCAACAATGCTCCTCTCCCTTTTGGTCTTTAAATATACCATAAAAACATTTGTTTTATAATTTTCAGAAATGCAAATACACGTTGATCCTGCCAGACTATTTTGAGTTGACTGGAATACAAAGAAAGTTAGCCGCTCAGGTGAAGATTAGTTATGATTAAGGGAATGTGATTTCATGAAACGCGTCAACTATTCTGGTCCTTGTCCATGATGTCTTATGTCTGTTATATGGAGTTATGAATAAATCTATCCATTCTTTCATGCCGGAGTGTGGTCCTTCGTCTTTTGTATATGCATATTGTGAGCTGTGCTCGCTCCATCTGCTGACTATCAGTTATTGTTCATAAGTCTCTCTGAATACCACAAAACACCTTTGCTTGGATGACAATGATTCTCCTTCGTAGATGCAGTACAGTTAGTAAGTGTTGGCATCCTATGATAGGAAGTGTGTTATTGGCAGAATCGCAAGGTGAAAATAAAGGAAAAAAAAAAACACCCATACACACACAAACCAAAGAAATGCAGCTTAGGACTGGTAAGCTGCAATATATGAAAGTTTTGTTCTTGGGTTTAGGTGTTAATGTTCCCTGTATCCATCATTCCCCTCAAATGCAAGCATTGACAAATACGATAGGAAGTATACTGTAACTCCCACTCCGATTAACAACTCTAGAAAAAGGAGGGTGAGAATCTGATTTGTCACTGGAGCTGGTTTTCGTGGGGAGCATAATGTGAATTGAAGAATATGCACATGAAATCAAGCCAAAATTGGACAAAAAATGCAGGAAAATTGGCAGCAAAATTGTAGGAAAACTGATGATGTCATTAAGGTAGTCAGCAGCTATGCCAGGAGACTGTCATTGCTAGACATGTGTGATTCGTTTCATCACGAATTGAAATTCGGACACAATATACATCCAAATCTCCGAATCACAACAGTAATGAATTTCAACGAAATTTAAAATAAATTATAAGGAAACAACAGAATGTATTTCTATTCATCAGTTTCATTTAGACCTTTTGTTAAAGTATAACTAAAGGCAAAACTTTTTTTTTTTTTTTTTTTTAGTTTTGGATAGAATAGAGATAGATTAGAACACTTGTACATTTTTATTGCTGTTGGTGCCTCTGTTAGGGTGATTCACCCTCTCTATTCATCCTGTTTATCATTATCATTGAAAGTGAAAGTAAAAGAAAATCCCCAAATTTTGGGTTGTCCCCAAAAAAGTAATATAGTTAAATAATTACATTGTTAGCCAGGTTGAAAAAAGACAAGTCCATCTGGCTCAACCAATAAAAAAAAAAAAACAGTAATGAAAACCATACAATCCAATATACATAAACCTATACCCTCAGTTGATCCAGAGGAAGGCGAAAAAAACACAGCAAAGCATGATCCAATTTGCTACAGCAGGGGAAAAAAAATTCCTTTGTGATCCCCCGAGAGGCAATCAGATATTCCCTGGATCAACTTTACCTATAAATATTAGTACCCACTTATATTATGTACACCTAGGAAAGAATCCAGGCCTTTTTTAAAGCAATCTAGTGAGCTAGCCAGAACCACCTCTGGAGGGAGACTATTCCACATTTTCACAGCTCTTACAGTGAAGAAACATTTCTGTATTTGGAGACGAAATCTGTTTTCCTCTAGATGTAAAGAGTGCCCCCTTGTCCTCTGTGTTGACCTTAAAGTGAACAACTCAACACCAAGTTCACTATATGGACCCCTTATGTATTTATACATGTTGATCATATCCCCCATTATGCTCCTCTTCTCAAGAGAGAATAAATTCAGTTCCTCTAATATTTTCTCATAGCTGAGGTCCTCCATGCCTCTTATCAGTTTGGTTGCCCTTCTCTGCACTTTCTCCAGTTCCCGGTATCCTTTTTGAGAACTGATGCCCAAAACTGAACTGCATATTCCAGATGAGGTCTTACTAATGATTTGTACAGGTGCAAAATGATATCTCGCTCTCTGGAGTCCATGCCTCTGTTAATACAAGAAAGGACTTTGCTTGCTTTGGAAACCCCAGCTTGTCATCACATGCTATTATTAAGCTTATGATCTACCAGAACACCCAGATCCTTCTCCACTATGGATTCCCCCAGTTCTACTCCACCTAGTATGTATGATGCATGCATATTCTTCCAACGCATGTGCATAACTTTACATTTATCAACATTAAACCTCATTTGCCAAATAGTTTCCCAATGAAACAATGCATTGAAGTCAGCTTGTAAGTTGAAGACATCCTGTAAAGAAGTTATACCACTGCAAAGCTTGGTGTCATCTGCAAAGACTGAAATGGTATTTTTAATCCCAGACCCTATATCAGTGGTCCTCAACTCCGGTCCTCGGGGCCCACTAACAGGCCAGGTTTGCAAGATAACTAAATAACATCACAGGTGATCTCATTTGCTGCTCAGTGATTGCAGTATTCTGGTCTACATCTCCCCAAGGTAATACTTAAAATCTGGCCTGTTAGTGGGCCTCGAGGACCGGAGTTGAGGACCACTGCCCTATATCATTTATAAAGATATTAAAAAGTAAGGGTCCCAACACTGAACCTTGGGGTACACCACTGATAACCTTAGAGACCATTCAGAGGAAGAATCAATAACCACTACTCTCTAAATTCTTGCCAGAATAGAGGGAAATCTTCCAATAGGGACACTAGTTCTGGTAACCTGGGGCTCCCTAACAAATTCCCTTAATTTGGAGGGATTTCCCCTCACTTCCTGTTTGGCTATGAGACAGGAAGTAAAGGGAAATCGCTGCAATGGAACAGAAATGGCAAAAAAAAAAAAAACGCGGTTACTACCCTCCCTTGCTCTATCTAAAATCTGTGTCTATAGTTCTAGTTAAATGTTTAAAGCATTTGAAATAACATAATGACATAAAGAAAGATCCAAATTGATTTAGATCAATTTTGTGTTTATATTGCATTACCAGTTTTCATGCACTACATTTAAAATGGGAACATACTGCAATAGATACAGTAAGATATAAAAGTGAAATAAAATGATGATTCCTACTTATTGTGTTTGGGTTGGATGGAGGTGGATCCATCGGATTCTCTGAATCATAATAATAAATCCAAAATAAATTTTGTTCCATTTGCCATGTTGTGATTTGGATATTCTGATGGATTCACCTCCATCCAACCCAAACAGAGTGCAAAAGTAATCTCCTGAAATAATGAATTAAGACGATAAAAGGAATATAGCCAATCTTCCGATATAACTTCCCGAAATAGGAATAGGTGCCTGAGGAAGGAGGTTGAGCCTCGGAAACAATGTTGCGGCTCCGCCCTCTCCAACACTGTTGCTGTTTCTGTCCCTCGCTGGTATCCGTGGAGGATCCGGCGCCGCCGAGTGACATCATCTCCGGCTACCATTGCCGATGCATTTCAGCTACTTTGGTATCGCGGCATTAGCACCATTCATCTCGTCTTCTGCTGCTGCAACCGGCTCACTGCACACAGCAGTGGCTGTGTTGCTCATCCCGGTCCTGAGTCACCCTCCAGCCCATACCATCTTGTGGACACTGTCATCAGGAGGATGATCTGCTTGTCACCTTATTGACATGTAAGTGTTGAGTAACAAATCTGGTGCCCTTTGTTTTCCTATTTGTAGAAATAGGAATCAATTTGGAACAACAAATATACAAAATGAATCCCAATGAATCCCAATATACAAAATTAATTTCCAAAAATCGATCATTCTAATACGATGAATATGGTGAAACAAAAATATTAACTTAACAAATGAATGGAAAACACAACAATTTTTTCCGTCGTGCACATTTGTAGCCACTGCTATTGGACCAGTAGCTGCAGTCGCAATAGTAACAAAACTTGCTGGCGAGCGGTGAATTCTGTAACACTTCAAATCTCCATTATTATCCTACAGAACACCTTCAACAACTTTGAGCGTGCAAGTTTTCTTACTGATGTAGTCTTTCGCGTTAGAGAATGGTGGATTTCCCGCCACTCTTGTTTATATGAATTGCGAAGGATAGACTGCATGAGTCCTTTAAAAATACCACTCAGACTTGCAACACTCTGCATTGTCAGTGGGACTTTCATATTCTTATTTAACAAACCAAGTGGGACTTTGACGATTAATTGCCAGAATAGTGGCTGAATGAGCCTTTGAAGTGCTTTGTGTGTCTCTCTTGCAGGCAAGGAGTCAGGAGACAAAAGGAAACAGCTTATTGTATTCAAGCCAGGGACTTCTGGAAGCATAATTGTGAATGGGAAATAGAGTGTAACACTGAAGGGGGAGGGAGGAGGGGGGGTAGCTAGACCTTAAAACCTTTGTCTGTTTGACTATTTTTTTCCCCTTTTCCAACCAGGTAATGTAACATATGCTAGGAAATCCTGAGCGCCCTCCTTTTCTAACATTCGTTTTCAAATGCCCCTTTCATGTTGTAAACTAAACTGAGTGCTCGGTTCTTTGAACTGCTGCAGGTAGCAGATGCCTGGCAGTGTGATACGGACAGTCACCTTCGTGGCTGTGCTGTACTTAATGAAATGGCTTACAGAATAGTTTCATTATTGTCACCGCTGAATGCCTCCTGAGCGGATGTGTGCAATGCATCCGGACCTCTAAATTACAGGCCTGCCTCACACCTGGCTAGGACGAGAGTATTACTTTCACTCAGGCTTGTGAACCTATTAAAAACTCAGACAAGGAAAAATTACTGTATCCCTTTAACCCTCTATGCAGCACAGGATTCAACGTTTTTTGTGTACAGAAATGTCAGTATTGAAGGCCTTGCCCTCACACAAACAGGTACTCTTACTTGGATACACCTAATTTGTGGATTCAGGGAAGCATTCAGTAAACAAAAGCACATCTTAAATTTATAAAAGACTTTATGTGAGCTTTGCACAGTGTGCTGTCCTGTGGAGGGCACCCACAGCTAGGTTTTAATCTCATATGCTCAAAAACATAATACTATGTGTAATATACCTAATATGTCTTATATTTTCATACTGCTGCATACTTTTAACTGTTAACTACTGTACGATTTTTTTCCCCGCCATCTGTGTCCCATTGGGGAGATTTATCTTCACTTTCTGTCCCACAGCCAAACAGGAAGTGAAAGAAATCCCTGCAAATTAACCACTTTACCACCGGAGGATTTTGCTGTCTTAAGTACAGGCCACTTTTTGCGATTCGGCAGTGTGCAAATTTAACTGACAATTGCGCGGTCATGCAACGCCGTAACCAAACAAAATTTACGTCCTTTTTTTCCCCACAAACAGAGCTTTCTTTTGGTGGCATTTGATCACCTGTGCGATTTTCATTTTTTGCGATATTAATAAAAAAAGCGACAATTTTGAGAAAATAACAATATTTTTCTACTTTGAAAGTTAAAAAATATCCAATATATTCAATTTTCTCATATATTTAGGCCAAAATGTATTTAGATGCATGTCTTTGACAAAAAAATTCTCAATGAGCGTATTTTTAACCGCTTTAAGACCGGAAGATTTTACCCCCCTTCCTGACCAGGCCATATTTTGCGATTCGGCACTGCGTTACTTTAATGGACAATTGCGCGGTCGTGCGATGCTGTACCCAAATTAAATTTATGTTCTTTTTTTCCCCACAAATAGAGCTTTCTTTTGGTGGTATTTGATCACCTGTGTGATTTTTACTTTTTGCGCTATAAACAAAAAAATGCGACAATTTTGAAAAAATAACAATATTTTTCACATTTTTTTTATATGAAATTGCCCCCCCCCCAAAAAAAATGTAAAAATCAAAATTTTTTAACATTTTAGGCCAATTCGTTTTCTACTACATATTTTTGGTAAAAAAATCGCAATAAGCGTATTTTGATTGGTTTGCGCAAAAATTATCGCAGCTACTAACTACGGGAAATTTATGTCATTTTTATTGTTTTTTTTTTAACTAGTAATGGCGGCGATCCGGCGGCGATCTGCGATTTTTTTTTGCGGGACTGCGACATTGCGGCGGACAGATCGGACCCTTGACTGACATTTTTGACGCTATAAATATGCACTGTTACTGTAAAAATGACACTGGCAGGGAAGGGGTTAACTTTTATTGGTGATCAAGGGGTTATTGTATGCCTGGTGCTTACTAACGTGTGTGGGGGGAGGGGACTATGTGACACAGGCACAGATCGCAGGTTCAGCTATGCTGAACCCTGCAATCTGACCCTGTCTGTCACTTAGGAGATCCGCCCGCTTTGTTTACACAAGCAGGCGGATCTCCACACTCGATCCCCGATGAACGGGGAAGAGCGTGTAAGATTCTGGTACCTTTGGTACCCTTATTTACCATTTTCCTTTCAACATTGCGTCCCACCTTTCTAGTTAGGTAGAACGCATACACCTTTAAGACGGATGACGTCATCGCTGAGCGCCGCTGAGCGGCTATTTCAATCGCCGGCGTTCTCTCTCACGTTGTTCGTTCAATGTGTGCCTACATGCTTACAAGCCTTGTCTTGCTGTCGGAACCTCCAGCTATTTGCCTTTACCTGGAACAGACCGGAACCTCGCAACTGATCCCGTATCTCACTACCGGATCACTCCCTCACTACTGGACCCCTCTGCTTACTAAACCTTACTAGTGATAAGTACCCCACAGGGGAATCCTCCATAACTAACTTACACTATCATCTTCTGCACATTAAGGACTGTTACTATCTATGCATACTAATTCTACCATCTGCACTGTTACATAGATTGCTAGCTCTTGAGTCTACTACCATCTATCCTTGCACTGGGTTAGTCTATCCTGTATATGTCATCTGCTGTCCTTACCACCTGTTACCATACATGATTACTAACCTATCTGCATTCTACCTATTACCATCTACTACTCTCCTGAACATTACTATCAAGTGCTTACCATTACTGTCACTGCTCACACCTGTCCCTTCAGCACATCACCTCCATACTATCATATACATCCTATCACTCCAGGAACATCTTATTGAGTGTGTGTATATCTGTATGCTGAAGCAGACAGGCCCACAGTGATGAGTCTGGAGAGTTGGATCTGGTATTCCAACACATCTCTACATGACTACTGAGTGGAGATTCTGCAGCTGCAAATCCAGCTTACAATAAAAACGCAGGAGCGTTACAGATTGAACGAACCATAAAAAAATGGATTTAGCAGAATTACCCACTCAAGTGACACAATTAACACAACAAGTAAATGCATTAATACTTGCTCTTACTGAAGTAAAAGAAGACAATCAGACTCTGAGACAGCAGGTAACCCGTCTTTCCCAGCTTACTGCTGCTCAGCCCCCTGAACCCAAAATAAACCCTCCTCTAGTGTTTACAGGTGATCGGAAAAAATTTAGTGAATTCAAAAACGCATGTCAATTGCTTTTTTTGCTAAAACCGCGTACTTACCCTACTGATCAAATTAAAGTCTGTACCGTCATTTCATACTTAACGGGTGATCCACGGGCCTGGGCAGACTCTCTCTTTGAGAAAAATGATCAGCTTCTCAACTCCTATCCTTTATACCTAGCGGAACTCGCTAGTTTATGTGATGACCCAAATAGGCAGAGTACTGCTGATATCCAATTGAGGGCTTTAAAACAAGGAAGGAGACCTGTAGAAGACTTTGTAGCAGAGTTCAAAAGATGGACCCTTGATTCAGGGTGGAATGATACATCTCTGCGAACTCAGTTCAGACTCGGGTTGTCAGAAGCCGTTAAAGACGAGCTCGCCCGAGCGGATTTACCTGGCACTTTGGATGCCTTAATACAACTCAGTATCAACATTGACAGGCGACTGCGAGAAAGAAAGGCTGAGAAAATGGGAATGCCATTGTCTAGTCCTTCTCGGATTTCGGCCGTTGACCCTACTCCTATGGAGGTAGTAACCATACGCCCACCTTTATCAACTACTGAACGAGCCAGGAGAAGATCCAGTAATCTCTGCATGTACTGCGCATCCCCGGATCATTCGATAAGCATCTGTCCCCTTGTCCGCAAAAAAGAGGGTGAGTGTTCATATGTCTTGCTAGGGGGATTAACGACTTCCTTTTCTAAACCCTATCTCTTTGTTCATTTAACATTACAGTGGGACAAGACTAGGATTACCACCAAGGCTATGATCGACACAGGATCTTGTGGGAACTATATCGATACACGTTTTGTTACCTTAAATAAAATACCTATTATTTCAAAACCTAAACCTGTTTCTGTTAGTTTCATTAACGGTATCCCGCTATCTTCTGGTCCAATCACCAATCAGACACAAGCACTCCTTGTCACTGCTAACGAGTCTCATATGGAGACCACCTCCTTTGATATACTATCTTCACCCCATTTTCCCATTATTTTGGGACTCCCCTGGTTACACACACATCAACCAATCATAGATTGGAAAAGACGGACTTTAACTTTCCCTTCTCACTATTGTCAGATTACGTGTAACCTCCCATCTTATGGAAAGATCCTGTCTGTGGTGTCAGACGAGATTGCACCACTATGCTATCAGGATCTGTCCGAAGTATTCCTTGAGAAAAATGCTCAAGTGTTGCCTCCCCATAGGGATTATGATTGCACTATCGATCTACTCCCTAACAGCAAATTGCCTTTCGGTCATGTTATCCTCTTTCACAGGATGAACTCTCTCATCTCAAGGAATACTTGGATGAGAATTTGACAAAAGGGTTCATCAGACCCTCTACTTCTTCCACAGCTGCAGGACTTTTCTTTGTCCGCAATAAGGATTTAAGTCTTAGGCCTATTATCGATTATAGGCAATTAAATACCATTACAATAAAGGATCGCTATCCTTTACCGCTCATCCCTGAACTCATTGAACAAGTGCGTGGGGCTACTTACTTCTCTAAATTGGACCTAAAAGGGGCATACAACCTAATCCGAATCCGTGACGGAGATGAGTGGAAAACAGCATTCAGAACCAGATACGGATTATTCGAATATCTTGTGATGCCATTCGGGTTGTGTAATGCTCCCGCAGCTTTTCAAAGGTTCATAAACGACATCTTTAGAGATTTACTTGATGTCTGTGTTGTGGTATATCTGGACGATATACTTATCTATTCTCGATCTCTGTCTGAACATATAAAACATGTAAGACTTGTGTTATCCAGATTACTCGCACACAATCTATACGTGAAATTAAAAAAATGCCTATTTCATAAAGAAGAAATATTATTCCTAGGATACATCATATCCAAAACCGGAATCAAGATGGATATGAGCAAGATATCCTGTATTCTGGATTGGCCTATACCAACAAAACTCTTTCCCACCGGCAGGTACGATGGTCATTATTCTTCCTAAGATTCAACTTCTTAGTGACCTACACGCCTGCAGACAAAAATAAAAAAGCGGATGCGCTATCACGATTAACCGAAGATAACTGCGCCGAAATCCCTCCTATTCCTATAATACCCTATGAACGTATTATTGGTGTTGTTCGTTCCCTGAAGGAAGAGATGTTGCACAGTATAGGATTGGATTCACCTCCACCACAACTAAGTACTGATGCAGAAGGCTTCCTCTATTACAACAACAAACTCTACATACCCCCTACTATGCGCACCAAGATCTTGGAATTATCACATGATGTGCCCATGGCAGGACATATGGGTATGACAAAAACCCTTAATTTGCTTACCAGGCAGTTTTGGTGGCCTGATATGAAGACGTCTGTACAAAAATTTGTTTCTTCATGTGACATCTGTGCAAGGTCCAAAATTGACACTACAAAACCATCTGGTCTACTCTGCAGTCTACCAATACCCCAGGTCCCATGGGAAGTTGTGTCCTTAGACTTTATAGTAGAACTACCACCTTCTAAAAGATTTAATACCATTCTAGTGTCAGTGGACCATCTGACAAAGATGGCACATTTCATTGCTATTCGTAGACTACCTTCATCTAAACAAACAGCGGAACTACTAATGAAACATGTGTTCAAGTTACATGGAATTCCAAAGACTCTTTTATCCGACCGTGGTTCACAGTTCATCTCCAAATTTTGGCAAGCTCTATGTCAAATACTACGGATTGAGCGAAAGCTCACTTCTCCCTACCACCCTCAGACCAACGGACAGACTGAAAGAGTCAACCAGTGTATAGAACAATATCTGCGTTGCTACACATCATACCTACAGGATGATTGGGTGGACCTCCTCCCTCTGGCGGAATTTGCTTATAACAACGCAACCCACAGTACTACTAAGCAAAGTCCGTTCTACTTGAACTATGGGTTTCATCCCACACTTCTTCCACCACGCATCCTACCATCAAGTAACCCAGTAGCCTCGGATTATCTTACTCAAAAAAAGGCTCTCTGGGTTTACTTAATATCACCATCACACACGCTCATAGTCAACAAAAAAGGTACTACGACCTTCGTAGAAGACCTTCTCCGCAATATGCTAATGGGGACCTCGTTTGGCTATCGACAAAAAATTTAAGATTAAAGATCCCTAGCAAAAAGCTTGGACCTTTATTTCTGGGACCCTTCCCAATTAAGAAACTCATTGGAAAAGCTGCAGTGCAACTCACCTTACCGGCAGATCTCAAAATACATCCCATCTTTCATGTGTCGCTACTGAAGCCACATGTTCCTAACCAAGGAATAAGGCCTACCATCTTGCCTCCACCTCCAGTACAAGTTGAAGGCGGAGAAGAATATGAGATTAAGGAGATTTTGGATTCTCGTATCCACAGAGGAAGACTCCAATATCTCATAAGATGGAAGAACTATGGACCCCAAGACGACACCTGGTTGGATACCTCTGATGTTCACGCACCTAGGCTTATACGAAGGTTTCACTCGAAATACCCGGAGAAACCAGTGCTATAGGCCTTCCGGAGCCGGCCTTAAGGGGGGGGGTACTGTAAGATTCTGGTACCTTTGGTACCCTTATTTACCATTTTCCTTTCAACATTGCGTCCCACCTTTCTAGTTAGGTGGAACGCATACACCTTTAAGACGGATGACGTCATCGCTGAGCGCCGCTGAGCGGCTATTTCAATCGCCAGCGTTCTCTCTCATGTTGTTCGTTCAATGTGTGCCTACATGCTTACAAGCCTTGTCTTGCTGTCGGAACCTCCAGCTATTTGCCTTTACCTGGAACAGACCGGAACCTCGCAACTGATCCCGAATCTCACTACCGGATCACTCCCTCACTACTGGACCCCTCTACTTACTAAACCTTACTAGTGATAAGTACCCCACAGGGGAATCCTCCATAACTAACTTACACTATCATCTTCTGCACATTAAGGACTGTTACTATCTATGCATACTAATTCTACCATCTGCACTGTTACATAGATTGCTAGCTCTTGAGTCTACTACCATCTATCCTTGCACTGGGTTAGTCTATCCTGTATATGTCATCTGCTGTCCTTACCACCTGTTACCATACATGATTACTAACCTATCTGCATTCTACCTATTACCATCTACTACTCTCCTGAACATTACTATCAAGTGCTTACCATTACTGTCACTGCTCACACCTGTCCCTTCAGCACATCACCTCCATACTATCATATACATCCTATCACTCCAGGAACATCTTATTGAGTGTGTGTATATCTGTATGCTGAAGCAGACAGGCCCACAGTGATGAGTCTGGAGAGTTTGATCTGGTATTCCAACACATCTCTACATGACTACTGAGTGGAGATTCTGCAGCTGCAAATCCAGCTTACAATAAAAACGCAGGAGCGTTACAGAGCGGCGGTGATCACCGCCGCTCCTCCCCTGGCCCGACTCCCGCTGTAACTGAATACAGCGGGAGTGAGCCTCCGGCAGCGCGTGCGCCGCCCACAAGGGGAGGAGTCCAGCGACGTAGGTCTACGCCGCTGGACGATAACAAACCACTTGTCGGCAAGTGGTTAAGAGAATGCTTTGGGGACGCCCAGGTCACCAGAACTAGTGTCCCCATTGGAAGATTTACCCTTTATTACCTTTCTGGGGACAACCCATAATTTGGGATTTTCTTCTACTTTCGCTTTCAAGGATAATAGTAAACAGGACAAATAGAGGGTGAATCTCCCTAAAGTCCCTTTTACACGGCTTTCCAATCAGATCCGCCTATCAGTTTTTCAGGTGGATCTGATTGGATGCTCCATGTACCTCTATGGGGCAGCGGATGTCAGCGGAGACATCTCGGCTGACACCTGCTGCTCTCCGATCCGATCCTGTCCATGAAATCCGGACACGTGGAAACCCTATTTTCCATCCGCCTGGAGGATCGGATAGGATTGGATGAAAATGGACAGGCGGTCCGTTTTCATCCGACCTCCCATAGAGGAGAGCTCCGTTTCTGCAATGTAAGCGGATACAGAGCTGTCATTTGCCTGCTCAGCGGGGATCATGGGATCGAACCTCGCTGAGCAAAACAGAGTCTGTCGGGCGCACCGCTCGTGTGAAAGGACCCTTAAGAGTCCTATTGCACAGACAGCAATAAAAACTGACAGGTGTTCCAACTCCTCTCCACTCTATCCAAAACAAAAAAAAAAGTTTTGCCTTTTAATTATACTTTAACCACTTCAGCTCCAGAAGCGATACGGGACTGAGTTGCTTTAACTGACAATTGCGCAGTCATTTGGCATTTTCTTTTACTTCCACTTTCAATAATAATGGTCTCATTTTTTTTTTCTTTAAAATTAACTAACATTTATACTTACCTGCTCTGTGCAGGGGTTTTGCACAGAGCAGCCTAGATCCTCCTCTTCTCAGGTCCCTCGCTGGCACTTCTTGCCCCTCCCTCCTGTCGAGTGCCCTAACAGCAAGCAGCTTGCTATGGGGGAACCGAGCCGCAGCTCTGTGTGTTCATTCAGACATGGAGCTCTGGTTTGGCCCCACCCCCTCTCTCTCCTCATTGGCTAACAGCCCTTGATTGACAGCAATGGGAGCCAATGACCCTACTGCTGTGTCTTAGCCAATTAAAAGAAAGAGTCCTGGACAGACGAGTCTCTCATGCAACATCGCTGGATCAATATGGGATCCAGGTAAGTATTAGGGGGCTGAGGGGGGATGTTGCACACTAAAGTTTCTTTTTTTTTTTTTAATCAATGCATAGAAGAATGCATTAAGATAAAAAATACCTTCTGCCTTTAGAACCACTTTAACAGGGGCACAGACTGCAATAAAAAACTGACAAGCATTCTAATCCATCTCCACTTTATCCAAAACAGAAAAAAAAAAAAAGTTTGACTTTAGTTACACTTCAACACTAAGCTAAATTCCACTTTTGTTGAGAAAAATATAACTATCTCTTCTGGGTGATCTATGTACATTGCAGGGATCTTGACAAACTGTGTTGCAGATTCCTACCTGTTTCTACTCTGAATAACCTGTTTGTTTGTACATGTCCTTTTCAAACTGATTCTGAATGGGGGTGTTGGGTTCATTATAATCACCTGGTACAAAACTCAGTATACTGATGAACAAAGATGCAATGTTTAGAAGTTATTAACCCTTTAGGGAGTATACTACCAAAAAATACATTTTTGTTGCAGAGGATGCTTAAAATCTGATTGCATGATCGAATTACAAAAGCAGAAAATAACATTTTTGGAGGTGTTCTTGTCCACCAGTTTTTAATAAAAATAAATTAAAATATGGCTTGTGTAGCAATTGTATATGTATATTATTTTTTCTTATTTGTTACATTTTATTACCGTAAAAATGAAGTTACTCTCTAAACGTAACCATAAGGTTCACTTTAGTGATTGACCGATATAGTTTTTTTACCGCCGATACCGATACTGATTTTTTGGTCATCGGATATCAGTATCCACCGATATTGACCGATATGTTCGGACATTCAATTATTTTTTTTTTTTTTTAATGTCTACAGGTACGTTGGTGGAGGGATCTGGGGGTCTAAAAGACCCCAACCCCTCCTCTGCACTTAGAAGCATTTAAAACGCCAAGTTTGGCTGTTTTGAATGCAGTAAGTTTTTGAATTTGGCGCCGCCAGTACCCGGAAGTGATTTCATGTCATGACATCACTTCCGGGCACTTGGCAGCGCCAAATTCAAAGAAATGGAGACCTAATCAGATGCCTCTACCTGCAGGCATCACCCCGGTACATGCACTTTCCAGAAATATCGGTAAATCAAAAGGCCGATTCTGCTATATCGGGGAAAGTGCATATTGGCCCTCGATATATCGGCTTTTGCGATAATCGGTCGATCTCTAGTTCACTTGTCAGTGTAGTCCTCTCTAGAAGAAGATACTGAGCTTTTTTTTGCTCTCTTGCAGTGTACCATTCAACCAATGGGAGCAAAAAAAAAAAAAAAAAAAAAGTCCTGTGTAAGCAATGAGCCTATGGAGTTAAAGTTTGTACAGGACTATGGACCTGTGTGACAGCAATGTCACATGATGTTAGTCCTATACTTCTCCATACCTGGAAATATTTTCCTTTGACTGTTGGTGCTAAATACAGCGGTGGGCGAGCCAAGGAAAGTTACATATATTTTGGAGAGAGGTGTCTCATTTACATCTGCGGCAGTCTATATCAATGTCCCATTGACTTCAATGACTAACTCGACAGGCCATGCTGCCTGTCAAGCTCAGCATGCTTAAGGTAAATTCACTGTGGCCGCGGCAAAGAAAAGCGTATGCACCCCTCTGGCTCCATGTGATATGGGAACTTAAGGGGCAGTAAAACTGTGGCTCAAATTTCAGTTTTTACCACCCCCTTGCCTCCCCTGTAAACGAATCCTAAAGCAAACATGCTGCTTTGCTCAAACATTTGCTTTCAATTGGAACACCAGAACCCTAAATTCCTTCTTCTTTCTATTTAGCATTGTAAAAGCCAGCTCATTTCCATGGATCACTGGAACTCAAATGGACATCTCTGTCAAAACTTGCTTCCCTCCAGCCAGCTTAGCTCATTACCCACAAAATTTAATGACCACTGCAAGTTTAATAATTCACAGCCAGCAGTGGTGAAACAGAAGTATGATTTGTGTGTGATTGATGATGTAGTTACCCTGCCCTAAGCAGAAGTATCCAAATTTAGTTCTGCATTGTTGCAGTTTGCCAATGACAATTTATAGTCTGTGCTTTGTTCATCTTCCACTAAGTCCAGCCTGGCTGTCAGTCCTCCCTTCTCTCAGTAGGTGGCACTGTGACCTCTGATATTGGTAAGAGATCGCACAGTAAGCCTGGATTATGAATATGCATATCTTTTTCCAGCCCACCACTAAGATTTTCCTTTGACACTGGTGCATTATGGGAAAGGGTATAAATACCCGTGGCTGGCTGATGCAAGCTCTCTTCCCCCCAGGCTCTGGCCTGGGGAGGGTGCATGTGATGGAGTTGCTTCTTTATGCCTGTCGTGCCTGAAGTTGAGGTCTGGTGCTGCTGATCTACACTGGAAGCAGGATGGAGCGCTGTGGAGGTTGGTTGACTCTCATGCAGAGTATTATGAACAGGGTGAAGACCCGGAGGAGGATCCCACTGGAGGTGTGCGCAAGAAGCTTTTACGCTGGAACCTCAGGCATGGAAGCTTGGTAAATTTCCAGGTTTTATATATTATTTAATAAAAATCCACATATTTTAAAAAAGAGCAAGCATATGTGCTTGAACTTGTATTGTATCAGACTCATCTATAGACTTCTATTGGACCATCTACTGAGTGTCTCTGACATTTGTGTCTCATGTGATGTGTAAGGGGTGAAGGAAACAATACTAGTCTAACACTAGACACGATTTCTTCCTTATTTTTTGTTTGTATTGGATACGAGGAATATTTAAAACCTCTGTCAGGTTTTTATTTCTCTCTGTATTCTTGTAGGAGAGATTCACTCTTACTTTCTATCCTGGTAACTATCCATAAAACTACCCAAAGTGAGGAGAAAGGTCCCCACATTTCTGAAAAATACCAACCTTGACAGGTGTCATCTGAAGAGGTGTTCCCCCTTTGGGAGACTTCTGATGTACAAAAACCGTCACCAATGCATAAGTAGGGGGGGGGGAGTCTTCCAATGGGATCACCTCTTCTGCTGACAGTTGTCAAAGGTGGTATTTTTCACTCAATTGAGGAAAATGTTCGTCCCCCTGTGGAGTCAGAGAGGGTGATTCTCCTTTTGGGACATTGGAAGCAATTGATGTGAGGGGGTCTAACCCTTTATTACTTTATCTCTAAACTTAAAAGTGAAAGGATTGGGCTTTTTTATTTAAAGTGCTACTAAAGCCACAACAGAAAAATCGGTGTGTGCAATAAAACATGCTTGTTTTACTCACTGTGGAACCTAAGGGGTTAATCCATCACATTGTGTAAAAAGGCTGTAAGACCCTGTCTTCTATGATCCTCTCCTCCTTCCACTGTCCCCAATCCATCTCCTGATAATACTGAACCAGGGGACAGGCTGCACATGCTCAGTTTGGTGTGTGTTGTTAGAGGCTATTTTTTCCTTGGGAGGGTGCATGTGATCAGCCCAGGGCCAATCAGCTCTGTCCAGACAGAGGGTCAGGGATCCTGCATCCTGATAGGACAGTCAGTGCAGAATGAAAACTCCTCCTACAAGCTTTAACCAGACACTGATAGAAGTCACAAGGCTGCTAGAGTATCTCACAAAAGTACACGCCTCATATTTTTGTAAATTATTTTATATCTTTTCATGTGACAACACTGAAGAAATTACACTTTGCTACAATGTAAAGTAGAGCAGCTTGTATAACAGTGTAAATTTGCTGTCCCCTCAAAATAACTCAACACACAGCCATTATTGTCTAAACCGCTGGTAACAAAAGTGAGTACACCCCTAAGTGAAAATTTCCAAATTGGGCCCAAAGTGTCAATATTTTGTGTGGCCACCATTATATTCCAGCACTGCCTTAAACCTCTTGTGCATGGAGTTAACCAGAGCTTCACAGGTTGCCACTGGAGTCCTTTTCCACTCCTCCATTATGACATCATGGAGCTGGTGGATGTTAGAGACCTTGTGCTCCTCCACCTTCCATTTGAGGATACCCCACAGCTGCTCTATGGGCTTTAGGTCTGGAGACATGCATGGCCAGTCCATCACCTTTACCCTCCCCTCTTCTTTAGCAAGGCAGTGGAAGTGTGTTTGGGGTCATTATCATGTTGGAATACTGCCATGCGGCCCTGTCTCTGAAGGGAGAGAATCATGCTCTGCTTCAGTATGTCACAGTACGTGTTGGCATTCATGGTTCCCTCAATGAACTGTAGCTCCCCAGTGCCGGCAGCACTCATGCAGCCCCAGACCATTACACTCCCACCACCATGCTTGACTGTAGGCAAGACACACTTGTCTTTGTACTCCTCAACTGGTTGCCACTACACACACTTGACACCATCTGAACCAAATAAGTTTATCTTGGTCTCATCAGACCACAGGACATGGTTCCAGTAATCCATGTCCTTAGTCTGCTTGTCTTCAGCAAACTGTTTGCGGGCTTCCTTCTGGAATGAAAGCTATGAAGACCAATTTGATGCAGTGTGCGGTGTATGGTCTGAGCACTGACAGGCTGACCCCCCACCCCTTCAACCTCAGGGTGTTGGCAATCTTCTCACAGCCTAGGCCATCTTTATGTAGAGCAACAATTCTTTTTTCAGATCCCCAGAGAGCTCTTTGCCACGAGGTCCCATGTTGAACTTCCAATGACTAGCATGAGAGAGTAAGAGAGATAACACCAAATTTAACACACCTGCTCCCCATTCACACCTGAGACCTTGTAACACTAAAGAGTCACATGACAACGGGGAGGGAAAACGGCTAATTGGGCCCAATTTGGACATTTTCAATTAGGGGTGTACTCACTTTTGTTGCTAGCGGTTTAGACATTAGTGTAATGGCTGTGTTGAGTTATTTTGAGGGCGCAGCAAATTTATACTGTCATACAAGCTACTTTACATTGTAGAAAAGTGTCATTTCTTCAGTGTTGTCACATGAAAAGATATAACAAAATATTTGCAAATATGTGAGGGATGTACTCACTTTTGTGACATACTGTATATATTGCTCATGAGAAAAGGTATGTAGCAGTTTATATTAACTAAAACTATTGCATTTCCATGTTGTGGGGACTGTGGGAGACCAGATATAGTGAATGCAGGGTCCTGGGTTTAGTAACACTTTAACCACTTCTGGACAACAACACATATATACTGTGGCAGGGCGGCCAAGTACGTGATTCTAGGCAGGGGTTCTTGTGAGTGCACATGCGCCGCCAGAGCATCGCTGCCGCTGTGATTAGACACAGCGGGAGCTAATCAGCAGGCCACCTGCAATCGTGTAGAAGAATGACAGAATGGCCGTCTCCCTATGTAAACAAGGCAGACGGCTGTTCTGTCACAGAGGCAGAGAGAGATCTTGTGTTTCAGCTAAGCTAAGCTGAAACACAGATCTCTCTTTTCCTCCAGCATATCCATCCCCCACACAGTTAGAAAGCATTCCCTAGGAGCACACTTAACTCGTTGATCACCTCTAGCGTTAACCCCTTCCCTTCCAGTGTCATTTATACAGTAACAGTGCATTTTTTTTAGCACTGATCACTGTATTGGTGTCACTGGTCCCCAAAAAGTGTCACTTAGTGTCAGATTTATCCGCCGCAATGTCGCAGTCCCGCTAAAAATCGCTGATCGCCGCCATTACTAGTAAAAACAATAAAAAAAATAAAAATGCCATAAATCTATCCCATAGTTTGTAGACGCTAAAACTTTTGCGCAAACAAATAAAAATACACTTATTAGGATTTTTTTTTACAAAAATATGTAGCAGAATACAAATTGGCCTAAATTGATAAAAAAAAATTATATGTTTTAAATATTTTTGTTGGGAATGTTTTTTAGCAGAAAGTAAAAAATATTGTTTTTTTTTTTTTTTTTCAAAATTGTCAGTATTTTTTTGTTTATAGTGCAAAAAATCAAAACCACAGAGGTGATCAAATACCACCAAAAGAAAGCTCTATTTGTGGGGGAAAAAAGACCAAGTTTATTTGGGTACAGTGTCGCACAACCGTGCAATTGTCAGTTAAAGCAACGCAGTGCCACATCGCTGCCGAAGTGGTTAAAGTATAATTAAATGCAAAACTTTTTTTTTTTTTTAGTTTTGGATAGAGTGGAGAGGAATTAGAATACTTACCAGTTTTTATTGCTGTCTGTGCCCCCTTTAGGGAAATTCACCTCTCTATTTGTCCTGTTTACTATTATCATTGAAAGCAAAAGAAAATCCCAAATTTTGGGTTGTCCCCAGAAAGGTAATAGAGGGGAAATCTTCCAATTGGGACACTAGTTCTTGTGACCTGGGGGTCCCCAAGAAATTCCCTTAATTTTCAGGAATTGCCCCTCACTTCCTGTTTGGCTATGGGACAGGAAGTGAAGGGAAATCTCCACATGGGGACACCCAGATGGCAAAATTAGACAGTGGTTCTAACCCTCCCACACTCAGATTATAAAGTTTGCGTATAGTTCTGTAGCCATTAGAAGGGCTTCTAACATATAAATGATCTTATCACTTAGGGCAGTGATGGCGAACCTTGGCACCCCAGATGTTTTGGAACTACATTTCTCATGATGCTCAACTACATTGCAGAGTGCATGAGCATCATGGGAAATGTAGTTCCAAAACATCTGGGGTACCAAGGTTCGCCATCACTGACCTAGGGCATTAGGGGATCTGTGGCAGCCAGGCTTTCTTAGGGTCCTTTCACACGGGCATGCATGTCAATGGGATTGCGGATGTCAGCGGACCATCCGCTGGCATCCGATTTGCGTCCTTTCTGATCAGTTCAGTTTTTTGGAACGGAAGAGAACCCTATTTTTCTTCCGTTATAAAAAAAGGAACGGACGCAAAAACGGATGTCAGCGGTTTCATCCGCTGACATCTGCAATCCCATTGACATACATTATCTTCGTTTATCTTCCGAAAACGGATGGGATGATAAACAGACATACGGAACAGACACGCCAGAGTGTCATCCGTGTCCATGTAAAAAAAGGAAAAAAGTGCCTGAGCGGAGGAAAATACGGTCTGCCCCGTGTGAAAGGAACCTTAGTCTCTATCACTACTATTGCATAACAATAACAAGACTATTGCATAATAACAACAAGCGGCCCAGGGAAAAAAAAACACCTATCGGCATACCTTCCAAATTTCTGAGATGGGAATGAGGGACGCCTAACTTAACGACCGCCCACTGCAGATTTACTGCGGCAGGCAGCCGCTCCTGAGCAAACCAACGTAGTACTACGTCGCTCGCTCAGGAGACTCTAGGGGGCGAGCGCGTGCTGCCGATGGCGCGCTCCTGCTCCCGCTTGTCAGCCGGGGAGCCAGTGCGTGTCACAGGCGGCTCTGATGGCCGCCGGCCACTCGCGATCTCCCGCAGACGATGTAAACACAGCCGTCTGTCATTCTCCCTGAAGTGATCACAGAGGCTATGTGATCCTGCTATATAGGATCGCATGTCTCTGTGATGACTTCACAAGCCCCGCCCCCCGACAGTTAGAATCATGCCCCTAGGGACACATTTAACCCCTTGATCACCCAAACTGTTAACCCCTTCCCTGCCAGTGTCATTTTTTACAGTAACAGTGCATATTTTTAGCACTGATTACTGTAGTAATGTCACTGGTACCCCCAAAAGTGTCAAAAATGTCAGTTAGGGGTCTGATCTGTCCGCCGCAATGTTGCAGTCCCGCAATAAATTGCAGATCGCCGCCATTACTAGTAAAAAAAAAAAACAATAAAAATGACATAAATCTTTCCCGTAGTTAGTAAACGCAATAACTTTTGCGCAAACCAATCAAAATACGCTTATTGCTATTTTTTTTACCAAAAATATGTAGCAGAAAACAAATTGGCCTAAAATGTTAAAAAATTTTGATTTTTACATTTTTTTTTGCGAATTTCATATAAAAGAACGTGAAAAATATTGTTATTTTTTCCAAATTGTCGCTCTTTTTTTGTTTATAGCACAAAAAATAAAAATCGCACAGGTGATCAAATACCACCAAAAGAAAGCTCTATTTGTAGGATAAAAAGGAGATCAATTTTGTTTTGGTACAGCGTCACACGACCGCGCAATTGTCCGTTAAATTCACGCAGTGCTGAATCGCAAAATAGGGCCTGGTCATTGAGCAGCCAAATCCTCCGGTCTTAAAGTGGTTAAAGAAGAATTACACAAAAAAAAAAAAAGATTAGTTAAACCCACAAGGGCTTTTTTTTTTTTTTTTTTTTTTTTTTAAGCACTAATATTCCTTTCTACTGACTTTTGAAACTTACAGATGCAGCAATTTAGAAGTTGGATGAAAAGCTTAGCAGTTGGAAACACATTTTTCAAAGATAAATACTGCATTTTATATCAGGAAAGAAAGAGGGACAGAGGGACTTTGTTCCAAATCAGGGACAGTCCCTCGAACTCAGCACAGTATTTTCAGCCCCTATTGGGTGGGTATATGCCGAGGAGAAGATTTTTCTTTTTTGAACATCGTGCTTCATTTTGTAATATGGTAAGTTCTGATGTAAAAGACGTGTATGACTACTTCTAACTCTGTTAGCCTTGGCAAAGTCTTATAGAAGACATCATCTGCTTTATGTAGCCCTGATCATGGTTATTATCACTAGTGAACCTCAGTTGTAAAGGAATTTGGGGTCTTGATTGCTTGCAGTGGGCTCTTAGACATTTCCATATGCCACCAATTCTGAGATAGGTCCATATGCCACCAATTAAAATAATGCCATTTTCTTTTTATTCTGGAAAAGTAAAACTTTTAATATCTATTTTCACAGCTCTCTAACACCTCCTAGTACACCTGTGTAAATCAGTGTTGTATGGCTTTCTAGAACAGTATGTTTGCCTTCAGCACCTGAAAGGTATACGGGTTGTTTTTACTATTACCCTGAAGCTCACTGTTGACATAAAGCCAATCATGGAATACTCCAAACCTAGTATGAATGTATGTCAAATATGTTTTATTTTAACTGTTCCATTTATAATACCAGAATGCACTATGCAATTTTTACTAGCAATAAGAATAATTCAAGCATTGCTGGCGATAATTGCATTTTAATGGGGTTCACAAAAGAGCTGTAACAAGCACTTGTTTGCAAAGTAAAGTCCTGGCATTGATTGCCGAGATTTTTTAAAAATTGCTTTGAAATATAGAGATCACAATTAGAATAAATTTGTGTTCGGTTTTAATTCACAACCCAGCCAATCATGGAAAGAATGAACAGATGTCAAATCTTTGATACTGCTCATGACAGATCTTAGAGTCTATGGCTATTCTAAATCTGATCGCTGGCATTAGAATATTATTGATCTTTCTTCCAGCTGAACAGTGCATATATCTCCAGAACCAGTGTTATCTTTAGGTGTATCTAAATCCAAAATAGTATATCGCAGCTTACCACTCCTTAGATTTGGTGGCTGCATACACTTACTTTTTTTAAGCTTCTTTTATTTTCAGCTAGTGATTATTCCAGTAATACACTTCCAATCCTAGGATAATATTGCTCACTCACTCTTCTGTATCAGGGCAACAGAAACAAACAGTACTACAGAACACCACTCCTCTCCTATCCTCCATAACATAGAGGGACATTGCTATGTAGTCCTTAGTGATAGCTGAGAACAATGTAACTGATAACAGTCAGCACAGGCAGAGAGCACAGTAAGTTTTTAGCTTACAAAATTTCTAGCAAGATCAACAGATATTCTTTAACAACTTTCCGACCAGCCCATGGTTGAAAGACGGCTGCAGAGTGGTTGTATAGTTCTGGGAGGGCGTACATGGACGTCCTCCCAGAATCGCGCTCCCGCACGCCCCCTGGGGCACGCACACGGGAGTGTCCATGCTCGCCGGGTTCCAGGGTACCCGACGCATCACAGATCGTGGTAAAGGGCCAATGAGAGCGGTCCTTTACCACGTGATCGCTCCATCCAATGACGGAGCGATCATGTCACAACAAACCGGCGCATGTCCGGTTCATTTCTCACCCTCTCCTCGGACACTGTACACAGCAATCGTTACAGCGTACAAGGAGAGGAGAGAAACTGCAGCTGCACGCCTCTTCTGCCTCAACTGTGCCCAATTAATGCCTCATCCGTGCCCCATCAGTGCCTCATCCGTGCCCCATCCATGCATCATCCGTGCCTCATCCATGCATCATCCGTGCCTCATCCATGCATCATCCGTGTCACATCTGTGCCCACCCATGCCACCTCAGTGCTCATCCATGCCACATCCCTGCTCATCCGTGCCACATCCGTGCTCATCCATGCCTCATCCGTGCCACATCCGTGCTCATCCATGCCTCATCCGTGCCTCATCTGTGCGACATCTGTGCCTGCCCATGCCATTTCAGTGCTCATCCATGCCACATCCATGCTCATCCATCCCACATCTGTGCTCATCCATGCCATGTCAGTGCTTATCCGTCCAAACTGGGGAGACCGCTCCAGGTGAGACAGAAATCAGGTGCCGGTCGGATCCGTGATCCAAAGCCACATAGAGCAAAAAGGAATGACCGCACTTCCGATAAAGATCAAAAATGGAGTGTATTTATTCCACATCAAACAATCGGCAAAGTATAATACATACACGATGTGAGTGCAGGACAAAAAGGTAGACGCGTTTCACGACTAGATGTGTCGCTTACTCATTACCAAGTCTTATGCTTATCCGTGCCTTATGCTTATCCGTGCCACATCCATGCCACCTCAGTGCTCATCCGTGCCACATCCATGCCACCTTAGTGCTCATCCGTGCCACATCCATGCCATGTCAGTGCTCATCCGTGCCACACCCATGCCACTGCAGTGCTCACCCGTGCCACGTCAGTGCTCATCCATGCCACATCATTGCCATGTCAGTGCTCATCCATGCCATGTCAGTGCTCATCCATGCCACATCAGTGAACATCCGTGCCACATCAAAGCCACGTCATTGCTCATCTGTGACACATCCATGCCACATCAGTGCTCATCCGTGCCACATCAATGCCACGTCAGTGCTCATCCATGCCATGTCAGGGCTCATCCATGCCACCTCAGTGCTCATCCGTGCCACATCAATGCCACCTCATTGCTCATCCGTGCCACATCCATGCCACGTCAGTGCTCATCCGTGCCACACCCATGCCACTGCAGTGGTCATCCGTGCCACATCAATGCCACGTCAGTGCTTATCCATGCCATGTCAGTGCTCATCCGTGCCACATCAGTGAACATCCGTGCCACATCAAAGCCACGTCAGTGCTCATCTGTGCCACATCCATGCCACGTCAGTGCTCATCCATGCCACATCCATGCCACTTCAGTGCTCATCCGTGCCACATCAATGCCACATCAGTGCTCATCCATGCCACATCCATGCCATGTCAGTGCTCATCCATGCCACATCAGTGCTCATCCGTGCCACATCAATGCCATGTCAGTGCTCATCCGTGCCACATCCATGCCACGTCAGTGCTCATTCGTGCCACACCCATGCCACTTCAGTGCTCATCCATGCCACATCAGTGGTCATCCATGCCACATCAATGCCACGTCAGTGCTCATCCGTGCCACATCCATGCCACGTCAGTGCTCACCCACGCCACATCCATGCCACATCCGTGCCACATCAATGCCACGTCAGTGCTCATCCGTGCCACATCCATGCCATGTCAGTGCTCATCCATGCCACATCAATGCCACATCAGTGCCACACCCATGCCATGTCACTGCTCATCTGTGCCACATCCATGCCACATCAGGGTGCTCATCTGTGCCTCATCCATGCCACATCAGTGCTCATCCGTGCCACATCAATGGCACGTCAGGGCTAATCCATGCCACATCAGTGCTTATCAGTGCCACATCCATCCCATGTCAGTGCTCATCAGTGCCACACCCATGCCACGTCAGTGCTCATCCGTGCCACATCAGTGCTCATCAGTGCCACATCCATGCCACGTCAGTGCTCATCAGTGCCGCATCCATGCCACATCAGTGCTCATCAGTGCCACATCCATTCCATGTCAGTGCTCATCAGTGCCACATCCATGCCACATCAGTGCTCATCCGGGCCACATCCATGCCACATCAGAGCCAATACAATGCTTATCAGTGCCCTACAGTTTCTCACAAAATTGTAATGGGAAGTCAGGAAATGACAATGCTCCCTGCATGTTGGGCCTCTGTGTTTGGTCAGGCTGTGGAAAAGTATCACATATGTGGTATCCCTATACTCAGGAGGAGTAGCATTTTGGGGTGTCATTTTTGCTATGTACATGCTATGTGTTAGAAATGTCTTATAAATGGACAACTTTGTGTAAAAAAAAATGCGTTTTGGTTTTCTTTCCACATTTTCCAAAAACTTGTGGAAAAAAATGACATCTTCAAAACAGTGTTAATTTTGGCAGCAAATTTCAATTTAGTTTTAGTCTTAGTCTTAGGACTAAAATGGCATTTTAGTTTTAGTCCCATTTTAGTCTTCTGCAAGTGTTTTAGTTTTAGTCGTATTTAGTCGACTAAAACTCCAGTATATTTTAGTCGACTAAAACGCCCTACATTTTAGTCGACTAAAACTCATTTTAGTCATCTATAATCAAATCGGTGTAGTTTAATTGTAATTTGTAATGCATTATTTAAGCATTTCTCTACAATTTCCAAACTCATTATATACTACTGCTGGTCCTGGAGTGAAAAATCTAATATGTTATTATTTATGCTTTGAGCATGCACCAGTGTTAATTTTTGGCAGCAAATTTCGATTTAGTTTTAGTTATAGTCTTTTGACTAAAATGCCATTTTAGTTTTAGTCATATTTTAGTCTTAAGACTAAAATGCCATTTTAGTTTTAGTCGTATTTTAGTCATCTGAATTGTGTTAGTCGACGAAAACGTTTTAGTCAGTTTTAGTCGACGAAATTAACACTGCTTCAAAAGACTCATTATGCCTCCTAGATCATGTGTTGGGGTGTTTTCTTTCCAAAATGGGGTAATTTAGTGGGTAATCCCATTGTCCAGGTGCTCCAGGACTTTCAAAAGTGTGATAAGTCATCAGAAAATTATATGTGTAATTTTTGCTTCTAGAAGGCCTGACGGTGCTCCTTGGATGTTGGGCCTCTGTATGTGGTCAGGCTGTGGAAAAGTGTCACACATGTGGTATCGCCATACTCAGGAGTAGCAGAATGTATTTTGGGGTGTATTTGCAAGTATGCCTATACAGTGTGTAAGAAATAACTTCGTAATATGACCATTTTGTGAAAAATATATATATATATTTTTAAATCTTAATTTTGCAAAGAATTGTGGGAAAAAATTACAACTTCAAAAAACTCACCATGCCTCTTACTAAATACCTTGGAATGTCTACTTTCCAAAAAGGGGTAATTTGGGGGGTATTTGTACTGTCCTGACTTGTTAGGGTCTCAAGAAATTAGATAGGCCGTCAGTACATGAGGTGTGATCAATTTTCAATGATTGGTAGCATAGCTTGTAGACTCTAAACCTTCACAAAGACCAAAAAAGGTATACTTATTTGGGTTATTTTTACTAAAGATATGTAGCAGTATAAATGTTGGTCAAAATTTATGAAGAAAAATGACTAAATTTGCAAAATTTAAAACCAAAACGAAGAAAAATGCATTTTTTTACAAAATTTTCGTTCTTTTTTCATTTATAGCGCAAAAAAAAAAACCCAATTATGATTAAATACCACCAAAAGAAAGCTCTGTTTGTGTGAATAAAAGGATGAAAATTTCATGAGGACAGTGTTGCATGACTGAGTAATTGTCATTCAAAATGTGAGAGCACTGAAAGCTGAAAATTGGTCTGGTTAGGAAGGGGGTTTAAGTGCCCAGTGGGTAAGTGGTTAAAAATAAATAAAACAAAACCCTTTCAATGTTATAACATACCAAAAAAGGGATGTAGCACCCTCTAGCTAGTGGACATAGTTCACCTGTTAGTGTAGGTAAATTTGGTGTGGCTGAGAGTCAGGCCTGAGTTAAACCTGGGTCAGGGTGTAGTGACTCAGGGAGGCTGGATAACTCAGCAGACAGCTCTTCTGGTGCCTCCCTCTGTTTTCTGGAACCTTCTAGGTTCTAGATGTAGTGGGTGGATGCTAGGAGGAGCTGTTTGGCATATTTATGAGGTCCCTGACCTGGAAGATGGAAATGGAGTGCTGAGGAGGCTTTTGGTGGCCCTTGAGGGTGACCCCTAGTCTGGGGGGGGGGGGGTGACCTTGGGCCTGGAGCTAGGGTGCTGGAGGGACCTCTTAAAATATATGGAGGAACCCTATCCTGGAGGCATGGGAGCGAAGTGAGAGGACAGCAGGAGCAGGTTGGCACGACCAGGAAATCTCCCTCTCACAACGCGTCAGGACGGAAGTCGGGTAACATAACTTCCTGTCTGGAGCCATTACCAGAAGTGGGATTTTTTTATCACTACATTGATTGTTGCCTTCAGTGTGTGATTCTTTGTAATATTGTGAGTGTTTTCTTATGCTATCTTTTGTCTCTTTAATCAATTTTATTTCATTGGCAGTGGCTGATATTTAAAGGGGACTTGTACCCTATTTCCTTACCTCCCAACCGTCCCGGAATCGGCGGGACCTTTCTGCAGGAATTTCAAGTAACTCCTGGTGTCCTGCAAATCTGGGCTAAGTCCCGCAGGGGAGCCCAGTGCCGGAACATGTTGCCACACTGTACTCCACTACTCCCCCTGTCCGGTGTGCACCGCGCTAAAGCTGGGCCTCATTCAGTGCTCAGCAACAGAGTCCCCCCACTGCCCACTCACCGCCCACCGTTCAGCTCGCCCACTGCACATCCCCTGCCCGCTGTACATCCCCCACCCAATGCACATCCCCCGCCCAATGTACAACCCCGCCCACTGTATATCCCGTAAGATGAGGAAGGAGGCAGGCTAGATCTGCTCCACCTTCTCCTCATTTCTCCCCTGTGCTGGCCCACAACCCCAACGTGCAGCCAACCTGTGCTTGGGAAGAGGGTGTGGGCTGGAGATTTCAAAGAAGCTCTTGTTCTGATATCTCCCTGAGCCTCTGAAGGCAACGTAGCCCTGGGTGAGTGAACTCTCCCCTCTCTCTCTTCCTTCAATGTGCCATAGTCTTCCTGCCTTTCCTGTGCCATAATCTTTCTGCCTTCTATGTATCATAGTGACCTTTCCCCCTGCCTTCCATGTACCATAGTAATCCTTCCTGCTGTTTATGTACCATAGTGGTCCTTCCTTCCTGTCTTCCATGTGCCATAGTGATCCCTTTTTTCTGCCTTCTATGTACCATAGTGATCCTTCCTGCTTTCCATGTGCCATGGTGGCCCTTTCTTCCTGCCCTCCATATGCTATAGTGACCCTTCCTGCCTTCCAGGTGTCATAATGATCCTTCCTGCCTTCCATGTGCCATGTTGGTCCTTCCTTCCTGCCCTCCATATGCTATAGTGATCCTTCCTGCCTTCCAGGTGTCAAAGTGATCCTTCCTGCCTTCCATGTGCCATAATGATCCTTCCATATGCCATAGTGAGCCTTGCTTCCTGCCTTCCATGTGCAATAGTGATCCTTCCTGCCTTCCATGTTAAATACTGATCCTTACTTCCTGCTTTCCAGATGCAACAGTGATCCTTCCATGTACCATAGTGATTCTTCCTTCCTGTCTTCCATGTTTCATAGTGATCCTTCCTGCCTTCCAGGTGCCATATCGATCCTTAAGAAATATTGTTGGGAGTCTGGCGCTCCAAGATTCTAATGTTTAAGAGTCACCTTGTTGTGGAAGGGGCTTAAAAATTAGTCTGCTGTCCACGAAGAGGGTTGTATTCTATCTAATACTGCACTTAGTGGTACCCCCCCCCCTCGTTGCCTAGTCCCTAGTGATCCTTCCTTCCAGGTGCCATAGTGATCCTTCCTGCCTTCCATGGGCTATAGTGATCCTTCCATGTGCCATAGTGATCCTTCCTGCCTTCCAAGTGCCATAGTGATCCTTCCTGCCTTTCAGGTGCAATAGTGATACTCCCTGCCTTCCATTTGCCATAGTGGTCCTTCCTGCCTTCCAGGTGTCATAGTGATCCTTCCTGCCTTCCATGTGCCATAGTGATCCTTCCTGACTTTCATGTGCTATAGTGATCATTCCTTCTTCCATTCCATGTGCTATAGTGATCCTTCCTGCCTTCTATGTGCCATAGTGTTTCTTCCTGCCTTCCAGGCGTCATAGTGATCCTTCCTGCCCTTCATGTGCCATGGTTATCCTTCCTGCCTTCCAGGTACCATAGTGATCCTTCCTGACTTCCATGTGCCCTAGTGATCCTTCCTGACTTCCATGCGCTATATGGATCATTCCTTCCTCTATTTCTTGAGCCATAGTGATCCTTTTTGCCTTCCAGGTGCCGTAGTGATCCTTCCTGATTTCCATGTGCCATAGTGATCCTTTCTGCCTTCCATGTGTCATAGTCATCCTTCTTGCCGTCCATGTCCCATAGTGATCCTTCCTTTCTGCCTTCCATGTAACATAGTGATCCTTCCTTTCTTCCATGTACCATAGTGATCCTTATTGCTTTCCATGTGCCATAGTGATCCCTCCTTCCTTTCTTCCATGTACCATAGTGATCCTTACTTTCTGTCTTCCATGTACCATAGTGATCCCTCCTTTCTTTCTTCCATGTCCCATAGTGATCCCCCTTCCTTTCTTTCATATACTATAGTGATCCTTCCCTCTCCCCCCCCCCCCAAGGGTTGGTTCATGCTGCAGTACTTACTTAGCCTGGGGTTCCTCAGGTCCTTCATCCTCTATTTTAAGCTCTCTGTCTATTTCAAGTGTATACAAAACCAGATATATTGGAAGTAATCTTCTAAATGATTGTGTTGAGGTTTATATGTATGCCTAATGCCAGGGAAGAAGAAGTAACCCAGACACATAGTTATGTGCAGACGGAGAATGTCTGTTAGCCAACGGAGAAAGCCTATTAGCCAAACCCATGGACAGAGAATTCCTGTTCACATGACTTGCGAAAGAGCGAATGAGCATACGCGAATGCCTGTGTGTAGCAGCGTTCTTGCCCACCACTAAGTGGTGCCAAACCCTCTGCTGCACTAGGACCTTGCCTTATGGTCTACAGCGTTCAGCTATCTGCTACCTGTTCCTGGTGTTTAAATACTGTTGCCGTCCTGATCCGTCTGATCACGCTTGTACTCTGCCTGAACCGACCCCTGGCTTGCTCTTCAACCACGTCTCTGCTTTATTGTCTGCCTGTTTGCCATTGGCAACTCAGCCTGAACCTGACTACTCTGCTGCATTCTGCTCTGTTCCTGACGTGCCTGCTAGTTACCGACCCCGCTTGCCTGACCCTACTGTGTGACCGGCCATCCTTATATCTGCTGTCTGCTTCCTGCCAACCAGCCAAATGTCTGCTGCCTGTGACCTGCCAGCCTGCTAAGCATCTGCTGCCTTTGACCAGCCAGTCTGCCAAGTACCTGCTGTCTGCCACCCACCAGCCTGCCAAGTACCTGCTGCCCTGCGTCATGATCCAGCCTGCATCCAAGTACGCACAGGCCTGACATCTGCAGCCTTCACCATCTGAACTTCTAGCCACTTGTGCCACTCATGGCTTCTGTGCCTCCTGTTTACATTATCAGGGGTACCAGGCCGGAGGTGTAAGAGATTACTTACTCTCCACATCAGGCTCAATCTCCAGGTACGTGACACCTAAGACTCCAGCTTGTGGCACAGCAATCAAAGCATTTTTTTTAGGTTCAAGAAACCCCAAGTTTTGTTTAACTACCTCAATACTGGGCACTTAAATCCCCTTCCTTCCCAGACCAATTTTCAGCTTTTAGCGCTGTTGCATTTTGAATGACAATTGCGCGGTCATGCAAGACTGTACCTAAACCAAATTTATGTAATTTTTTCCCCACAAATAGAGCTTTCTTTTGGTGGTATTTGATCACTGCCAGATTTTTTATTTTTTGGTGCACAAATAAAAAAAGACAGAAAAGTTTAAAAAAAAAAAAAAGTTTTTGTTTAGGTTATAAAATTTTGTAAATAGATACGTTTTTTCCTGCACTGATGATGCCGCACTGACAGGCACTGATGAGGAGACACTGATGGGGTGGCACTGATGGGGTGGCACTGATATGCAGCACTGATGGGCACTGATAGGTAGCACTAATGTGCAGCACTGATGGGCACTGATATGTGGCACTGATAGATAGCACTGATATGCAGCATTGGTGGGCACTGATAGGCAGCGCTGATGGGCACTGATAGGCAGCACTGATGGGGACTGATCGGCGGCACTGATGGGCACTGATGGGTGGCACTGATGGGCACTGATAGGTGGCACTGATGGGCGGCACTGATCGGCACTGATGGGGGCACTGATGGGCACTGATAGGCAGCACTGGTGGGCAATAATGGGCACTGGTGGGCGGCACTGATAGATGGCAATAACGGGCACTGGTGGGCAGCACTGATAGATGGCATTGGTGGGCAGCACTGATAGGGGGCACCACTGGCAGGCTCTCTGAGCCCTGTTTGCCATCCCTGGTGGCCATGGTGGGCATCCCTGGTGGTCATGGGTGGGCATCCCTGGTGGCTCTAGTGGCACCCCCTCCCCCCAGGGCTGCACTGGTAATCAATCATCTGATTACCAGCACAGACCCCCCCTGTGATCAGTGAGTAATTAGAAATACTCACTGATCCCACCGGCTGCAGCACCAATCCTCTCCTCTTCTCCTCACTGACAGAATCTGTCAGGAGGAGAAGAGATCGAAGCTGTTACAACGGCTGTATTTACATTACATGACGGCTGTGATTGGACACAGCCATCATGTGATCAGGAGGGCCAATCACAGGGCCCTCCTGCCGCATCTTGTTGTTCTGTGTCCTAGGGACACAGGCACATCGAGATCGTGCCGCTGTGCGTGCCCGCGGCGGCGCAATCTCTCTCCTTCTGAAGGACGTTCCGGAACGTCCGATCAGAAGGACGAGACTCCCACCCGGCCGTATATGTACTATGGCCCGGGTGGGAGGTGGTTAAGCATGGCTCTTAAGCCCCTCCCATGATCATGCCTGACCACACCCACTTTTTGCTGTCACTATCTGTCTGAAGTGTCCCCCATTCTCAAGTTCAAAATTTGGGAGGTATGCTCCTACCTAGGTGTTAGTAGATGTTTTCAGCTGGACTAACAACAACAAGTGCATGTAGACTTGTAATGTTACAGGTCTAAGATTAGGGTGAATGCGCATTTCTGGTGGTGGAGGTACACAGTGGTGTTATTCAACCAGGATCAATGGGTGCTAATAACTCTCTAAATAAAATGCGATATTATTTGCATATATGTGCAGCATCTTTACGCCAGACTAAAATTTGGACTTTTTTGCACATTATTTATGTGGTTTTGCCTTTACTCATTCATGCATGTTTTCATGTATATTTTAACTTATTTAAGCACATTATTGCCATTTTATTGCTTTATTGTGTACTCATTGTGTTAGCAGGGTAGGAGGGTATTTACCACTCCTGTTATTAGGTGTGATTTGTTTGAATATTATACATGTATATTCAGGTTTATTTATTTCATATTTGATTAACTTCTTCACATTTATTTATTTATTTATTTTATTTACACACATTGTGGTAACAGAGCAGGAGTGTGCTTTTCACCCCTGTAGTTTACTACTGGATGTTATTGGATTTACATAGGGTTTAATTCTGAACATACTGCTTATTGTGATATACAGTATTGTGTTAGGTGGTCAGCATTGTTTATTTACTCTGGATTACGGTGGTTTTGATCTTTTCTCTTGTTGTGATCTTATAGATGTAGACAAGACCGGCCTTAGGTGTTCAGGCGCCCGGTGCGAGCTAATTCTGTGGCGCCCCCCCCCCTCCCCACACGTTTTCTAGCACCTCTTTTGCACTTTATTTCACTTTTCTTTTTTATGATCACTAATAACTTAGCCTCCTTTACATTAGAGAACCCTCTTACATCAGAGACCCCCCCACAGAGCCCCCCTTACATCAGAGACCCTCACAGAGGCCCCCCTTACATCAGAGACCCTCACAGAGCCCCCCTTACATCAGAGACCCTCACAAAGGCCCCCCTTACATCAGAGACCCTCACAGAGCCCCCCTTACATCAGAGACCCTCACAGAGCCCCCCTTACATCAGAGACCCTCACAGAGCCCCCCCTTACATCAGAGACCCCCTTAAATTAGAGACCCCCACAGAGCCCCCTCCTTACATCAGAGACCCCCACAGAGCCCCCCTTACATCAGAGACCCCCCACAGAGCCCCCCTTACATCAGAGACCCCCACAGAGCCCCCCTTACATCAGAGACCCCCCACAGAGCCCCCCTTACATCAGAGCCCCCCTTACATCAGAGACCCCCCACATCACAGACCCCCCCACACAGAGCCCCCCTAACATCAGAGACCACCCCACACAGAGTCCCCCTTACATCAGAGATCCCCTACACAAAGCTCTCCTTACATCAGAGACCCCCCACACAGAGCCCGCTTATATCAGAGCCCCCCCCCCACACATAGCCCCCCTTACATCAGAGACCCCCCCACACAAAGCCCCCCTTACATCAGAGACCCCCCTTACATCAGAGACCCCACACACAGAGTCCCCCTTACATATGTTGTAGTAGAGAGAGCTTACTTACCTCACTATGGAGGCTCACACTGTCTGCAGCTTTTCTTTTTTTGTTTAAACTTCCTGCCCACACATCCCCGGGGAGTGTGGGTGGGCAGACCCAGGAGGAGAAGGGGCAGGAGGAGGAGGAGAAGAGGCGGGAGGAGGAGGAGCTGACAATCTCTCCTCTGGCATTCCTGCAGAGAGGAGGAGGGATCTGTCAGCGGCGGTGGATCTGAGGCTGAGCTGTGTGAGATACACAGCTCAGCCCTGCAGCAATGGAAGACCGAGGCACAGCCGCACAGCGGGAGGTAAGTGGCGGCCACGGCCTGTGTTAACCCTGTCCAGGCCGCGGTCGCCGCTTACAGTACCTCCCGCGGTGTGGCCTGATCATCTGCAAGCTGTGATGGCCGCATGGGCCCCTGTTTTCCATGGCGCACTGTGCAGCCGCACAGCTCGCACACCCCAAAGGCCGGCCCTGGATGTAAATTGGTGAACAAAGAGTCAGTTATATGTACTTTTTGTTTTTGATCAGCGCAGCACTATTTTCGCTATTTTATTCCTATTGATGTGGGAACACATTTGGCGCTCGCGGCAGCTTGCATTAGGCTGTTAAGTCTTTGGTTAGAGGGCAGCGCACTCGAGAGATTTTTTTTTTTTTTTACTTTCTATTTTTTTTTTTTTTACTTTCTATTTTTTTTTGCTTTCAGCCTATTGGCTTTAGCCACTGATCGCTAATGATTTCTAACTCTCCTGTTCGACAGAAATCAATTGTTAGAATGGGAATACCCAGAGATGTATCAAAATTTGGCTGGTCCCTGCTGAGCCTTCTGAATTTCAAACCATGTATAAAAACAGCAAAAAAGAGGGGGGGGGGGTGAAGGAGACTTTTTAGATGGTGTACATAATCCCAAAAATAAAGGACACACGGTCTAAAGTATAAAAATACAAAAGGTTTATTATAGTTCAAGATAGCTGGATAAGATCATTCCATAAACTCATGCTTAATAATGTAAAGCCATCCCCAAAAGAGTTATTCCCTGCTATCCACACATTCCCTTCATACATAGAAGTGACATAACATATGTATGTTACACAATTAACCAATTTAATTTCATGGGATATTTCAGTGATAATGCAGGCAGGTATCCAGAGGTCTCAACATGTTTCACAGTTAAGTGCTACATCAGGAGACCATAGATTACTGGATAAGTCAGTATATGTAGCACTGCATCTGATTAGGGAACAGCCCATGATGCCGCCTGAGAGAAGGGAAAGGGATAAAATGTGGAAGGCAAAACAGATCCCACACAAGTGGGAACCTAACATGGGCCCTTCTGTAGTAGGTGACTGTATGTAAGGAGATAGGCTTTCTTCCTCAAAAGATGTAATAATAAGTGAAAGGTATGCCTTAATGAGACAAAATGTCTTCCCTGGGTACGCTCTAGTAATGCTTGAAAATCTCATCCTCTGTATGTAATGGATCCTATGAAGGCCAACTAATGTAGAGAGGTCTGGGCTGCATGTCCACAGGACTCAATATGGTCCAATTTTGATCCATGTATGGCCAGCTTAAAAGTGGGCGCTTCAACACACATTATACAGGCATGGTCCACCATTGTCACCATGAGAAAAGCTCCCCTGAAAATGCCATGAAACCATTGGTGGAGTGCATACATGTGTACATGGAGTGGCTACAATCAGGGCCAGATTAACGTAGGGGCTATTGGAGCTGCAGCTCCAGGCCCCTACCTTTATATAGGCCCCGGGTTGGCCATATTCACTGTTACCGCTCTTCTGTCACTTGTAAACACAGAAGTCTGGCTTCTATGCTCACTTCCCCAGGCAGCTCCCTCAGAACCTCCCCACACAGCACAAAGGCCGGACAAGGAGGGACAGTTGCCGATGCATGGATGTGTTTATGGGCTTCAGAGACAGCATCCCATGTGGAATTAGGCATGCATGGCTGCACCCTTCCTCCTCTGTGTGCATGCCAAGGCACGGCCCTTAAGGCCCTTCAAAATCCTCAGCACCAAGCCCATGATGCTCTTAATCCGGCCCTGGCTACAATGAGGCTACAGGAGATTACCACTACTGAGGTGCAACAAGAAATAAAACAATATTATGAAAACCAGTATTTAACCTCTTTCTGACACTACACTGTCAATTAATTTCACCAACTGTAAAGGATGTACTCTGAGTTTGGGAAGGCTTTAATTTAGGTTTTACATTTACAGCTGCAGCGCCCTCTGGAGATCATTCTAAACTCCTGGAAGAGGCTTGAGAATTTGTGGAGCCCTTAAAGATTTAAGAGATAACCATGATGAGTGGCTACCGTTCAAATACGGTGCATAGTATTTTACAGTACAGTATGTTACAGCTGCAACATTTGTTTTTTTTGTCAACTTACAGCATGTATCCTGAGGTTGTAAATGGGCAACCAAGCTGGCTGTGTGCAAGCAGCTTAGTCTGTAGCAGATCCTAGGGTGACAACTCTGCATCTGCTCAGAAAGCAGCCTAGGTAGTGTTGTCATTCAAAGACAGGAAGTAAAGAAACTTGTAGGTCACATGGTGGAAAAAAGGCATAAAGAGTAAAAATAAAATAAAAATACAGGTCTGCAATGAGAAGAGAGCTAAGATTTCATATATTTTGAGAATGTCTTGTTGGGAGAGAAATTTTCCTAGAAAGAATGTTTGGCTGATGTCCAGTAACCCCATAGAAAAAAAAACTAACCACCAGCTGTTTCCTCATTAAAGGAGCTTTATCCATAAGTTGACAGTTGCCTTGATTTTATTGTGTTCTTTGCTGAATGAAGTTACAATTTTATATGGAAGGAGGATCTACCACTCCTGACTCCATAGCATAAACATGCACGCTTTGCGGCAGCCAGCCATTAGACAAATCAAGGAGGTTGGATCATGCCTGTATGTCCAGTCATCCTTTATTATCAGTTGCCAGCCTTAGCCTAAAATAGGTTTTATATCATCATTAAATACAGTGCTATGAATTTTCCATATAAGACTCTGTACTAAATACAGATCAATGAATATTATTAGCGTTTTTGTACATAGTCTTTTATAATATCGCCATTAATTTGTCAACGACTCTTCAAGGGCTCATTATCTAGATTCCCTTAGAATTTCTCAATAGAAGTGAATTGTGCCTGTAAATGATAATAGTACATTTTTTTCCTCTGTGCATCTCATTTTCCAGGGGCTGTTTTACCAATCAATTGAATTATTGCCCCTACACATGACAGAACTGCAAAGTGCTGGCATATTTCATTAAGGGGAGCAAACATTAATTACAAACCGAGCCCCACCTTTTCAACACATAAATTAAGAGCGATTGATGAGTGTACTTTTTCCATGCCTCATTGTCTGCTAAGTCTAGATCCTGTTATCCATTATAAACATATCAGTGATAACATTTAATGCATTATAACTGGTGCCATTAAAATGGTTAACAGACCCTTATAGGGAAAGATATCAACATATTTCATAGACAGGTTGTTTGATGAATCAAGTTAAAGTTATTTGATGCCTTACCAGACACGTCACAACCTTTTTTTTAATCCTTCTAAATCTGATTAAAAAACTCAAAACAACTACCGTATGTGTAATCAGCTTATTAAAAGATTTAATATTATCATAAAAATAGCACTACATCCCTTTAGATATGATATCCCTTTGGGAGTATCTTACCAAAAATTACATTTTTGGTGGAGGGGGTGTCCAAAATCTGACCTGTACTGTATATTAGTGCAGACTTCTGGGAAAATCAGTATGCCAAATACACAAGTAGGAAATCCTGGTTGGCATATTACATTGCATTTTACAGAAGATTTTAGCACTGCAGATCGAAAAGGGAAGGTAATTTTTAATAACATTTACTGTAAATACAATATGACTAGTGTAGCAATTGTATATACTATATTATTTTTTTTTTAATTTACTATTTTTTCCCCACAAAAGTGGAATTACCTTTAAAGAAAACAATGAAAAAAAATAGTTTGCTGCCTTTATGTGCTTTTTGATTGCACAACATTTGAACACTGTTCTAACAAAGGGTTAAAGTAAAAAGTTAAAAAAAAGTTGTTTTTTTTTGCATTCTCTGCATTAAGGTAAAACACCTTTTGGGTACAGCTACCCCCATGCCAAAAATCAAATTTAATATCACTTTAAACATTTAGAAGTTGGCTTCCAGCATTGTCTGTTAATGAGAGATAGCTCAATAAAGCTCCAGTCTATGCGGGGATTGGACAGAGCCACTGTGAAACTGTCTAGAAAAGCTTACAATTAGCCATGACAGCTTCTCTTCAGAAACATCTAAAAGGTGGGAAATATTAAAAAAAAAAAAAAACATTTTTTAGGTATGCTGCTTAAATGGGAACACCTAGCACATACAGTGCCTTGCGAAAGTATTCAGCCCCCCTGAACTTTGCGACCTTTTGCCACATTTCAGGCTTCAAACATAAAGATATAAAACTGTAATTTTTTGTGAAGAATCAACAACAAGTGGGACACAATCATGAAGTGGTTATTGGATATTTCAAACTTTGTTAACAAATAAAAAACTGAAAAAATTGGGCGTGCAAAATTTTTCAGCCCCTTTACTTTCAGTGCAGCAAACTCTCTCCAGAAGTTCAGTGAGAATCTCTGAATGATCCAATGTTGACCTAAATGACTAATTATGATAAATAGAATCCACCTGTGTGTAATCAAGTCTCCATATAAATGCACCTGCACTTTGATAGTCTCAGAGGTCCGTTTAAAGCGCAGAGAGCATCATGAAGAACAAGGAACACACCAGGCAGGTCAGAGATACTGTTGTGGAGAAGTTTAAAGCCGGATTTGGATACAAAAAGATTTCCCAAGCTTTAAACATCCAAAGGAGCACTGTGCAAGCGATAATATTGAAATGGAAGGAGTATCAGACCACTGCAAATTTACGAAGACCTGGCCGCCCCTCTAAACTTTCAGCTCATACAAGGAGAAGACTGATCAGAGATGCAGCCAAGAGGCCTATGATCACTCTGGATGAACTGCAGAGATCTACAGCTGAGGTGGGAGACTCTGTCCATAGAACAATAATCAGTCGTATACTGCACAAATCTGGCCTTTATGGAAGAGTGGCAAGAAGAAAGCCATTTCTTAAAGATATCCATAAAAAGTGTTGTTTAAAGTTTGCCACAAGCCACCTAGGAGACACACCAAACATGTGGAAGAAGGTGCTCTTCTCAGATGAAACCAAAATCGAACTTTTTGGCAACAATGCAAAACGTTATGTTTGGCGTAAAAGCAACACAGCTCATCACCCTGAACACACCATCCCCACTGTCAAACATGGTGGTGGCAGCATCCTGGTTTGGGCCTGCTTTTCTTCATCAGGGACAGGGAAGATGGTTAAAATTGATGGGAAGATGGATGGAGCCAAATACAGGACCATTCTGGAAGAAAACCTGATGGAGTTTGCAAAAGACCTGAGACTGGGACGGAGATTTGTCTTCCAACAAAACAATGATCCAAAACATAAAGCAAAATCTACAATGGAATGGTTCACAAATAAACATATCCAGGTGTTAGAATGGCCAAGTCAAAGTCCAGACCTGAATCCAATCGAGAATCTGTGGAAAGAACTGAAAACTGCTGTTCACAAACGCTCTCCATCCAACCTTATTGAGCTCGAGCTGTTTTGCAAGGAGGAATGGGCAAAAATGTCAGTCTCTCGATGTGCAAAACTGATAAAGACATACTCCAAGCGTCTTACAGCTGTAATCGCAGCAAAAGGTGGCGCTACAAAGTCTTAACTTAAGGGGGCTGAATAATTTTGCACGCCCAATTTTTTTAGTTTTTTATTTGTTAAAAGTTTGAAATATCCAATAAATTTTGTTCCACTTCATGATTGTGTCCCACTTGTTGTTGATTCTTCTCAAAAAATTACAGTTTCATATCTTTATGTTTGAAGCCTGAAATGTGGCAAAAGGTCGCAAAGTTCAAGGGGGGCGAATACTTTCGCAAGGCACTGTATATAGTGGTGTCTCCTCAAACTTGACTGCAGAATTGGAAATACACTTTAAAGGAACCTTCTTTGCTAAGAAAATCCCACGCAGTGTACCCTCCCTAGCTCCTAATGTGACCTGGATTCAAATCTCCCAACCATTTAGCCACCTTACTTCTCTCTGATGTTTACAGCCTCCCTCACAAAATTTTCTTCAGCACTACCTGTGCACAGGTGCAGCGTGGTGCTGGAGAAGTAAACACTCACAGTCCAGTTGCAGAGAGCAGAACTGTATTGACCAGGTGCATTCACAGGATGCATAGCAGCAGTAGGTCTCAGGTGTGGCGACAGTGTCTTTTTTAAGGAGTGGAATGCGGCCTGGCAGTCTATTCCCATGTGGGGAGACTTCCAGGATTGATGGCATGTCCCTGCACTTTCTCTACTCATCTGAAACCTCTAGCTGATGCTAAGCACTGTCCCTGAGAGATGGGTGACCTGAACCTACTAAATCCATACATGAAATGCTAGCCAAACCCAGGAGCCAGGGTCCTAAATAGACTCTGTCTAACCTAAGATGGCTGCCTAAAGTCACTTGGAAAGCACAAAAATCTTCTTTTGCATAGTCATCTTCTGCTGGAATTTCGGGAGCCTCGTGTACATGAGAGTCATAAGGACCAGCCATGCTCCCTTCACCCGGGCTCAAGGCTGGCTCCTCAAAAAAGCCTAGACGATCAGCTGAGCCTTCAGGGTTCTCTAAACTGTCTACAGACACCGTACTTGGGCTTCCTCCTTCTAAATCTGCCAGGCCTGGAGGCTCTAGCACAAGAGTAGGCAGGTACCATTCGTTGGGAACTTTTTGTACTGGTGGGACTGCCATGGAGTCTAAGACAACTTTATCTCCTACAGGTTTGGAAGAGTACTCACCATTTAAAAAACAGGGCCTCAGCAGGTTGCAGTGAAGCTATCCCTTGATAGGATTGTGACCCGCTGATATCACATCATAAACTGAAGTCGGAGGAAAGGGCTGTTTCTCAACGCGATAGGGAGTGTGTACCACTTTGGATCCAATTTACTGCCACTTTCACTTTTGGTTTTCTTCACCAACACTTGGTCCCCTGGTCGCAACAGCAGCTTTTCTAGGGCTGAGCCTTCAGCCATGTCCTTGTCTATCCAGCACCACCTACTTGGCTTTCTGTATCCCATCCTATTATTCATGCACCCAGGTGCTGGGCACATGGGGCGTTGAATTCTCTGGGGAACTTAGTAGGAGGCCCACCAATAGCCGGAAAGAGCGGCCAAACATAAGGACGAAAAGCTTGTGATCCATGGCTCGATGAACCTCTTGTCCATTAATGAAGGCGATCACTATTGGACTTGGCTCGACCATAGACTCCAGTTTTTCTGGGACCTTGTGCTGACTGTCCCAGGGGTCATTCCTTTGCTCCTAGGACCACTAGTTTATTGGCAGCCTGCGTGTACTTTTGGATTCAGGCTGGCCATAGTTCCTGACTACATTTTCAAAGTGGTCGCACCACCAGCACTCCCGGTCCTCCTCTAGGTCCCTCTGTAACACATTCTTACCCTTGGAGGAGTGGGCTGAATCCCATTAGAACATAGACATTTTGTTCAAGGAGGCCACATCTTGAGCGAGTTCCCTTAACGCATATACATATGGCTGACAGAAGTAAAGCGGGCCAAGACCTCCTCCTTCAGGTGTAACTTGTTCATACCTTTATGTCACTGCTACGGTTGCTTCCGCATCTTCCTGTTCCCAGGCAACCGAATTCACCATATTTGAATGGTAGGAGATGGCAGGTTGATTGGCTCATGCAGGGCTGTCCTAACTGGGCCATCCTTCATTCCTACCACAAACTGATCCCTAAGAAGGTGGTCTGAGGTAGTTAAATTGGCACAGCTGCACACATCCTTCTTATCCAGGTATTAAAACAGGTGTGTGTTATCCCGCGCTCTGTAACCTAATGTGTCAATCACTTCTAACTTGTGTCTGATGGCTGAAACCACATAATTGTGTTCTCACAACTGCAAACTAAATAAAATCAACAATGTTGGCTGCGCCTATCTCCGTGTGCAATACAATTAATGTTTTTAAACCAAAACCTTACTTTAAAAATGCAAAACTGCTTTCATTATTCAGTGACAAACTTTCTCGTGTGCAATAAAATAAAATAAATGTATCAATCCCAGATGACTATAGTTCAAATAGTAGTACTTTTCTTCTTTCAAATATTTTTCCCTTTTAAATGTGCTTCCCATATCCCGCAGTTTTTTCACCTTTACGCTTGTGGATTTCAGTTAATACAATTGTGCAGTGACTCCCACCACCTTTTACCACTGCGCTCACCTCCAGTTTAGACTGGTATCCAGGTCTAAAATCCCCTTCCCATGCTGGGGTTTATTCCAGGCTCCTCAGCTATTCAATCTTCTTCCACTCTCCCCTCTCCTCACCGAGCTGGCTTTGTCTGGACTTCCCTTCCTCCAAATCCCCTCAGTATAAAAGATACACTCCCATTGTGTAGTATATAAAGGTTAAACATTTATTGCATAATATCCGCTTACATTAAAACTTGAGACAGTGCGCTTTTTTACAAGATCATCTGATGGGGCACCAGCTTCCGTATGCTCGCGTATGTTCCACAAACACAATCCTCTGTCACCCGACTCCTCCCACGCATATCGTCTAGATGACGTGACTTCCTCAGGGGTTAAGGGTCGGGTGTTGGGTGACCTCTTTTAACATATCATGAGGCGGTTGGTTGTTCAGGCAACCGCAACTACTCCCGCTGCAGGTTTTATGTATAGCATAACAATCACATAATTTGATTAAAACTCCCAATACCACATTAAAACATCTTATATTTAAAAAAAAAAACATGTATCTTAAAATAACTTTTGTATCAGTCATATGATACTTGTTGAGTATTGTGCCCGAATTGTTTTAAATACCTAAAGGTAGGTGCAGCGTGGTTTGGTGGCAGTGAGCACTCAGAGTTCAGTTGCAGAGGACAGAACGTGTGCCTGCTCTGGGTGTAAAAAGTCTTACTCCATGACAGTGACCTCAGAACCTGTGTCAATTAGAAATGGAACCTCTTGTCCATTAATGAAGGCGATCACTATTGGACTTGGCTCGACCATAGACTCCGGTTTTCTGGGACCTTGTGCTGACTGTCCCAGGGGTCATTCCTTTGCTCCTAGGACCACTAGTTTATTGGCAGCCTGCGTGTACTTTTGGATTCAGGCTGGCCATAGTTCCTGACTACATTTTCAAAGTGGTCGCACCACCAGCACTCCCGGTCCTCCTCTAGGTCCCTCTGTAACACATTCTTACCCTTGGAGGAGTGGGCTGAATCCCATTAGAACATAGACATTTCTTGTTCAAGGAGGCCACATCTTGAGCGTGTTCCCTTAACGCTTATACATATGGCTGACAGAAGTAAAGCGGGCCAAGACCTCCTCTTTCAGGTGTAACGGTTCATACCTTTATGTCACTGCTACGGTTGCTTCCGCATCTTCCTGTTCCCAGGCAACCGAATTCACCATATTTGAATGGTAAGAGATGGCAGGTTAATTGGCTCATGCAGGGCTGTCCTAACTGTGCCATCCTTCATTCCTACCACAAACTGATCCCTAAGAAGGTGGTCTGAGGTAGTTAAATTGGCACAGCTGCACACATCCTTCTCACCATATTTGAGCGAGTTCCCTTAACGCGTATACATATGGCAGGAGATTGAAGAAATTGAAGAGATACTGAAAGAGATTGGCTTGGAGTTTGCAACTGACTCATCTGTGTATTTTTTGCTGACCATTGCTTGAGAAGAGGAAAGGAATTTGGTCAGGTGTTTGCTATTGTGCATTTGCTAATGAGACCAGCTGATGAAGGTGTTACATTTGTTGCTGGGGGAGGAGCTGTGAAGGAGTGAGTGTATATATATAAAGACATACTAATTAGCTGGCCTAATTTATTAGCTGGAAATTGCATTTTTGAAATCAGAGATATTTAAATTATCTGTTAAACAAACTCCAGCTGGGACTGCTGCAATGCCACTGCCACAGAGGACCCCCAAAAATGGCAGATGGGTTACTGTAGGTTTTGGAAGACTTAAAGTGATGGATAGAAGACATGTCCCACAGTCGGTGGTTCTCCATAATTCATTTGCAACACTCTCAGAATGTAAGGACAACATGGATATGGACTCAAGCACAGAGGGTGAGAAACCATCGACTCCTATGTCTAATGTATGCAAGACTGCAGCCAAGGACAAAAAAGATAAAGTGAAATCTCAAAGGAAGCAGCTGTTGCTGGGTGATTCAATCATAAGAAGTGGGGAGCTTAAAGAAAATGGTTTTGTGAGATGTCTCCCTGGTGCTACTGCTAGACGAGATAGAAGACGTATTATTAATATTGTTAAGCAAGCAAAGCAGGAAGGGGACGTGGATGTTCTTGTCCATCTAGGGACAAATGACCTGGCTTGCAATGAAGTGTCAGAGGTGAAAAAATCTTTTATCACACTTGGTAATGACGTACAGGATTTTGCATCCACGATTTCATTTTCTGAAGTTCTGCCTGTGCATAATGTTCAGAATGATAGGCAGAGGCGCATAAAGCAGTTCAACATATGGCTTAGTAAATGGTGTCAAGAGCAAGGATTTGGCTTTGTTTCTCATGATAGCTCTACTTGGAATAGAAAGGAACTGTACAAAAAAGATGGTTTGCATCTTTCTCTCAAAGGAACAAATGTACTTAGTGAACAACTCCAAGAATTTGCGAAAGAGTATTTAAACTAGGAAGGGGGGGGGGGGCAAAGAGTGGAAATACAAGAGTCCAATTGCCCCCCGAACCAATTCCAGAACAGGTCAGAAGGACAGAGGTTAAGAAATGATAAGCTCAGAGTCCTGTCCACAAATGCTCACAGTTTAGGTAAAAAAATCAATGAACTTGGGTCAATAACAGCATCTGAGAATGTAGATTTAGTGGCTGTTACGGAGACATGGTTTAATGAAAGAAATGACTGGGACATAACCATACCAGGGTACTCTTTATACAGAAGAGACAGAGAAGGCAAGAAAGGAGGAGGAGTGGCCCTGTATGTGAAAGATAGCATTAAATCTAACCTAATACAAGTTGGTGAGGCCAACATAGAGTCAGTTTGGGTTACGTTGCAGTTTGCTAATCATGCAGTAACTCGTGTAGGTGTGATATATAGACCACCTGGTCAAGTTAAAGAACTAGATGATCTACTAGTTGAAGAAATAGCTAAAATGACAATGAAAGGAGAAGTTATCATTATGGGAGATTTCAATCTTCCAGATATAAACTGGAAAACCAAAAAAGCAAGTTCTACCAGGAGTACAGATATTCTAAATTCCCTACTGGGGTTGTCTCTGCAACAAGTGGTTGAGGAGCCAACCCGGAGGGAGGCCATTTTGGATTTGGTATTCACAAATGGGGATTCGGTATATGATGTCATTGTAGGCGAAACCTTGGGATCTAGTGATCACCAGTCAGTGTGGTTTAATATAAGAACTGTGAAAGAGTCACACCACACAAAAACAAAAGTTTTAGATTTTAGAAAAACAGACTTTTCAAAAATGAAATTAGTCATAAATGAGTCCTTATCAGACTGGAACGGATTACATGGAGTCCAGGAGAAATGGGACTACTTAAAAGGTGCATTATTGAAGGCAACAGAAAATTGCATTAGACTTGTCAGTAAAAGCAAAAAAAGGAAGAGACCACTGTGGTACTCAGCAGAAGTGGCCCAAATCATTACAAATAAAAAGCTAGCATTTTGTAATTATAAAAAAACCCAGAGCAATGAAGATAAGGAAATCTACAAGATTAGGCAGAAAGAGGCCAAGCAAGTTATAGGAACTTCTAAAGCGCAGGCAGAAGAAAAACTAGCTCAGTCTATGAAAAAGGGGGATAAGACATTCTTCAGATATATAAATGAAAAAAGGAAATTAAAACAAGGAATAACTAAATTAAAAACAAAGGACGGAAGGTATGTAGAAGAGAATAAAGGGCTAGCCGACTGCCTTAATGAATACTTCTGTTCAGTTTTTACAGAAGAAAAAGAAGGAGAAGGACCTCCACTCGAAAGGATGACTAATGAATCATTTGATGCATGTGTCCTTACAGAGGAAGACGTTCTAAGATTGCTGTCTAAAGTGAAGACAAATAAGTCACAGGGTCCTGATGAGATACACCCAAAATTATTAAAAGAACTTAGTGGTGAGCTGGCAAAACCATTAACAGATTTATTTAACCAATCATTAGTAACAGGAGTCGTCCCGGAAGATTGGAAATTGGCAAATGTCGTGCCCATTCACAAGAAAGGTAGTAGGGAGGAATCGAGCAACTATAGACCAGTGAGTCTGACATCAATAGTAGGCAAATTAATGGAAACCCTATTAAAGGATAGGATTGTGGAACATCTTAAATCCCATGGATTGCAAGATGGAAAACAACATGGGTTTACTTCAGGGAGATCATGTCAAACAAATCTTATAGATTTTTTTGACTGGGTGACTAAAATAATAGACGGTGGAGGTGCAGTAGACATTGCATATATAGATTTTAGTAAGGCTTTTGACACTGTCCCACATAGAAGACTTATCAATAAACTGCAGTCATTGAGCATGGACTCATATTGACCATATTGTTGAGTGGATTAGGCAGTGGCTGAGTGACAGACAACAAAGGGTTGTAGTCAATGGAGAACATTCAGAACAAGGTCATGTTACCAGTAAGGTACCTCAGGGATCTGTACTGGGACCAATTTTGTGACACTTTTGGGGTTACCAGTGACATTTCTACAGTAATCAGTGCTATACATATGCACTGTTACTGTAAAAATACACTGGTAGTGAAGGGGTTAACTTTATTTGGAAGGGAGGGGCTGTGTGTGTCCCTAGGGGCGTGGTTTCTACTGTGATTGGCTGTGGCTCTAGCTGTAAGGACACTGATCAACGGATCTACATACCAGATCCGTTTTATCAGTGTCTTTGCAGCGAGGAGAATGACAGGCAGTTTGTTTACACAGGCTGCCTGACATTCTCCCTCTCCCCCGCCGATCGCCGAGTGACCGGCGGACATCGGGTCCGCTGGTCACACGCGCGGGGGGGTCCGTGACCACGCGGGAGCTGGAGCGCGCCCCCGGGGGCGCGCGCTCGCTCCCTAGACCCTCACAAGCAAGCAACGTAGCCCTACGTTAGTTTGCCTGTGAGGGGCTGACCGTAGATGACGTAGATAGTCGTGCGGCGGTCGGCAAGTGGTTAATATCTTCATAAGTGATATTGCAAAAGGCCTCGATGGTAAGGTTTGTCTTTTTGCTGATGACACAAAGATATGTAACAGGGTTGATGTTCCTGGAGGGAAACGCCAAATGGAAAAGGATTTAGGAAAACTAGAAGAATGGTCAGAACTCTGGCAACTGAAATTTAATGTGGATAAGTGCAAGATAATGCACCTGGGGCGTAAAAACCCAAGGGCAGAATATAGAATATTTGACACAGTCCTGACCTCAGTATCTGAGGAAAGGGATGTAGGAGTAATTATTTCAGAAGACTTAAAGGTGGGAAGACAATGTAATAGAGCAGCACGAAATGCCAGCAGAATGCTTGGATGTATAGGGAGAGGTATAAGCAGTAGAAAGAGAGAAGTGCTTATGCCGCTGTACAGAACACTGGTGAGACCTCACTTGGAGTATTGTTCGCAGTACTGGAGGCCATATCTCCAGAAGGATATAGATACTCTAGAGAGAGTTCAGAGAAGAGCTACTAAACTAGTACATGAATTGCAGGAAAAAAACTTACCAGGAAAGGTTAAAGGACCTTAACATGTATAACTTGGAAGAAAGAAGAGACAGAGGGGATATGATACAAACTTTTAAATACATAAAGGGAATCAACTCGGTAAATGAGGAGAGCATATTTAAAAGAAGAAAAACTACCACAAGAGGACACAGTTTTAAATTAGAGGGGCAAAGGTTTAAAAGTAATATGAGGAAGTATTACTTTACTGAGAGAGTAGTGGATGCATGGAAAACCCTTCCTGCAGAAGTGGTAGCTGCAAATACAGTGAAGGAGTTTAAGCATGCATGGGATAGGCATAAGGCTATCCTTCATACAAGATAGGGCCAGGGACTATTCATAGGATTCAGATATATTGGGCAGACTAGATGGGCCAAATGGTTCTTATCTGCCGACACATTCTATGTTTCTATGTTTCTAGAACTGTATGGATATTATAGTTCAGAAATGCACAACAAGCCCTGTGAAAGACTACCCGACTGAATGCACTTACAGGATGCACAGAAATGCGTATTAGCAGTAGGTCTTAGGTGTGTCGACAGCGTCTGTCTTGAGGGGCGGAATGCGGCCTGGCCATCTGTGCCCAATTGGGGATGCTTGACTTCATCCTTTACAACTGCAGATGGGCGCCAACTGGAGTGGAGAAAATAGACAGCACCTGCCTACATAGTAACTGCCTATAGACTTGAATGGGGGACAGACATCCAGCATCTCTACTGTAGGAGTAGGGCCCGATTCAAGCCTTTAAAGATCTTCTGCGCAGGTAGTGCCAGAGAAAGTTTGAGACAGTAGACTGTAAACATCAGGAGAGGGTGCTACTATGAGGAAGAGAAATGGAAGCATCTGGGCAGCAGAGGGATTTGAGCTTAGCTTAAGTTAAGAGGCAAGAACGGGTGGAGTTTTTTTTCAAGTTGTCATTAAGACTGGGTTCACACTGGATTGCGGAGCAGCTCGCAGCGGGAGGTCCGGTGCATCCCGTTCACTGTTTCAGGTCATAATTCGGCCTGAATTTTTTGATGGAATTCTGACCTGAAATTGACCAGAAGACACACACAGATTTCCTGCAAACCACTCCACAGCTGTCTAGAAGCTGTGTGCACCGGCTTCATTGAGAGCCACAGGCTTCTGACATGTGAGTTGGATGCGGAGAAACCGCATCGAATTTGCACCAGTGGGAACCCAGCCTCAAAGGCTCACTCACTTCAGCCTGCACACTAGTGTGTGGGCTGGTGTCCCATGTGCACGGGCTGTGCAACACAAGGCACTGTTTATCTTTTTTTTCCTTACTTTTTTTCTTTTTCAAATTGACAACTCATTTATTTCTGTGCACTACTGGAGAGCCTTTTTAAGGTTGGACAAGCTTCATTTTTCTGCAACACAATGCAACCCACCACAAGGCAGCATTGTAGTGTGAACAGTGCATATACAGTAGAAAACTATTTTTTTCTGTGGTCTGAGCCTTCATTGATCTGTGCAGATCAAGACAATACAATTGACCTGGCGTGAACAAGTGGTAATTTATATCCAGATTAACTCTGTAATAATCTTCTGTTTATGTGACAAGCCATAGTTCAGTCATCATAGTGGACACTGAACAACAAGATTCGGCAATATAAGAGTGGGCCATAGCAGTCTATTGTGTATAACCCCCAGGGCCTGTTCACACCAAAATGTGGTGTAGGAAAGTCACTTTCTGTGCACGTTTCCCACACTGCACGTGATTACACTGCCCTTGCGAGATGCATGCAGGTGGCAAATTAATGGTAAATGACACTCCAAATGCATCTCGAAAACATAGGACATTTTTGACCACCCAACTGTGGGGCACTGCAGCACCATACAGTTTGGTGAATTGAGATTTCAAAAAAGTGCTTGCATTACTTTTTGCACATTCCAGTGCATTTTGCAGCCCATTGAAATTAATGGGCCGTCAGGAATGCACAGGACTGTGCACGGTCGAACATGTGCATTCTAGTGTGAAACAGCCATCACTGTTTTTTAGCTTTACACAATATGAACAATAGAATAAGCTAAGCATTTCCCAGTAAACTTTTTGTTAAAATACTTTCAGTCTGCAACTCCCAGTGTTGCTGGCTGCTGCTCATAAGTGCTGCTTCCCTACACTTCCAGTCTTCACAGAAAAACGTTAACAGTGGACAGGGCAATACTGAATGAGTCTGTTAGCTTGGAGAAGTGGGAGGGAGGAGGGAAGAGTAGGGGAGCCTTGCCATCCTAGGCTATGGAGTGGTGTGTTTATATTGATGCAAACAAAGAGAGACTTGGATGGATATGAAAATGGGCCATACTGTGAACCCATTATGAGCAGATAACTTTTGTAAGTCCTAATGCCACATTGAGATTTGGCACCATCAAACCCGCTAAATGCATGTAATAATTTTTCCACACTGTGCATTTACCTGCGTTGTGTGGGGTCAGTTTAGCTGAGAAAATCGATTTCTGTGTGTTCAAGATCTGAATAGAAACACTAAACACAGCTAAACATATGTAGACAATCCTAATTTCGCCCATACCTGCTTTAACCCTTACGCTGCCAGGCTCATACATCGAACTGACCTCACAGCAGGGGGGGTTTACACACAGGGGTTTGTTTAGATATCTGACAAGCAGACTCCTGCCTGGCAGATGTAAGCATTCTGGCGACTGTGCTGGCACCCAATAACTTCCATGCCCCCCCCCCCCCATATGAACGTCACTGGCAAATATCCCTGACTCTGCAGCATAGTCAGTGGGTAGGGGGGAGGGAGCTGAGCGCACTCATGTCTACTCTCCTTCCCTTCTTGTTGCTGACCTGGAAGCGACTTGCTTGATGTCACTTATGGATTCCCCTTTCAGTGTTCCTGGGCTAGCATTGCCAGGAAAGAATTAGTGCATATTACATTCGGTGGAGCACAAGGGGGGAGGGGGTGGCGCATCCAGGGTCTTTTAGACACTGGGTGTCTCCTTAAAGAGAACTTGTCACCAAAAAGGGGAATTTTTGTCCCCTATGTAAAGAAAATTGTGTTTAAAATGTAATACAATTAAAGTTACACCCAAGCACATAAACCCCCCCTCCTAAATTTTTTTTGAGACCCCCCCACACATTCAAAAGCAAACGCATGCATTGGGGTCTCCTACACATGAAAATGCTGATTGCGATACACATTACATATCGCCGCTGGAGTGAGTGCAATATTTCTAGCACCAGTCCTCCCCCTTAAGGCTAAACTGATGACCTATAGAGGGCTTTTAAAGTGTTGCCTATGTGTATTGAAGTTTGTCGCCATTTCACAGGTGCAACATGTTGGGTATCTATTTACCTGGTGCAACCTTGTCTTTTATATTTTAGCAAATATTGGGTAATTTATTGCATTTGTATGCCATAAATAGAGTTGAGCGGACACCTAGATGTCCGTGTTTGCCGAACTTGAAAAAAAAGTCCGGGTCCATGACCCGGACTTTTTCCAAACTTTACCCGGACACCGAACCCCATTGAAGTCAATGGGGACCCGAACTTTCAGGCACTAAAATTGCTCTAAAAAACCAATGGAAAGGGCTAGAGTGCTGCAAATGGCAGCAAAATGTAGTTAAGAGCATGGCAAGTGCTCTTAAAAAAATTCCCCTTTAAATTTGTAATTTTTAAATAGCAGATTAGAACAGCACTCTGTAGTAAAATATAGCTGAACGCTGCACACAACAGACTGATAAAAATATTTTTTTTTCTCCCTCCTCCTCCTCCTCCTCAGTGGGCTCAAGTGAGGGCAAAAATATCATTCACTGCACCACCCCCCACACAGCAAAATCGATGTAGATCGCTAACGGACGATTGTTCTGTCCTGTGTCTCCTAATATCTCCCTGCCTACTCTCTCCAGCCTGTCCCTAAAATGCTCAAATATCTTTCCCTGCCTACACTCCGACCTGTCCCTGCATTCTTTTCGGGCACAATGTTTTTTTTCCCTGTCTGTCCCTAATCAGCAGCAGCCAGCACCGTTGTGTGTGCTCTCTCCCTACACTAGAGCAGACTGACGCACAGCGCGCTGTGTCTCTAGCTTATAAAGACCTGGGTCACATGCTTCAGCTGGCCAATCACAGCCATGCCATTAGTAGGCATGGCTGTGATGGCTTCTATGGCACACCAGTTAAACGCTTGTTGATTGGCTGTTGAAAGCCCGCCATTAAAACCGCGCCATTACATACAAAACAGGAAATAAAATTACCGAACACGGATTTTAAACCTGAACATACAGTAAAGTTTTCGGGTCTGTGTCCGGGTAACAAAAATCCAATTATCCTGTACGGACCCGAATAATACAGTCCGTGTTCGCTCAACACTGGCCATAAATTAACTTTACTGTATTTTTTACTGAAATTTTGCAGTATTATCATGTGAAATAAATAATTACAACTACTATTTTTTTATTCTCAGGGTGTCTGCTTTCAAAAAATATATATAATTTTTTGGGGGTTTTATGTATTCGTCAGGCCTAAAATGATTTTATAAACCTGTGCAAAAAAATGTGAAAATGGCTCTGGCAGCGAAATGGCTAATCTAAACACAGCAAGACATGATCTTGGAAGCATAATAGTTATTTATAACTCCCAGATTACTTCTCCTGTTTTTTAACCACTTTCATACCGCGCAATTTCTGGCACTCGGCTTCTGCATGTAAAAATCATAATTTTTTTGCTAGAAAATTACTCGGAACCCCCAAACATTATATATATATATATTTTTTTAGCAGAGACCCTAGGGAATAAAATGGCGGTCATTGCAACTTTTTATGTCACACGGTATTTGCGCAGAAGTTTTTCAAACGGGTTTTTTGGGAAAAAAAATGTTTTATGAATTAAAAAAAAAACACTTAAGCTAGCCCAATTTTTTTGTATAATGTGAAAGATGATGTTACGCTGAGTAAATAGATACCTAACGTGTCATGCTAAAAATTGTGCACACTCGTGGAATGACGCCAAACTTCAGTACTTAAAAATCTCTTTAGGTGACGCTTTAAAATTTTTTACAGGTTACCAGTTTAGAGTTACAGTGAAATCTGTAAAGAAAAGCGCACGCAACCTCGGGCAATAACGCTTTAATAAAGGACAATAAAACAGTACATTGGAATTGCACTCACACTTTTCCTTTAAGACAATCGCTTTACAGCATTCCAACAGGAGCTACTCACTCCTCCCGTCCCTCCAGATGGTGACTCTGCGGTCTCCTCATCCGCGGCTGCCACCGCTGTATCCCCGCTCTCCTTCACTTCCTGTGTTGCCTGGTCACCGGATGCCGGTTCTAGTGCGCCTGCACACTATACCGGCGTGATCTACGGCGCCTCAGGAGAGCCTCAGCCAAAGCCGGAGCCACAAGTTGTACGGAGCTGCGAGGTGGGGGATTCAAGGCACGGGTGCACTGCCTCTGCTGTTACTACGGACAACGCGTTTCGGAGGCTGAGCCTCCTTCCTCAGGTCCCACCTTGCTTCCTGCTAACGCCCCTCCCTATATACCCGGGATACCATCGGCCCTAATTATTTAGTTGTGTATTCTTAAAGGGGCCAGTTACCGATAATCCTTATCCACCTTGGCTGGGACAGGAGAAGCAAGGGGCTATCCACTTTTAAAAAACATATATTAAAAAACATATATTAAAAATACAGTTTAAGATACAATTTAAAATACAATTTAAAACAGTACAATACCAGCGCAGATATTAACCAGAGCTATTATAGATACATGTTTGGATATCACATTCCCTACATAGCAATGGTTGTCTCCTGCTAAAAATACATAAACGTATCCTAAAAGTATATATGTATATAAGACTCTAAGCTACATCAGCATTTCCTAATACCAATAGTCGACAGATCATATTAATTCCACATTATCTCTCATCCATCTACCAAAATAATTTCATAAGTCAGGATAATACACATAATAAATAAATAAATAAAAATACTAGTCTCATTAAAATTCAATAAGATAAGATTCAATTCCATATGGCACATATGCAAATATCAATTAGTATATGAGAATACTACTCCATATAGGCCAACCAAATATACTACATGGCAGTTGTTTATATTTCTCATATATATATATATATACACACACATGAGAAATACATATACATATACCTACACATACCCATCGGTGGTGACACCCTGAGTATCCCCAAATATATATCTGTACATATACACCTACTCTCATACCCAGCTGCTCAGATATTGTTGTGTGGACACGAATGTGCGTATGCCTCCGTGCACACTTCACAGACACATGGCCGGGCAGGGACTATGTTCCCTACCCTTAGTAACCATGTGTATGTGCATGTGCTAGAATTAATATGATCTGTCGACTATTGGTATTAGGAAATGCTGATGTAGCTTAGAGTCTTATATACATATATACTTTTAGGATACGTTTATGTATTTTTAGCAGGAGACAACCATTGCTATGTAGGGAATGTGATATCCAAACATGTATCTATAATAGCTCTGGTTAATATCTGCGCTGGTATTGTACTGTTTTAAATTGTATTTTAAATTGTATCTTAAACTGTATTTTTAATATATGTTTTTTTAATATATGTTTTTTAAAAGTGGATAGCCCCTTGCTTCTCCCGTCCCAGCCAAGGTGGATAAGGATTATCGGTAACTGGCCCCTTTAAGAATACACAACTAAATAATTAGGGCCGATGGTATCCCGGGTATATAGGGAGGGGCGTTAGCAGGAAGCAAGGTGGGACCTGAGGAAGGAGGCTCAGCCTCCGAAACGCGTTGTCCGTAGTAACAGCAGAGGCAGTGCACCCGTGCCTTGAATCCCCCACCTCGCAGCTCCGTACAACTTGTGGCTCCGGCTTTGGCTGAGGCTCTCCTGAGGCGCCGTAGATCACGTCGGTATAGTGTGCAGGCGCACTAGAACCGGCATCCGGTGACCAGGCAACACAGGAAGTGAAGGAGAGCGGGGATACAGCGGTGGCAGCCGCGGATGAGGAGACCGCAGAGTCACCATCTGGAGGGACGGGAGGAGTGAGTAGCTCCTGTTGGAATGCTGTAAAGCGATTGTCTTAAAGGAAAAGTGTGAGTGCAATTCCAATGTACTGTTTTATTGTCCTTTATTAAAGCGTTATTGCCCGAGGTTGCGTGCGCTTTTCTTTACAGATTTGAATTGTTTTGATCCCCCCCCCCCCCAGTGGAGTGAGAGAGGAGCAGCAGCAACCAGGACATTTCAGCTAAAAAACATACAAACAAAGGAGGTGAACACATGGACAGCGCCATGGGCTGGTGAAGTACTCCTCTTTGTACTTGTTGTATATCAGCATGTGTAGGATCTGTCCTTTTAGAGTTACAGTGAAGGCTAGAATTGATGCTCTCGCTGTAACGCTCACAGTGATACCTCACATGTATGGATTGAACGCCGTTTACATATGTGGCCACAATGAATGCATGCGTTGGCTTCGGCGTGCGAGCACGCGGGGATGAGGGCACTTTATTTTTTTTTTTTATTATTGTTTATTTCATTTCTATTTTTTCATTTTTACACTTTCCCTTTAGTTTTTTTTTTTTTTGATCACTTTTATTCCTATTAATGTAAACACCCCTTGTAATAGGAATAGTGAATGACAAGTCCTCTTTATAGGGAGATCTGGGGTCAGTAAGACCTCAGATCTCTCCTACAGATGAGAAAGCCTGAAATAAAAAAAAAAACGATCTCGGCTGTTCAGCCGCGATCAGTGCAGTATTGAAAACTGCCGGGCCATGCGTGACGTCATCACGTTGCGCCCGGGCCTCCAAGAGTCATAGAGACTTCTGGGGACCATCTGGTTCTCACAGTCTCTATGGTGACACTTCCGCCGGCGGCCGATTTCTTCTCTGGCTCACTTATCGCACGGGCGAGCCGGTAAAAGAAGCACAAGAGGGCGGCGAGAAGGGGGGTTGTCCCCTCCTGTCGCCTGTAAGAATGATCATGCGGCTGAACAGCCGCTATGATTGTTCTTATGGTGAAGGGAATAGCCAGCTGTAAAAAATTATATCTGAATGAGGCCTGCAGCTGCAGGCCTCATTCAGATATCCCCACTCAAAGCCCAGGATGCCATAAGACGTCCACCTAAGGGGAAGCAGTTAAATCTGTAGTGCAGTGCGCAAAAACAAAACACCGTCACATGGTCCTCTCCCAAAGAGGAAGGACCCTTCCCTGCCCCTCGGGGTGCAAGGATCCTGGCAGGGGCTCAGCACACTTAGGTTCACTTAGCCAAAAGGACTGGCAAACCCCACTTTTCTGCTGAAATTGGGTGAGAGGCTCCCCGGAAGAGAGAGCCCTCAAGGCAGGAAGGAATCTAAGGGCAACACATCCTCCCCTAGACTTCATGGTAGGCCCTAAGACTCACACCCTACAATCCAAATGAAAAATAACTTTACCTACTGTAAGTGCAAAGTGACATACATGTGAGAAAATAAAATAAGATAAAATAAAAAAAGGTACCAATGCAGGTGCAATGGTAAGGCCTTGCGGCCTGGAAACAAAAATTGCCCCAGTCTAGGCTAAACGGCCTAGACCATGAGCCGTAGTGCATAAACACTGGTGGTGGTTGGTAATGTGGCCTAGTGTTGTTTCACACAGCATGGTCTCGTACTAATAGTGCTACTCAGGCACCCCCAGGACACTTCTCCCAGGAGGCGCTTGACACCACAGGCTCTCTGTTTTCCCAGTTCCTGACCAGACAAGGTAGCACAGTGAAATCAGGAGTCACTGGGCCCTTCAGAAACCTCTTCAAGGAAATTACTATTGGTCCCCACCTAATCCAGTGTGCACACTAGTTTCTGTTCCCACAAGAAGATCCCACAGGATCATATCAGTAAGGATACTATACAGCCAGCAATCACAGCCATAATGCCAGAGCATCCTTGCTGGACACTGATAAGAAAGGATGCTTCACTTGATCTTAGCCAAAAGGCTGAGAAGCCTAGGAGAACCACCTTTGTGATCATGGTATCTCCCCTGCCAGGTTTAGAAAAACTAAATGCACGCCTGCCAGTGTGAATGAGGCCTATGGTTAACATTTCTCCCCATTTCCTCATAACATTATATAAATGAGGAAAGCTAAGCAGATTTCTTTAATTTTTTAAGTTTTTAGAAAAGAGCATGTAAAAAGTTAAGCAACATTTTAAATATTTTGCTATGCAAATGGGCATCAGAACACATAGGAAACATAAAGTAAGTGTTTTCCCAATTTGGTTACAAAGTCTTTTGGCTCTAGCACTAAGTTGAAAGGGGTAATACCTCTCATTAAAGCCTTGTGGGCATTCCATAGGGTAAAAAGGTCTGAGACAGAATGCTTATTGGATTCGAAGTAGTCATTCAGATGCTTTGAGAGAACTTGGTTTATACTGGGGAGAACTGATAATTTGGGAGTTGAAACACCAAAGAAAAGTAAGAGCATAGGTCTTGTTCTCCACTATCGATATGGTAATTGGGGAGTGGTTAGACCATGTTATATCATAAATTGTGGAGGAGACATGTTGAAGCAGCCACTTATCAACAATAAACACATCAATTCACGAGTACGAGTTATGCCTGGCAGAAAAAAAGGTAAAATCTCTTTCACTGACGTGCCGACATCTCAACACATCGAATGGATCTTCCTTGTGGAGGAGAGATTAAAGAGGTTGGGGTCTGTTTCTGGGTTTGGCAGATGAATCTAGATAGGAGTCTGCAACGCAGTTGAAGTCTCTGCATATGAATAGAAAACCTTGTTTTACGGTAGAGAGTTTCCGGAAGAGTTTTTTGAGAAATTTAGGTGGCTGTTGGAAAAGTAAATGTTGGCCAAGGTGCATGGCTTAAAATTATTGGTACAGATTAAGATAGCATACCTTCCGTCAGGGTCCATGATGGCTTCTTTCAAGGTAGATGCTACTGAGTCTTTGATGGCGATGAGGACTCCCTTTTTTTTCACAGGTACATTGGCCACATAGATATGTGGGAAACGCTTGTGGGAGCATCTTGGAGATGTAGAGTGTTGGAAATGTGTTTTCCTGGATACATAATACATCGCAGTTTAGAGCTAGAGCTTCTCTCCATAGGGATGAGCGATTGGTTGGTTGGTTTAAACCACGAACATTCAAAGAGGTGATCTTAAATCCCATCAATGCATTTGAGACAGTTTGATGTGCATTACGGTGATGGATCATAGAGGTCACTGTCTTCTACAGAAAGTGATTAGGAATGTAAGGGGTGCAGGAAGTATGAACTGTAGGTATTGAGCCACTGTGCCTGTAAGGCTAAAGTGGTTTAAGGAAAATAAACAGAAAAACAGTATAAAACTTTGGAACAAAAAATATGTGTAAAAAGTGAGGATCAGATGCGTGATCAAGGTACAAGAAAATTTATACATTCCAGAGTGAGGAAATGTAGAGCTAGATCTTGGGTGCTCTTGTCAGCCGGAGGTATGTTGAACAATAGCATCGTTAGGGTTGGGGGGCCTTCTCAACCTAGATTTCTTCAGTTTCTTTTGTGTGTGACCATTTGCCACTCTGAGACAAGTGGAGTAGGTGACGACATCTGGGGTCCGGGAGTGAAGGTTCTTGAATGATGCTCCAAGCCCTGAGAAGTTGGAGGTTTAGTGCGTTGATCCATTGTGTGTAATGAAAAGGGTGGTGGGGTGCGTTCACTTGAAGGGGATTTGGTGGTTATGTAAGACCTTTGTAATGGTGAACAGGTTTTATCGCATTTGCATGGTATAGCGTGAGAGATCTGGGAACACTTTTAAGGCTGAGTATTGGGTAGGACTGGTCTCAGAGCATCAGAAGAGGGTCAAAACTTGCTCTTTGATATGGTAGAAGTGAATACGTAAGTTAGCGTCTCTCGGGACATTGTCTGGCAGGGGTGGCAGTTTAGGGAGACAGTGGACCCTATCCACAAGTAAATCAGTAGAGGCCACAGGTAGAAGGGAAAAGGGTAGGTCCTGGACGTACGTAGGCTGTTGGTCTTGCAGTTCTGTTTCAGGGATACCTCTGATTTTCAAGTTATTCCGATGTGACCTGTCCTCGAGATCTGCTATTTTCACTCTCAACCAGTTTACGCCTTCCTCCCTGTATTATGGGAGTCCAGCAATGCATAAAATGACAAAGAAAATTCTTCCATTTTAGACTCCACATGATCTACACTATCCCACAGTTCTCTAATATCATCACAAAATTGTCGTACAGAGTGCGTGATGTCTGCCTGTAGGGAAGCCTTTAGGGCGACCTTAGAAACATTTCTTTCATTCTGGTGTCCATATTAGGAGTGTTAATGGTAGGAAAGTTAGTGAAAGGGTCAGAGTAGATGTTGTATTCCATGTGATCAGGTGCATCGCTTACCTCAGACTGCAATGTGTGGCCAAAGGAGGTAGTGTTTGCTGCCATGCTGGGCTTTGATTTGACTGGGCTTCTTGTGGAGGGTGTTGATGAGCCAGACCCTGATGCAGGCAAGCTATCTGGGTTTGCAATTCAGGCCCCAGGGTGCTGTGAGGATGTAGAGGGAGAGATCCTGTTTACTGGGCGTCCAAGAGCTGTTTGTCCACCACCATTTTGGTGAGGACTGGGAACATGGCCGCCAGCGCCATTTTGTTGTAGTCCACAGCCGGCCGAGGTGAAGAAAGCCAAGAGTTTCTGCAGCTGTGCGTTCGGTCCTTTAACTTGTGTGTCATCTCTGTGTAGCGAGGAAAAAGTGCGGCGTTGGATAGGCTTTTTTTCTGCCTGAGTTGGGAAGGCTTGTGTAGCGGGAACCCCCGTGATGGAGCAGAGCTCCTAAGCTTTGTGGCCTTTTGCAAGCGTGGTTGCCATTCCCCTGTGTTATTCCACTTTGGATGCAGAGTGGGAAATACACATAAGTGGGCAATGGTCTGTAAAAATCTTCCAAGGGTTGGGGAAGTTGCTTTCAACTATACAGAATATTTATTGTTCTTTAAACTTAATATCTTACATTTTATTTTTATTTTTCAGAAAAAAACACAGTGAAAAAAAATCAAAACAAAATTATAATACACAAAAAAACAATCAAAAACACATAAAAAATATACATTTCACCTAAATAACTCTTGAGCAATTTTAAGAGTTTCCACTTTGGGGATATTTTGGCAATGGTGAAATTAGAAATTTTAAAGAGAAATCATTTTTGTCAAACTCCCTCAACTCGTACTTATTGGTAATAGTAAAGAGTTCTGTTGGTACCAGAGAAGGCTGACATATTCCAATACAAGAGAGTTGTACTATGAAGTATAACTGGATTCTCTAATTGTACAATGTTGTCACATTATTGCTACCAGGGGCAGGAATGTCATTTCAAGTACAAAACATACAAGGAAATAGATTCTCCAGTCCAAAGTGTGGTGACCTTCTCCCAGGAGCCACCATGGCTTTTAAAGGGAGATCACATACCAAATAGCTTACTTAGTGGTGCATTGGGGCATTTAGCACTAGGGTGGCTGCTGTGAAGGAAACGCCTGTAACTTGTACATGCAATAATGCAAAGACTGAAATATATACAGTGTACTGTATATAAAACCAGCAAGCAGAGGGAGGCAAATCATTTCTTAAAAATACATGATGTAGCTCCAACCATTTTTTTCACTGTTTGCTACTAAAAAAGGGATTACATGAATGTGTGGGAAAACTCTAGAAGTTTTTAGAAAGCTCCTAACTTCTTGACAAGCTTACAACACTGCCTCTGAAAATCCCAGTCTGTGTTGTTGGCCATTCCTGAGTAATCTTCTAGTCTATGTCAGCACATATACCTCTTCTCATTTTGATAACATCTTTTTTTATATTCTCAGCTCATTTATTTCCCATAAAATCTGCCTCCTTTTGCCCCCCACCCTATCTGCCCACTAAAATTCCCTGACTAGGGTAGTTCAGATCCCACCTGTTTAACTATATTAACTGGATCAGTACCCCATCACCCCCCTTTACCTGTAAATGACAACACTAAAGGGCCGTACACACTTGACGAAAATCGGACTAAATATCCTCCGATTTTTCTCTGTCTTCTCAGCGTTCATTACCGTTTTTAGTCGACAGTGCATAAATGTTCACAAAATTTCTCGTCCGATTTTTCTTTTTTTTGGCACATTTGTTCCTAGGCTTCCGGGTTGTCAGCAACTTCAGATCATGCGTGGTCTTTCCTATCCGATTTTTCACGGACGTACTGCATACACATTAAACGAAAATCGGTCGTCTGGGGATGGACGAAAAAAATTTTGGTGTTTGTCCCTCCGTCTTTTTTCGTTGAAAATGTCGGCATCGGCTGCTGAAAGTTGTGTACACACTAGGCGAAAATCGGACGATTTCACATCGGGCGGGAATTTTTGGCAGATTTTCTACTAGTGTGTACCCTGCTTTACTCAGCATTCGGATTAAATGGCCAGTTTGGCGTTTTAATAAACAAAACCATAAATAACAGAAAAACATAAAACAGTCAAACCAATCCAGATCAAAGAATGGTTGCAGATCCTTGATGGTACCATCTCCCACAACTTTGGACTCTGTGGTACCATTAAATTAGGTTTTGTCCCCAGCCACCAACACACTGCCTTGAGGACTATCCTAATAGACCACAGACCCCCCACCACCTTACACTACCCGGTCGATCTAGACTGAACCAGACCAACCATAAGACTCCATACCTGAGATGGGTCCCACCATTTTATCATTCAACACCATGTTTTGGACCCTTGCCAAGGGCCTCAACCCGCCAACGTCCAACCTCCTTAGTAGAACGACAGAAAATAGCATCACTAGGGCGGGCAGGAGGGATGATTCTCCTATGATCTCCAGTCTGCAAGTGAAGCCCCTTCACTTCTGCCCTCCAACTACTCTCTCTGCTGCTCCTCCCCATCACCTGGTCTGCTAGGCCAATAAGGTAAAAGTCCTGACCTCTCATATCCCAACAACTAATTTAACCCCCTACTCCTTGGTTTTTCCTTTCACCCTGTCATATATGCCCTATGCTTATCATTTCCTTCAAGCTCCGCGCATGTCTGTCCCGCTCTACTACATACGGCTGTGGCAGATACAAAGTCAAATGATAATGACACACTCTTCCAATGAATTGTCCATAATATTTAATTAAGGAATGAATAAACAGGGCATACAAATGTAGGATAATAACACATTTGTTAAGACGGATACATTTTGTCACCATAGTCTGTAAAGACTAGGGGGTCTTCTACTGGTTTATCTGAACAGTGCCTACCCATAAATAAAATATCAGTTGTAAGTGTAGCTGGCCTTTTTGCCTAATTGTTCACATATATTTTAAACAAATAGAACAAATTCACAAAAGATGTGCAATGTTATGAATATAGAATTATTTCCTTTTTAGTGGTAGGGTATGCATGTGGATCTTAGACAGGAGTTGGAAAAGAAAAGGGCATTGTCGGTATTAGACTATTGCTTCCAGACTGGGTATCTGAAGGAAATGTTTCTAAATGTGGAGTTTAAATGTGAATTGACCTTACTGAGAGTCATCTGTGCTTTGTGCCCTGCAGAAATCTCTGTGGTTAAGCACTCGCCCCAATGTTGAATAATTTGCAATGTAAAAACAGCGCACTGGCTGTCAGTGCCCGTATTAAAAATGGATTCTCTACAATGTTGCTTAAAAGAAAGTGCTTGTTTTTTCAATAACATGAGGTAATATTGCACATGATGTATGACTTTGATAATAGTTGAGGTTAATGATCTTCAGCTAGATCACAAAGAAACTAATTTCATAATACATGATAGAATGAATCATGTAACGGCTCAGTATATACATTAAAGACAATGATCTTTCTGGCATACTAAATGGCAAAATAAAAAGCACTTTTAGTAAGTTATTTGATTAATTGGTCTGCCCTTTTAGTTATTTACCATGATAAAGTAAAATGTGCTTAAGACGGTCACTTTGTAAGCCATTTTTTTTAGGCATGCACTAGCTGCATTCTGGCTCCTTTGCTTGGATAGGAGATCATACAATGCCATTGTTAAAAGTCACTGCTCTCTGTATTTGTCCCTCCATTTCTCAATTGTACACCATTATCCTTCCACATGTCAACTCAAGACAAATGCCTTTATAGATTTGGGCTTAAGGAGCAACATAGGGGTGAGAGTATTGCCTTCTATGTAGACCACCCTGGCTTGTGACACTGGACAAATGTAGCTGTCTAAGATATTGCAAATGATTTGGGAACATTTTAAAGTTATTATTTTTATGATATATTAATATTCTTATTATGTTTATGTTCACCCTTGGTTTGCATGTATTGCTCTGGGTGCTTTAGTTTTAAAGAGTAACTCCACTTTTATAGGGGAGAAAATAGCAAATAAAAAAAAGAAAATGAATAATATAGCATATACATTTGTCATATTGTAATTGAATGTTATTAAAAATGACCTTTCTTTTTCAATCTGTAGCTCTGTAATTTTCTGTAAAGTGCAATTCAATATGGCTACCTGGAGGTGTTCCGTACTTATAATGTGTACAGAACGCCCCCCAGAAACCTAATTTCCTGCTTGTGTGATTGGCTCTCTGATTTTCCCAGACGTCTGCACAAGATACAAGTCAGATTTCAGGCATCCCCAGCAACAATAATGTCATTTTTGGTGAGATACTCCTAATAGGAACATGTCTAAAGGGATGCAGACCCTGCAATTTTCCTCATTTGAGCCCTGCAGGTGCAGCAGCTGATTGATAATTGTGAAACCACTCCCATTAGATTCATTTACCACATGGACATTGGACACAGACAAACACACAGGGAGTTCTTCAGAATAAAAAAAAATTGCAATCTGTAACAAAGTTTGTTAAAATCCTTGCAGTGTACAGAGATCACACAGAGGGGATTTTTTTTTTCTCACCAAAAGTGGAGTAACATTCTAGAGATAAGGTTCGGGTTCTGTTCTACCATTAGTTCAAGGTGAACCCTTCTTGTTAGTGGTTTGATGACCTGCAAAAATAATACGTGATTTCACTGCCATAGTAAGCAACTGAGAAACATAGAAAGAAACTGAACATAATGCACTTACTGGCCTTTGAACTTAGGTCAGCTGGTCTAGAAGGACCACTAAGAGCAACTTTTGGGTAAGCCAGACATACTTCTTGTAAAATTTGAAGGTGGGAAGAGAGAAGAGATTTTACACCCCAATGCTGCTGATGTCTTGCCTCTTTGCAGCTTGGCCTTGTCCACATGCACTACAATGATAACAGTCAGCATATTTCTTACTTGTGGCTGCAATTGTTTTTTTTTTCACAACCTGACCATGAAAACAGACTGCATGTGCTTTTTCAAAGGGCATATCTTCCAATTTTTGCTAGTTGCTAATTTTACAGCCTCTTTACAACCTGTTCCTGTCCAACTGCATTACAGGAATAACAGGCTGCATGCTTTTTTTGTACAGGGCATATGTCCTATTTGTTGCCTGTTGCAATTTTTTTTTTCACAGGTCTTTTTAAATGGTGACAACAGTGAGTTATGCCTGGGCAGTGTGCATATAATCTTACAGTTTCCTTTAGCAGAGTATGTGATAGGGTAATTTGCAGATGGGAGATTGTGGGAGCATGGGACAAAACATTGTCAACCCATAAAACAGATTGCCCAAACAAGGACATTTATTACAATATCATCAACTGTTATATACTTGAAAGCTAATATTATAAATAAAAATAGGCTTACCAATGATATTATATTAAAGCTTACATAAGATTTTAGTGGTTGGGTTTACATCCACTTTCACCAAATATGCTTGAGTTCTTGGAATTGCAGTGCTGAGGTACATTTTCTTACTGTATGTGCCATGTCTGTGTGCACAGATCTAGATTTTTGAGATGATAACTTTTAGCTTGGGTTGATTAGAACATATCAGTCAATTGTTGCTGATAGTTCCTTGAAGATCTGCCTATTTTTGTCAGCACCTTACAGCATCCTTTGAAAAAAAAAAAAAAGTAAAATCCTTATGCACCCAAAACAAAGCACACCACAACCCCTATACTTATAGTGTTTTTTCTTTTCAAGCTGAACATATAAAAATATATACAATATTCATATTGATTTTATCAGTAACATCTGCAGTGGTTGATTGGAAGCCCTCTGTAATCTAGGTCTAATTGACTTTAATAAATGTCAGCTTTTGAGTCAAAAATTCCCCCTGCTGTGCCCAAGTCCCTCTGTGACATGAACAAGAGGCAGGCTAGTACCTTAGGCACGTATTTAGCCAACTCTAGCAAAAGAAGTACATCCATGTAGTCTATTGATCGACTGATTGATTGATATTGAAAGTGTTTTAGCTACAGCCTTGCCATCCATGTCCATATTTACTTGACCAGCTCACGGAGGGTCTAAGCTGGAAAAAATCAAAATAAATAAATTAATAAAAAAAAATCAAAATAAATAAATAGATTATTAAAAACTAGAATATATTATACTGAAAGTAAAATGAAAAACTATGTTACCTCCTATAACCTAGAGATCTCAGTTTGGGTGAGCATAATAGAAGAGCACTAAGTACTATTTTTTTAGTTTCACGTTATTTGCAAACACCAAAAGAACTGAAGAATCTGTTTCACTGTTGTTCTTTACACATTGGAGCATGTGGTAGACAGTATCTATTGCATATTGAAGATTTTGGACTTTTTTCTCTGAATGGTATTTAAATATTTTAGGCACTATATTTTGTAACTCAGTTGACACAATTTATTCACAATCTGTGTGTGTGTGGATTTCTTTTTAGCACTGCACATTATTTTTATTATTTATTATAATGAACATGTAAATATAAAACATAGCGATGCCGAGCAGGCAAATTAAAAGATTTCCCGAACAGAACTTCTGCCTCTCACTTTAGGAGTTCTGCTTTGTTGCATGCTACTTTACCAGAAGCATGTGCTGACTTGCTGAAAACTAAGGGTAGCTTTGTCCATGTCAGTATCAACTGTACCTTTTATAGCCCCAAAACGAAAAAAGGCCCAAGTAAAAGAAAATAAAATGTACCGCCAACCACCAGAAAAAAAAAAACAGATTTCAGGAAAGTGCTGTCTACAGCTGGGCATGGCTACTGTGGTTTAAAAAAACATTTTTCAGGGTTCAGAAGACGATTGGCAAGTTAGTCATCAGAGGAAATCCTGCCATTATCAGGAATTGTGCCAAAAAGGTTCCCTGCAGCACCTCCCCAGAGTTCTGCATTTTGCATAAGGATCCCCAATCTAAACCCACCTGGGTACAACTTTGGGAATTTGGGTGGGATTAAATATCTCCTTTGATGCCTGCCCCATTTCCTACTAGTCCTCAATGCTAGCACCTTAGTTTTCCTCATTTTATCCCTCTTCTCCCCCATGCTGACTCATTGCATCACACATGCTAGCAGAGTGCAGGGATGACTTTCTGTGCCAAAAAATGGTTTCTGGTAGATAGCCTTCTTGGCAAATTAATGACCGCTAGGTACATGCCACTGTGGTGTAGCACAGGCCACCAGGGATGTTGAGGAAGAAGTTGGAAGGTGAAGAAGGAGAGAGAAAAGTTGGAGGTGAATGGGGAGAAGGTAGTGAAGGAAGAGGAAAAGGAGGTAGAGCTGGAGTGGGAGGGAATATCAGCAATGCCTGTCATCTACTACATCTACTCTCCTTTTACACGTGATTTGAAGAAGGGTGGGTAGCCTAAAGCAATGTAATTCTACTCTTAACTTTTTGCTACTGTCTGACTTTCCTTCTGGCTATAGAATTGTCCCCATCCATTCGCGGCTGCCTACCGTTTCCTCTGCATGTTGGAAGGACAGGCAGCCTATAGTCATAGGTTCAGTATACATGCAGCTATGCATCCAGTGCCTGGTCCATAATGAAACAAATACACTGCTCAAAAAAATTCAAGGAACACTTTGAAAACACATCAGATCTCAATGGGGAAAAATATCATGCTGGGTATCTATACTGATATAGACTGGGTAATGTGTTAGGAATTAAAGTAAGCCACATGGTTTGATGGAAATTAAACTATCATCCTACAGAGGGCTGAATTCAAAGACATCCCAAAAATCAAAATGAAAAAATGATGCAGCAGGCTAGTCAATTTTGCTAGAATGTCATTGCAGCAACTCAAAATGGTACTTAGTATTTTGTATGGCCCCCTCGTGCTTGTATGCATGCCTGAGAACATTGGGGCATGCTCCTAATGAGATGATGGATGGTGTCCTGGGGTATTTTTGGCTAGATTTGGACCAGGGCATCACTGAGCTCCTGAAAAGACTGAGGTGCAACCTGGTGGCGTCGGATGGACTGAAACATAATGTTCCGGAGGTGTTCTATTGGATTTAGGTCAGGCGAGCGTGGGGCCATTCAGTGGCATCAATTCCTTCATCCTCCAGGAACTGGCTGCATACTCTCACCACATGAGGCCAGGCATTGTAGTGCACCAGGTGGAACCCATGACCCACTGCACCAGCATAGAGTCTGACAATGGGTCCAAGGATTTCATCCTGATACCCAATGGCACTCAGGGTGCCATTGTCTAACCTGTAGAGGTCTGTGCGTCCCTCCATGGATATGCCTCCCCAGACTATCACTGACCCACCACCAAACCGGTCATGCTGAACGATGTTACAGGCAGCATAACGTTCCCCACGGCTTCTCCAGACCCTTTCACATCTGTCACATGTACTCAGGGTGAACCTGCTCTCATCTGTGAAAAGCACAGGGTGCCAGTGGAAGGCCTGCCAATTCTGGTGTTCAGTAGTAAATGGCAATCAAGCTCCACGGTGCCGGGCAGTAAGCACAGGGCCCACTAGAGGACATTGGGCCCTCAGCCACCCTCATGAAGTCTGTTTCTGATTGTACGGTCAGAGACATTCACACCAGTGGCCTGCTGGAGGTAATTTTGTAGGGCTCTGGCAATGCTCATCCTGTTCCTCCTTGCACAAAGGAGCAGATACCAGTCCTGTTGATGGGTTAATGACCTTCTACAGCCCACTACAGCTCTTCTAGAGTACTGTCTGTCTCCTGAAATCTTCTTCATGCTCTTGAGACTTTGCTGGGAGACAACTTTCTGGCAATGACATGTATGTGCCATCCTGGAGGAGTTAGACTACCTGTGCAACCTCTATAGGGTCCAGGTATCGCCTCATGTCAGAAAAGATGAGTAGGGAAAAAAATGGCCGAGGCCTCCACCTGTAAATATATTCCTGTTTTAGAGGTTGTCTCATTGTTGCCCATCTAGTGCACCTGTTGTTAATTTCATTACCACAAAATCAGCTGAAACTGATTAACAATGTGTAGTGACTATTAAAGTGTATTCAAATAAAGAGCAAAACATTAATCTAGTGTTATATAAAATAAACACTTGGTAAAGTGCTAAAGAGAAAATGCTAACAGTGCTAAAAAGAGCTAGTAATAAATGTGCCGAGTGCAGTATTAAATCAAATAGTTCATAAACATGAAAAGTCCATAAACTTTAGGTGAGTCTTGCTGCAATGTGAATCCAAAGGGGTGTGCTCCCCTCCTATGTGCCTCCACTCACCAGCTGTATGTATAAAACAGGCTTTGATTACCCTGTTTCCCTGAAAATAAGCCCTACCCCGAAAATAAGACCTAGCATGATTTTCAGGGATGGCTGCAATATAAGCCCTACCCCGAAAATAAGCCCTAGTAAAATCCTTAATCTCAGCCCCTCCCTCTGCAGTATTCGGAGAGGGAAAGTAGAGCTCTGGAGGGTCACGTGATTGCCCAGCGGCGCTGTAAATAAGGTATTTTCAACAATTAAGTTACAAAAAGGTGCCACACTGCACATTACATAATCTTTTTACAAAATCGATTACATAATTTTGCAATGACTTTATCCAAAGTTTATTTTTGGGATTAAATAATGTCTTAATGCTGACTCCTAAGCTGACAGGGAGAGAGGGGGAGAGAACTTTTATTTAAACATTCTATTGTTTTATTCCAGGTCTTTAGAACATAGAGAGGGGTAAATGACACAGCACAAGCACTGTGCTGTCTATCATGCTTTAAGGATCAGGATATTTATTAATTTACTTTAGGGTTAAAATCACTTTAAGATCGACATTGTACATACCGTAAATAAGACATCCCCTGAAAATAAGCCCTAGTGTGTTTTTTGTAGCCAAAATTAATATAAGACCCGGTCTTATTTTCGGGGAAACACGGTATATATGCTCCTTCGTCCTCTCCTTCCACATATGAGTGTTTGGCTGTTAGTGGTATCCAAATCAGGCATATGACTGTATAATCACTCCTTATCACCACCTCCTCTCCTCCATTTCACTTTCCAAATGTGAACCAGCGTAGGTATCACCATGAGAAGGACGGGAGAACATTCATAGTGTAAAACTGTAAACTTTTATTGAAGAATAAAACGCAATTCCACTTACATAAAAATGATCAATAAATGCAAAAGTAAATCCAAAAGCCACCTTGGAGTTTTCTCATGTAGCAGATACTAGTCACTGACCTACCGCGCTTGACATGTTTCGCCCCTCCCACTGGACATCTTCAGAAGCTCTGAAACTGATTAACAACCCCCTCTGCTACTTTATTGACCAGATTAATATACCAGGAGTTTAATATACTAGATGCTATACTCTGATTAAAAAGTGTTACTTACATTTTTTGAGCAATGTATATATAATGAAGAAATTGCAGCTGGCTGCTGAGTTCCTAGGAGGAGCAAGATTATCTGGCAAAGCAGAGAAAGTGTAGAGTTGCCTGGCCTCTGCTGTGTGCAGCCCCACATCACAACCAAACAAATATGTATAAATACATATAAAAATAAAAAAATAAAACGACATTGCCACTCTGGAAAACCTAGGCCAGGAATGTTCCACTAAAATAATTAAACTGTACACTACTTCCAACAGGTAAAATAAACTTTATTGTTCAGCACATGCACAAACACTCTGTTTAGGATCCTCCCTCTAAGATGTTTTGCCCACAAGTGTTGTGAGCAGCAATGGGCCAAACTAGAACTCTGCACAAATTAAGTCACTGCACCACAGCTCAAGATAGGTCACTGTCTGTAACCATACTGCAGCTCAGCTGTGGTGCACAGGAATGAATGCATTGCTATTTGTAACATTTCAGTAAAGTAAAAAAAAGGGAAAACACAAGGCCTTTAACTGCCACTACACTTCGAACACCAACCCACGCACTGAAAAAAAATTGTTTTAGCTTGTGGATTGGTATGAACAAGCCCTAAAGAAGAGTAATAAGAGTACCTGACTCGTTCAGCTGTTTGTATGTGTCACCTGAGATCTTGTTTTTAGGTCTGTAGTCACAGTTTGGCTGTAAACCAGCAATTTAGAGTGCTATATTACAAAAAGTTAAATGTGAAATATGTATGCAACATATTTTCCACATCTGAATATAACATTCAACATTCAGATTCAACATATATGAGAGAGAGAGAAAAATGAAAAGCTAAATTGCTTTACTTTCCCATATTTGCTTTGTTAAATGTCCTGCATATAATGAAACACAAAAGTCAAATTTGCGTATACATGTCTTGACTCAGTATGTTAATGTGCACAAAAAGATATGTATCTTGAAACCAGTGGTTTGAAAACTGCCTAGGTGCATATTAATCGCAGCAGGGAAAGGGATGCAAGATTTGAGATGGATGAGATCAGTATTTGTTGGAAGTGGTGACACAGAGGATTAACAGCATGTAGAAGGCTGAGTTCCTGTGTTTTAAAATTGTTTGGAAGCCAATTGAAGGTTGACAAATTAGTCTAGACAACCATCCATCGTTGCTGGTTATGGCGAGACTAGAATGGCAAGAGAACGAATAGACAATTCTTGAGATCAGTCTCAAGAACTGAATTGCTAAATTGACTTGTCCACCTAAACCTACAAATAGACCCCAGTTTTTAATGCTTCTCAAGTAAATTGGAAGATTATGATCTACTTCTGATTGCTCATGCAAAATCCTAAATGGGTTGAAATCTTGGTTGTGCGCATTTGCATATAAACATATATGAACACATACGTGTCTCCATTTGTAGTTATTCTTTGCAATGAAAGAAAAATTGTATGCGCCTTATTGCTGCACACATCTAAATTTGTCTAACCACGCCTAAGTGCAAATACTTTAGGAGCATCTTTTACTAATGATCTTCTACTAGCTCTGCAAGCAGGAACCTGCGTTCTGTGCAGAAAATAAGCATATGCCTGTGTGAATGAGCCCTAAAGTGTAACTTTGGCCAGGCTATGGAGTTTCAATTATTTACATATTCTTAACATATAGTAAATGAACAAGTCCTTGCTGACTTTTGTAGCTGCAAACAATGTAGAAAGATTAATCCTCACATTCATAGCACAAGCAATTTAATTCAGTTCAGCCTGCTTATAGACAATTGCCTAGTAGTCATTGTGCCTTGCCAATCTTACCATTTATATGATTACATTTTCAAATTCCATATGAATGCATGGTATTTCATACATAGGTACACTAGTCCAGCATCAATCAATGTAACTATGTATATGCCATACCTGTGGGATCCCCCTGGAAGTTGTAAATTACTGTAGTAAACACTGCTACTCCAGTTATCTCTACTAGCTCCTGGGTCCCATGCCAAGAGGTTGCCTGGCAGCATTCTGAAAACATGAAGTTGGCTGCTAAGCACAGGCACCATTTAGATAATGTTTTGCCTTTTCTAGATAAATGCAAAGTGTTCTCTGATTAGACTAGGTGGAAGGATGGGGCAGTGATGTCATGCTCTTTACCTCATCCAATCACAGAACGCTTTACATTTATTTAGAGTAGGTAAAGAATTCTCTAAATGGCAACCATGCTGAGTGGCCGACCTCCTGTGTTCACAATGCTGCCAGACAGCCTCTTGGCATAGGACCCAGAAGCTAGTGGAAATCAATGGAGTAGTGGTGTTTACTACAGTGATTTCTAGCTTCTAGAGGGATCCCATAGGTATGATATATTCATAGTTGCATTGGTCCAAGCTGGACCAATGTAACTGTGTAAAAACTGCCATACCTACATTTTTTTCTATAGGGGCAACTCAAAAAATAAAGGAGTTTTCAAAGAGCTACCAAGGCTGCGCATGCACTAGCTCTAGAGATACCCTACATGGCACAATTTCCTCCTTGAATTTCCATTTAAAAAAAAAATAGAAAACAGAAAATAAAACAATAGAGTTCTCTTTTTAGTTCTGGTAATATGTGCTGCTTAAGATATGAACATATCGTATCCAAAAATCTATTTTCAAAGAGCTTCCTTTTAATTATTGGTTCATTTCCAGTCCAAGTCCATCATGGCTTGGTCAGGTGAACAATTCCAGTAATTAAGTAATTAATCAAAAGAGATAAACAATGGTATGTCATTTTCTTCAGGAACACAAGAGCAAATTTGTTTCATTAAACTAAAACACTACGCTGCTTTCTCCGTGTCTTTATCTATTTTTTACTGTTTTTTTTTTTCCCCACTACTTGTCACGTTCTTGTTTTATGTCTTGGTAGCTAGCAAGTTTTGCCTGTAATTTATAGTGAAAATTGAGCATGAACAAATCACAGAATATTTTCATTGATTACCCTAAATTGTCTAATCTCCGGTATGTTTTTAAGAGTTGATTGGGTGGTATTTACTGATTGCTTTAGTGTAATTTAAAAATCAATCAATAGTTACAATGGGCTGCTAGAAGATAAATCCACTGTAATGTTGCATAAAAGCAGAAATATCAGTCAGCGAATCTGTTTTCAATGAGATTTGTGGGACGCTCTAATACATAAAACAAAATGTCTGGGAGCTTTATTTGTGTAGCATATCATTTGAAAATTGCTCTCTGTAGCATGGCATTCTGTTGTTATTATATTGTTGACTTAAGTTAATTTTCCACTGCTAAAATGAACATATTTCACTACAATAAAACTGTAACAAACCACAAAGAATGGGCATGCTTGAAGTTTAAAGGCTTTTCTCTACCCAATAACATCCATGTATAATAGCCAGAATTACCATAACATCAATTGTTCTTATAACCACCTACCATTCTGAAGATTTATAGGGCTTTTTTTGTAACGAAAATGCATTTTCAGTGTTCAGAATAAATATCTATTTCTTAAGGCATAAACATCACTTGATCTATGAAAATGAAAAACAGGGATTTTTTTTTTTTATCTGGTCTGGCACGATTTCTAGAGATTAATTGCATAGTGTTTTTAAAGTAATCTTGGTTGGGACATAGTTTTGGACAATAGCTTTCTGCTATACAGTGTAGCGTATAGGGTAGTGCTAGTTTTGAAATATGTGACATCAAGGGCTCATATGCCCACTTTAGTATTGGATATCTTTAAGAAAACCCTGTCAGGTAAGGTAGATAGAGGGGAACACTGCAGGTGTAAAGTGCAGGCATGTAGAGATCCCAGCATGTGCCTGCAGCAGCCCTCCAAGCTTTAATATCAAGTCAAATCTCAGCCAATTCTGAAAGGCAAAATACTGACACTTTCTGCCCCGCACCCTCCTATTTGTTCATGACTATGATAGGTAGCCTCACCAGGCAATTGGAATGTGCAGGAGGTAGGAGGGGATGGGAAAGCTTTGGTTTTATCTGAAAGTGTTAATGCTTTAGGTGTCAGAACAGCCTGAAATTGGGCGATGACAAGAGGGATTTGAAGTTTGCTGCAGGTGCTGTGTATGGTATTTTGTAACATGTGACATGTGTTTGCACCTGCAATGGTTTCCCACCCCAACAGTCTCTTTAAACAGCGATTGTATTTCAGGTTTGCTTGCATCCATATTGTCATATGTTAGTGTGTGCTGGCAGGGCCAGTGCTACCTATAGGCAAGATAGGCGCCGGCCTAGAATGCACATCAGTCGGGGGGCACCATGCCACACACCCCCCCCCCCCCTCTGTGAATGAAGCGGTGACAGCGGGCTGGGCTCTTTTCTATTGCTTGGTCCGCCGTGCTGTAAAATAGGGGAGAGGTGAGCTGTGGGCTGTATTTCCATCCTGCCACTGGAGCCCCTGCTCTACAGAGTGGCCATTGTAGGTTGCGACTGGGTGGCCTGTTACAAGGCAAGTTGTACCTGGGCAGGCTGTGACACGGGTTGTACCCCTCCTGTGTCCCTCCCATGGCCGTGTTGGAGAGCAGGCTGAGTTCCGGTGCCGGCTTTCCTTTGCTCCTACCGCTGCATAAGGAACACAGAGGGCAGCATGTATGTCTGCTCCCTTCTCCCATCTCTCTCCCGGCAGTGGCAGAACATAGGGGAGAGAAAAAAGCACAGTGTTCCTCCCTCCTGGACAATGTACTGCAAATAATTAGGGGAAGGTAGCCCGGAGGGGCAGGATTGCCTTAAAAATTAACAGAGCTACAGACTGTAATGACCACAAGGAGGAGGTAAGTTTCTGCTATAAAAGTTTGTAAATAAGTAGTTTTTCTCCTTCCCTGATGTGCTCTGATGAGGCTGCTGTCACCTGTCTCTGCTGCCACAGGATAGCTTTTGACATGATGTATTCATCCATCTGTATGTGAGTGCAATATCAACCTTTCCTATGTTGTTTACTGGTTTACTACTCTTAGATGGTGGCACTCTCTCTCCCCTCTCCAAAATTCTTTATTTATTTTTATCTTCTGGACCTATAGCTCATTGTTGTTATGTACCACTCAAGGCTGAAGATACTGTATGAAAAGTATGGTGTGTAGGCAAGTTGTTTATTGCCAGGCTGAGGGGGGAAAGCGTTAAGTGTGTGTGCTGTTCCTGGGTTTTTTGGATCAGGCCTACTTACCAGTGGTAATGGGCTGGGTTATGTGCTCTTGGCCTGCTCTTGACTTCATTTACTGTGAAGAAAAATTGCTGTGTCTTGCAGTCTATCGGAGCACGCCAGCAAGGACTACTACCTTGTGGAGGGATGCCTAGGCAGTCATTAAGTTGTAGTTAGGGTTAGGAAATGGACTCTGTTCAAATTGAACTGTATTACTTTGGTAAAGTTGCATCAACTGTTTTGAGCCTGGTCTGAAGTTATTCAAAGTGGTGCATGTTGGTTCTGGCAAATCAAAACAACCAGGGTCTGTAAAGCACAAAGGGGTATGAAGCTCAGCTGCGCTCAGCTGCTACAAAAGGGTTAACTCTGACAAGGAGGAATGTAGTTGCTATGAGTAACCAAGCACTAGTTCAAGACAAAAAGAAACCAGTCAATAGGTTTGATACCTGGTAAGGTGACAGGTCCTCTGGTAGCGAGAGGGGCGATATTCTGGCTCCCTCCCTAGCCGTAGGCATCCAGTAACAAGTGGAACTGAATCCGCATTATGGAGATCCATGACCTGGTCACAAGGTAGGGAAGTGAAGGAGTTAACAAGTGCGCGTATGATGTCCAAGCTATGTGAATGGCGGAAACCCATTCTGTTATTCTGGGAGTAAGATAAAAGAGGTGAACTGGTGAAGCGGGCGCAGGCCCAGCATGTTCATCCTAATGCAGTGTACAAGTTACAGTGTGTAGTGACATTGGACAGTACTTTTTAAAATTAATTCTGTACTTTTATTACACAGTGTAAAGGCTCTAAGTCAAGGAACTGCCTTAAAGTTAGATTTTTCCCTTGACCACAGTCTTTGCTTGGACTCAAACATTAAGAGGCATGCTCCGCGCGAGACGTACTGTTGTATACAGGGCGAGTGACCCCACCCACCATTGGCCTTTGGAGTACAGTGAACTCGTTGTCATGTTCAAGAAACCAGTTTGATATGATTTGAGCTTTGTGACATGGGGTAGTATCCTGCTGGAAGGAGCCATCAGAAGATGGGTACACTGTAGTCATAATGGGATGGACATGATCAGCAACAATACTCAGGTAGGCCGTGTCATTAAAATGATGCTCAATTGGTACTAAGATGCCCAAAGTGCCAAGAAAATATCCCTACACAATTTCACCACCACCACCAGCCTAAAAGCAGGATGGATTCATGCTTTCATGTTGTTTACGCCAATATCTGACCCTACCATCTGAATGTTGCAGCTGAAATCGAGACTCATCAGACCAGGCAACGTTTTTCCAATCTTCTATTGTCCAATTTTGGTGAGCCTGTGTGAACTATAGCCTCAGTTTTCTGTTCTTAGCTGATAGGTGTGGCACCTGGTGTGGTCTTATGCTGCTGTAGCCCATCTGCTTCAAGGTTCAATGTGTTGTGCATTCAGAGATGGTATTCTGCATACCTTGGTTGTAACATGTGGTTTTTTGAGTTACTTTAGTCTTTCTAACACCTCGAACTGCTCATTCTCCTCTGATCGCTGACATCAAGAAGGCATTTTCGTCCATTCAACTGCAGCTCACTGGATATTTTCTCTTTCTTGTATCATTCTCTGTAAACCCTAGAGAGGGTTGTGAAGGAAAATCCCAGTAGATCAGCAGTTTTTGAAATACTCAGCCCAGCCCATCTGGCACCAACAACCATGCCACGTTTCAAAGTCACTTAAATGTCCTTTCTTCCCCATTTTAATGCTCGGTTTGAACTTCAACAAGTTGTCTTCATCGCGATGTCTAAATGCATTGAGTTGCCACTATGTGATTGGCTGATAAGCATTTTGTGTTTCCAAGCAATTGAACAGGTGTACCTAATAAAGTAGCTGCTGAGTGTATATAGTCACAGGGCTTTTTTTCAGGTGGAACTAAGTTCCACCACCTCTGACTCAGGCCTTCTCCTCACTAGGGATGATCGAACTTTTCAAAAGTTCGGTTCAGCCAGAACATCCGAACTTCCCGAAAGTTCGGCCCGGATTTCAGAACCCCTTTGAAATCAATGGGACCCGAACTTCGGTAATCAAAAAACATCATTTTGAAGCCCTAAAACCCAATAAATACCCCTAAAATGAGCCCAGGGTTCTGGGTCATGCCCCAGGGACTATTAATCACACAAAAAAAGTTCTTTAAAATTGTCATTTTTGATAGAGAGCCAATTATTGAAAAAATTTAAAAAAAAAAAAAAAAATCTTTGGATTTAGTATCTGGGGGGTCTAAAAAGTGTACCTGTGAAGTTTCAGCTCTGTAGCATGTCCAGAACCATAAAAAAAAAGATTGTTTGTATTATGTCACTTATAGAACAGGGATATGGCTCCGCTATTTTCACACCTTGCCGGTTTAGTATCAAGCGTTTTTTTGGGCATTTTTTGGGGGTTATTGGAGGCAGGCAAAACATCAGAACTTCTGTGTAGGGGTAAATATACACACATACTTATATGTATATATACCCATACACATATATAGGTGTGAAAGGAACAGAACACTATACTTGCGCTAATTAAATAATTAACATCAATATGGCTCCGCTCCTATAACACCTATATATGTGTAAGTGTAAAATACATATAAGTGTGTGTGTATATATATATACCCCTACACAGAAGTTCAGATGTTTTGCCTGCCTCCAAAGAACCCAAAAAAATGCCCAAAAAAACACCAGCGCCAAAAAAAAACGCCCAGGTGTGTTTTTGCAGCTGACGTTTTTTTGGCATTTTTTGGGGTCTTTGGAGGCAGGCAAAACATCTGAACTTCTGTATAGGGGTATATATACACACACACACACTTATATGTATTTTACACTTACACATATATAGGTGTTATAGGAGCGGAGCCATATTGGTGTTAATTATTTAATTAGCGCAAGTATAGTGTTCTGTTCCTTTCACACCTATATATGTGTATGGGTATATATACATATAAGTATGTGTGTATATTTACCCCTACACAGAAGTTCTGATGTTTTGCCTACCTCCAAAAAAATGCCCAAAAAAACTCCTGCGCCAAAAAAAAAAAAAACGCCCAGGTGTGTTATTGCAGGGTTTTTCTTGGGCATTTATTTGGGTTCTTTGGAGGCAGGCATGACATCTGAACTTCTGTATAGGGGTATATATACACACCTACACATATATAGGTGTGAAAGTAGCAGAACACTATACTTGCGCTAATGAAATAATTAACACTAATATGGCTCCGCTCCTATCACACCTATATATGTGTAAGTGTAAAATACATATAAGTGTGTGTGTATATATATATATACCCCTATACAGAAGTTCAGATGTTTTGCCTGCCTCCAAAGACCCCAAAAAAATGCCCAAAAAAACGCCTGCTGCAAAAACACACCTGGGCGTTTTTTTTGGCGCAGGCATTTTTTTTGGGTTCTCTGGAGGCAGGCAAAACATCTGAACTTCTGTATAGGGGTATATATATATACACACACACACTTATATGTATTTTACACTTACACAAATATAGGTGTGATAGGAGCAGAGCCATATTGGTGTTAATTATTTAATTAGCGCAAGTATAGTGTTCTGCTCCTTTCACACCTATATATGTGCAGGTGTATATATACAGACATGTGTGTGTATATATACCCCGTATACACATGTTCAGATGTCATGCCTGACTCCAAACATGTCCTCAAAAAATCCCTATAAACGCCTGCAGCCAAAAAGCAGGCTGACCGGTGAGAAGCCATATCAGTGCTCTGAAAGTGACATAAGAGAAACGATCTTTTCTCTATAGCGGTCACCCTGATATGGAAGGGTTTTGTCACCCTGCCATAGCAGTCAGAGTCAGTTAACCCTACACTACACTACGGTCTCCTTACACTTAACACTTTCCCTACAGAAACTGAATAATTAAAGCTAACTATAGTGGAAAATAGCACCCTAACTACACTAGATATCCCTTTCCTCACACTAAAAATTGCTAAATGACACTTTGAAGCAGAAGTAACAGAACTGCTTCCACTCTCTTCCATGTCCCTGTATAACAATGCTAGGAATTTGGCGAGGGCTATCTTATATACTGGGGGGCGTATTCACTAATGATTGGACTATGGACCCCCTAGTCACTCCAATTACATTCCTAGCATTCTCCTGCCCCCTCAATTGGCTTTTACTGATGGTTCTGGTCCAATCACTGGCTTTTAAAGCCCATTTCCTGTCCCATTGCATTTTGGTCGGTTCTGGTTGCCGAATTCCGAACTTTTACAGCAAAAAGTTCTAAATTCGGCCGAACCTCAAACAGCCAATGTTCGGGTCGAACCGATGGTCGACCCAAACCGTTCGATCATCCCTACTCCTCACCACTATCACTTGTAAACACAGAAGTCTGGCTTCTGTGTTTACAAGTGACAGCTTGTCTCACAATGGCACCCACAGATCTGATTTCCTGAGTGGCTTCAACTGAGTGCAGGATGGGGACCAGGGAGATTCAGGTGCCCAGGGTGCAGTGCCAATGCCTACACCCCTACTGGATGATCTCCCTTCGTGTAGGAGAGGGGAGCCACCTACAGTTTATGGGAAGGTACTAGAGCTGGCTGAGTGCTTAATAAAGCAACAAAAGTAAGACGTGGAAAATGGTGGAGTTTTTAAGGAGGGGGGGGAGAGGATAGGGACAGTGGAGGGGAAATTGCATGCAGAGGTCAGAGCTAAAGAGGGGTGAAAGTGAGACGTGGATGGGGTATGCAGGGGTAAACAGCTGTGAAGGACAGGGCGGCCTTAGGTGATCAGGCGCCCTGTGCGAGCTAATCCCGTGGCGCCCCCCGCGCGCATTTTCTTGCACCTTTTTTGCACTTTATTTGACTTTTCTTTTTTATGATCACTAATAACTTAGCCCCCCTTACATCAGAGCCCCCCTTACATCAGAGAACCCCCACACAGAGCCCCCTTTACATCATAGACCCCCCACACAAAGCCCCCCCACACAGAGCCCCCGTCACATCAGAGACCCCCCCACACAGAGCCCCCTTACATCAGAGACCCCACACACAGAGCCCCCCTCACATCAGAGACCCCCCACACAAAGCCCCCTTACATCAGACTCCCCCCCACGGAGCCCCCCACATCAGAGACCCCTCTGCACATCAGAGACCTCCCACACAAAGCCCCCCTAACATCAGAGACCCCCTACACACACACACACACACAAAGCCCCCCTAACATCAGAGACCCTCTACACACACACACACACACAAAGCCCCCCTAACATCAGAGACCCCCTACACACACACAAAGCCCCCTAACATCAGAGACCCCCTACACACACACAAAGCCCCCCTAACATCAGAGACCCCCTACACACACACACAAAGCCCCCCTCACATCAGAGACCCCCTACACACACACACACACACAAAGCCCCCCTAACATCAGAGACCCCCTACACACACACACACAAAGCCCCCCTCACATCCTCACATAAGAGACCCCCCACAAAAAGCCCCCCTTACATCAGACCCCCCTCCCCACGGAGCCCCCCACATCAGAGCGCCCCTTACATCACAGACCCCCCACATCAGAGAGCCCTCCACAAATAGCCCCCCACATCAGAGAGCCCCCCCTTACATCACAGACCCCCACACATAGCCCCCCTCACACAGAGCCCCCCCCACACATAGAGCCCCCACTTACATCACAGACCCCCCCCTTACATTTTTTGAAGGAGAGAGATGTCACTTTACGTTGTCTGCAGCTTTTTTTTTTTCTTTAAACTTGCCGCCCACACATCCCCGGGAGTGTGGGTGGGCGGGAGGAGGAGGAGAAGGGGCGGGGCGAGGAGGAGCTGACAATCTCTCCTCCCTCCCTGCACTGACACCAGAGGAGAGATCGTCAGCTCCTCCTCGCCCCGCCCCTTCTCCTCCTCCTGCCCGCCCACACTCCCGGGGATGTGTGGGCAGGAAGTCAGTGTGGATTCCGTGGAAGGATCGGAGGCTGAGCTGTGTGAGAGATACACAGCTCGCCTCACTGCAACAATAGGTGATCGAGGCACGGCTGCACAGCGGGAGGTGAGCGGCGGCCGCGGCCTGTGTTAACCCTGTCCAGGCCGAAGTCGCCGCTCACCTCCCGCTGTGCGGCCTGAATTGCCTGATCCTCTGCGAGCTGTGATGGCCGCATGGCGCCCTTGTTGCCCATGGCGCCCTGTGCGGCCGCACAGCTCGCACACCCCAAAGGCCGGCCCTGGTGAAGGACGACTGAACTCTGCAATCTGCACTCTGTATGCAGCACACCCTGAACTGTACACTATGTACAAAACACACCCCTGAACTCTGCACTTTGTGTGTAACCCCCGCCGTCCCCACCTGAACTCTGCACTTGGTATATAATGCACTCCTGGTATTTAGTGGCTGTTTAAGATCCTCCCACTGTTAGTGAAATCTGTCCCCACACACTTTTTGATGCGATTTGGAAGGTGGGGGATGAGGATCGTGGTTGAGTTCCTGCACCTTTTTCTGAGAAAAATGCCCTGTAAAGTCATAGACTTCTATCTCCACTCTCTGCCTATTTTGCTTTCCACTCCTATTCAAGATTATCCCTCTGTTTTCTCTCTCTCATCAGGATTTTACTCAGCAGACCCTCTGTGGAGAATATGTTTCTTTTTTCTCTGTAAATGTCTTAGGTGGAACAGTATAAAACATAAATCACGCATTGCAAAAAAAGTTTACCAAATCAGTTAAAATGTAACACAACTTTCCCAGTGTGTTTTGTCTTGCAGAGGAACTGAACCCTGGAAGCTGTGTTAAACAAAAGCTAGGCAGTGTGCCATGGACTAGTCACTACTAGTCTTGCACATGGTCTCCCAGACAATTTCAGACAAAAGGCATATTTTTAAGGGTAGTGCTTAGGTACAATTCCATTTCTAAATTGTCCCTTTACCATATCAAATCTTCCCTTTTTTGTTCAGTTCCACTTTAAAGTGTACAGTACTGTCTGTCCTTTTTATTGCTAATGTTTTCATTGTGGCAGCAAATGATGGGAGATCTGTCTAATGGAGCAGCACACAGCAGTAAAAACCCAACTTGGGGAAGTCTTTAGCCCTGTATAAAAGCTGTGACCTGGAGCTTACACAGGACTTTTTCTCTTCGTACTCAATGACTGAATGGACCAGTGTAGAACAAAAGGAAGGTACATCTGATGGGGCTGGTAATAAAATTAAACCTGTTGCTGGGAAGAGCTCAGATATGCTTGATGTCCAATAAAGCAATGGGACGGCAGGAAGGAGTTTGCTTGTAAACATGACTACCCTTTAATAACAATTTTTTTTTTTTTTTAAATATATAAATAAATAAATAAATAAATAAATAAATAAATAAATAAGGCACTCGGACACTTCGTTGGATGGAAAAGGCCGCGGCTTATTTTATTAGCTGGTACAAACTTTAAATACTCAACCAACAATATTTTCTTTAACATATTCAAATACAACCAACCCAGTCATGAACAACTCGGGTTGTACAAGAATAAAATTATCATTAATTTTAGCAATTATCCAACACACCATTCATAGAACATAACTTACACAACAAAAAACGTCCCCCTCTGATACAGAGGTGACCCAACCAGACTAATATTGTAAGCCGCGACAAACCTAAAGGGAGGGAGGGAGGGGAAAAGCAGGTGAGGATTTTGAAGAGATTGAGCTGTGAGGGCTCGGGCGGACCATTAAATAGCCCCCCTTCTGAGGTAGCCTTCCTCCCATAGGAGGGAGAGTGTGGGCGTGGATAGGGGCTCATTCGCTGGGACCACTACTCTAACTCAAAACTGCCTAGCTACTGCAACTAGTTTTGCCCAGCTACACCTGAGGCGGGAAAACCTGAGCAGGAAAGCCAGGAAAACAAGCCTTAGGGTCAAAAGTTCACTAACCCCTGACATAGCTTACCAGTATAACCCACATTAAAAATGGCCTCACTAATGCTAACTACCTTACTCTCACCCTTCCACCATCCCATAAGAAAGGGGGGCTTATATTAGCCCCCTTTCCCATATGGGACGGCAGGAAGGAGTTTGCTTGTAAACATGACTACCCTTTAATAACATTTTTTTTTTTTTTTTAAATATATAAATAAATAAATAAATAAATAAATAAGGCACTCGGACACTTCGTTGGATGGAAAAGGCCGCGGCTTATTTTATTAGCTGGTACAAACTTTAAATACTCAACCAACAATATTTTCTTTAACATATTCAAATACAACCAACCCAGTCATGAACAACTCGGGTTGTACAAGAATAAAATTATCATTAATTTTAGCAATTATCCACCAGACAGGCGATCCTCATCGCCTGTCACCACACCCCCGAAGCGCGGCCAGTTCTATTAGTACCAAGGTTGGCGTTGAAAATGTCCAACCCAATGTTTGAAAGGTGGACCCCATCGTCCCTGTAAAGACCACGGATGCCACCCTCCAAGTCCGAGTGCCTATATGACAAAATATCGCTCTGAAGCAAAAATTTTTCCAAAGCTTTGTTGACCCTCTTTCTGACTCTGCCTAAAACCTTAAGGTAACCAGCAGACCACACCAATCTTTGAATTATTTTTGAAAAAACTATGACCGTACCAGGCAAGTTCTGCTGCACACGGAGTAGATCATCCCGGATCTGAAAAATCAAACTAAGAGTCTTCACACTACCCACATCGTTACCACCCAGATGTACTACCAAAATGTCAGGGGGGGGGCGGTTGACAAGTAACCCATCTAAAGTATTCAATAACTCCACCCACCGCATACCCCTCTTACTAAACCAAAATAACTGAAATCTGTTTCCATCCAGGCCAAGATGATCTGAGTAAATTCTCCTCTTTGCTCTCAGGTGAGCCCAGTGCACGAAGGAGTGCCCCACTATCCAAACTCGTAGCCGATTACCTGGAAGGATCAAAAACAAGATTATGGCGAACATAAGAAGTATAGCAGTCAGACTTCCATCTCCCCAAACCCTTAATCTGACCAACCTCTAAACCCGACCTGGAGGCCTCAGTTGCTGCCCCAATTCTAAAAGAGTGGGAGGAAATTTTTAATGTACCCCATCCAAGCATATTTAAACATTTTTGCAGCACAGCATTGAACTGAAACTTAGTAAGGACTTTACCATCCCCATGAACTAGAAGCATACCGGTATGAGGAGGTCTAATATTCAAAAACTCTGAGACTAGAAAAACTGGGCACACAGGGGAACCTTGAAACCTATTTAAATGACACCAATGCCCGACGCCTGCTTGATCCGTTTTTGATTTGCGCAAAAATATGCTCAGCCTGTCAATATAGCAATGAACGTCCTCTAATCTTAAACCAGAACCTCGAACAGCGGATACTGGTATAAGCTCAGATATTCGCAAGGCGGCAAAAAATAGCAATGAAAAAGCAGCCTTAAATAACGAAACTTCGTGGGTCGAGTAGCACACCCCGGACAAAGCATCACAAAGTTTGATTAAAATGTCTAAAGTGATAGGACGCCTCTGATCCGCAAATGAATTGGATTTCTTGTAACCCTTCATCGCCTGGCGTACCGAGAAAAACGAGGAGCAGGCCGGGAGGCCCTGCAACCTAACAAAAAATGACACTCCTGCTAAAATTTTTCCAATATGAGCCCAGGAATACTTTTTTCTAAACAATGAATTTAGGAAAAGAAGAACCAGCTCCTCAGAAAAAGCAGCATGAGGGCTGTTCACCGCATCCAGGAATTTTAGCCACATAGTAAAGGCTGCTTGGTAACCCGACCAAGAACTATGCGCCAAGGACTTCTCTACACACTCCGTCACCAACTCTAGACCAGGTCCCAGAGGTGAGCCAGGCATGGGGTACCCACGAGGTCCGCGTCTGGGAGCAGCTGAAAAAACTTTTGTACCTGAAAGCGAGACAGAGAGTCCGCCAGATCATTGTCCTTACCTGGGACATACGATGCCTTAATCCAGATATTAAAGGTTAAGCATTTAAAAACCAGATGCCTCAGCAGCGCAATGACCGGCGGAGATCTCGAAGTCAGACAATTAATTGCGTATAAAACGCCCTTATTGTCCGTCCTTACCAAAATCCGATGATTACTAAAAAATTCCCCCCATAGCTCCAGGGCCACCACGATAGGAAACAGTTCCAGTAATACCACATTTTTAACAAGTTTTAAACGTTTCCATCGTTCGCACCAACGCTCCGCGCACCAGTGCGTACGCCAGATGGCAGCGAAACCAACTGAACCCGCAGCGTCAGTGCGAAGAAGGAAATCCTTGTCCAGGACAAAATCTGATTGCCAAACTGCTTTGCCATTGAAATGCAGCAAGAACTGAAGCCAAACCATTAAGTCTGCCCTCATCTCATGTGACACTCTGACATGGGCAGAGGGGGACTTCAGACCAGAAACAGCGAGATACAACCTTCTAGAGAAAGCCTTGCCCACAGGGATTACCCGTGAGGCAAAGGCCAACAACCCCAATAAGGACTGCATCTCTTTGAGGCAAACTTTCTTTTTCCTGATGACTAAAATTAACATACCTCTTAATTTTCGTATCTTGTCAGCCGGCAATCTGAACTCCATCTGGACCGTATCGATGGTGATTCCTAAAAATTCTAAACATGTGCATGGCCAAACAGTTTTTTCAGACGCTAAAAGAACCCCAAACGACTTGCAGAGCATGCAAAAAGTTCTAAGAAGAAATTCACAGTCGGATGTACCAACCGTCCCCATAAACAGGAAATCATCCAGATAATGCATCACCTTGGATGACCCCGTCACCTGTTGTAGCACCCATTCCAAAAAAGTTGAAAAGCACTCGAAGTAGTAGCATGACAGGGAACAGCCCATGGGCAGGCACCTGTCAAAATAAAATTTGTCTTCAAAAAATATACCCAAAGAATTAAAGCAGGATGGATGCAGAGGCAACAGCCGAAAAGCTGACTTAATGTCCGCTTTTGCAAGCAATGCACCTTTACCTAAAGTTTTAATAATCACCAGCGCGTCCTCAAATGTTGCATAAGAAACAGACGCATCATCAGCATCAATCTCCTCATTCAAGGAAGCACCCCTGGGATAAGAGAGGTGATGTATTAGTCTAAAGGAATTCGGCTCCTTCTTTTGGACAATGCCAATGGGAGATATTCTGAAATTCCTAAAGGGAGGGTAAGAGAAAGGACCCACAAACCGACCTTCAGAGATTTCTTTATTTATCTTTTCTTGAACAACATCAGACATGTTAGCAACCGACTTTAAATTCTGAACAATTGTACAACCTAACCCAGAAAAACGCGGAAGGCGAAAGCCAAACTTGAAACCGTCAGTTAGTAGCTCCGCCTTCCACCGGTCTGGATACACCCATAACCACGGGAGCAGTTCTGATACTTTCACTGGCGTTAGGGCCTTTTGGAAAACTTCCCTGCTGGGCCCCGGCCATTCTCCTAAAGCACTTTGCGACTGGATGTGCTCCAGCGCAAAATGCACACTCGTGCCGGTATTTACACGTACCTGGCCATCGACACTGCGAGTCGTTAAAACTGAAACATATCCCCCGCTTATAGGCTGGGGCACCTGCCACCTGCTGGGGAGGGACAGAAGGCACCCTAGGCTGAAAGGGCGGCCTTTGTGGCACAAATAAATCAAGCCACAAACCCACATCTTTAGTACCCCATTTAAGACTAGGGTGCACTGCCATTTTTTGCCTGAAAGCCATGTCGTAGTTAAACCACGCTACTCCTCCAAAGCTTTTATAAGCCTCTAGGATTATCTCTATATGGTGAAATAATCCAACGCTTTTAACAGGGAACTTCTCACATAGGACAGAGGAGTAAATGCAGAATGCCTGCAACCAATTAAATATGGTTTTAGGCACAAATCTCTTCCTGTCCTCCTCTTCCTTCCTATCCACTTTTGTCATAAACTCCCTAGAGGAGGGTAGCAATGATAAAAGATCAACGTATACACCCTGCCAGATCTTTTCTTTTAAGGCATCAGGTAGGTGGAAACCCAAAGGGGAAACCTCACACGGCATTGATTCCTTCAGAAAACTTTCGGGCAGGTTCTGGGTCTGAGCTACAGAGAATACACTGTTGTCCCTAGTGGCGCCACTAGGTGGCAGCCAGACGTCACAAACGGCTGGAGTAACCTCCACAGGCTTCTGAACCTGTACAGTTTGTACACATTTTTTAAAAAGATCAAAAATGACAGAATCAGACAGTACAATAGACTCACCACCCTGCGTGGGCTGATGGCCATGGGGGCTGGGATCCTCCTGCTCTGGTCCCGCTGCGTGATGCTCCTGCATTACCGTGCTGGGAAGACATCCTCCGACCTGGGGAGAAGCTGCGCTCTGCTGGACAGCCGGCGCCCATCCGCCAGTCTGGGGTCCCGATGCCGACAAGGGGGGCGGCATGAAGCCCGCCGACGAGCTCCGATTCCTGACGTCCGCATCCTCGTCCGGTCCATCCTCCTCCGCTCTTCCGAATCTTCCGACCGCGGAGCGCCATCCAGCTGAAGGGGAAAATCTTCTCCTCGGTGTTCTCCGCCTCTTCGTGGGGCCGACCGCCCCGGAACTTCTTCCTCTTCCGGAGTCACGGCCGACGTCAGAGGTCCGGTGACCGAACGAGTCTCCCGGCGGACATGACGCGGCAGCGTGACCTATGACAGAAGCCTCTGACCTCCCGGGTGATGGCATCACTTCCTCCGCCGCCGCCGCTGCTGATGTAGATGCAGCCGAACCTCCGGAACCCGTGTCCCGCGGCAACTGAAGGCACCTACGGATCCAGGCATCGCCTCCCTCCTCTCCTGCCCTCTCGATAAGCTGCCTAAGGAGACTCATAACAGCCCAGATGCTCCAGAAGACCACCGCACGCAAGAAGAAAAAGAAAAGCAGGTGAGGATTTTGAAGAGATTGAGCTGTGAGGGCTCGGGCGGACCATTAAATAGCCCCCCTTCTGAGGTAGCCTTCCTCCCATAGGAGGGAGAGTGTGGGCGTGGATAGGGGCTCATTCGCTGGGACCACTACTCTAACTCAAAACTGCCTAGCTACTGCAACTAGTTTTGCCCAGCTACACCTGAGGCGGGAAAACCTGAGCAGGAAAGCCAGGAAAACAAGCCTTAGGGTCAAAAGTTCACTAACCCCTGACATAGCTTACCAGTATAACCCACATTAAAAATGGCCTCACTAATGCTAACTACCTTACTCTCACCCTTCCACCATCCCATAAGAAAGGGGGGCTTATATTAGCCCCCTTTCCCATATTCTGCTTGTTGGTAAACATCTACACCACATACATGAATATAAGAAGCATGGTATTATTTGTAATGGTAAAGCATTCCATGGAAATACATAGACATGCAGCTAGCAGAACAATAGTCTGATGTCCATGTTGGCAGACAGTCATCTAGGGCAACGTTGATCGTAGAAGTTAGAAAACTTGTTAACGCTGCTCCCATATAAGTGCTGATGATCATTTCCCTCCCTGGCCTTTCTTTTTGGCATTCCTTTTACTACCTAGCAGAGTTGCAAGATAATTGAGGGCTTTGTGGCGTAAGGAAGAGGAAGATTGTCTCTAACATCTCTGATCTCCATAATTCAGACACATTTGGAACTCAGAGCCAAGATAGCTAAATTCAAAATTAAATTCGACTACAGTATTTATGAGACAATTCTGAGCTAAGCTTGTGCTTTTTTTTTTTTTTTTTTTTTTTTTAAGATGGTATCCCTGGCAACCATTTTTTTTTTTTTAATGTCAAATGATTTTGACAACTTTTCAAGGGGCATAAAAAGATGCATAGTTCAATTGAGGTCACAGGTAGACAATACCTTGTTAAAAAAAATAAAAATAAATAAAAACTGAGTGCATGATATATCTAGTTTTTGGGACAACACTTTTCTTCATAAGGTTTTAGAATCTTTCCTATGTAGCACTGCCCCCTCGGGAGCTGCTGAAAATGGATTTCCCTGGGTTACCCATAGCAACAGTCTGTGAAATCGTATCACTTTAACACTTGGCTCAGTCAATGAACAGTCCAGGGGAGTTGTTTTTTTTTGTATTTTATTTGGAACTGGGATGGGAGAAGGGATGAGTGGGATGCTCCAACTAAGTAACTATGCACAAAACTTGAGGTAGTCTACCTGCGGTGTGTGCGGCAAGGCCGCTGCTTCACTTTGCCACTGAGGTGAAGATTTAAAGATGGACTTTACTTTAGGTTTCTCTTCAGGGTCTAAATTGGTCCGCAGGTAGGGACAAGGGGGGGCAAATGAACCCACCGGAATCTCAACTTCCCCTTTAAAGTGGTTGGTAAGCCACTTTATACCATTCTGTCTGGTCTGTTTAATAATCCTGTGTGCCCCTGTGTCTGTGTTTTAAAAAAATAAGGCGTTCTCTACCAGTTTTCAGAGCGCCGAGCACTGCTCAAGTGACCCCTCGGCTCTCTCCTCTCCCTGTCTGACAGCTGCCTGCAGCGAGTTGGGCCGAGGATTCCTCACTATCGTCAGTCGGGAGGGGAGGAGGAGAGGTGGTGGGTCACATGAGCGGCAATTGGCGCTCTGAAAACTTGTAAAGAACAGCTTATTTTTATAAAACACAAACACAGGGCACTCAGGATTATTAAACAGACTGTAGACAGGATATGAAACTTTAAATGAAACTACAGCAGCAGAAGGGGCACTGACACAGGAGCAGACAGGCAGGGAGGGAGGGAGAGAGAGGACAGGTGAGATGCGGATGATGGAGGCACGTAAACTGACCACGGTGCCAGGGCTCAGCAGCCATGGTATACTGTGGTCAGTTTACAGAGGGGAGGACATAGCCAGGCAGGTCCAGCCAGGTGTTTTAGGTGATACGGGGGGCCAAATTACACAGCACAAGCACTGTGCTGTATAACATGCTTAAAGGGAACAGGATCATTTTTTTTTCAGGTTAACAAATGCTTTAAAAATAAATGCTGCCATTTGCCCTTTAAAAATAAATATACAAAATAAGTATAATAATTAAGCCCCAACCCTTCATGACATTGTTAAAAAGGGGCGGAGCATGGGTGACCTTAAAATGATGCCCCCCTGAAAAAATTTCTGCAGACGTACTAGCTTAACACCCCCTTTCTTACTCGCTGTGTGTGCTGGCCCCTGTCCACTCACTCTCCCTTCCTGGGCAGACCCCTGGTAAGCTCCCTGGTACTCACGGACACTTTTTTTCCCAGGTCACTCTGCCACTTGCTCCACAGTCAGTATCCTGGACTTCCTGGCTCAGCACCCCAATTCTGGTCGACTGGGCCAACTGCCTGTGGCCACTTTCCACACTGACAGGAGGAGAGACAGTCGTCACCCTCCTCCTGGGACCTGGCTTCCCACCCAAAGAAGCCCTGTCACATGTGCCCCTGGCTTTTATGACCAATCCCAGGATGCACTGCAGTTGTGCCCTCCCACTGGGACAGCAACAAAAGCCTGTGTGTCACTGGCTGGGTTTCCTCCACTGTCCAACATGCTACCCTATTGGATAAAGTGGGGACACTCCCTCAGACCAAGTGAATCACACCTGGACACATGTAACAGGCAAAACTAGAAATCCTGCTCCCTGATAAGCAGAAGAGCAAACAAATGCCTTTACTTAGCTCCTAACTAGGAGGGTGCTACACCTATTTCTCTCTGTCTTGTACCATTCTTTCTCATGAGCTTTTTGCACCTCTCTGGAATTTGAGATGTCCGTATTTGTAATTGTTATCTATTAACTGGATACCATCATACTAGTATTGCTTGCAGGTTTGGACGGCAGATAGCTGATAATATATGGGTATCGTTATAGTTAATATATTCTTTTCATTTTTACGGATGACTCATATGCAGCTCCTATTATACAACTTTCATCTCCATGGTTGCATCTAGTCATGTTATCTTTTGTGCTCTATATTTATTTAAACAGAGTATAGATAACATGTATAAACAAGGCACATTAGGGTCAATTCACTAAGCATAAAGCACAATGCTGTTTCACCATCCTCACCATCCTTTATTTGCTTTTTTTTAGGATAAAAAATGACATTTTCATTTCATGAAAGTTTTTATCACAGTGGATTAGAATAAGTTATCACATGCACAGTACATCATCAAGGATTGTAATATTTTGCACGTGATCACTTCATAAAGACTATTGCATTGGTTTATGCTCTCTAATATGCTGCCAGTTCTTGATTTGTAATTCAAGTTTCTATGTGACATCTAGTAAGAAGAACAGATAAAAGAGCCATTTTTGGTGGAGATAAAACAATGACTCATAAGAAAAACTACCAATTTATGAAAAATAAAGTTGTGTAATGGTTAAAGAGACACTGGGGTTGATTTACTAAAACAGGAGAGTGCAAAATCTGGTGCAACTCTGCAGAGAATCCAATCCGCTTCCAGGTTTTTTTTCTCAAATCTTAATTGATCAAGCTGAATTTAGAAGCTGATTGGCCACTATGTTAGCTGCACCAGATTTTCCACTCTCCAGTTTTAGTAAGGCCCCTTTCACACGGGCGCACCGTCGACGGAGTCTGTTCTGCTCAGTGGGGGATCGATCCGCCGATCCCCGTTGAGTAGGCGGATGACAGCTCCATCTATGCTCTGTGTGCAGAGATGGAGCTGTCAGATCCCCGATGTCCTCTATGGGGAGATGGGATGAGAACGGACCGCCTGTCCATTCTCATCTGATCCCATTCGATCCGGTCCTCCAGACGGATGGAAAATAGGGTTTCCATCTGTCCGAAATTTCATGGACAGGATCGGAATCGGATAGCAGTGGGTGTCAGCGGACCACTGACACCTGCTGCCCAATAGGAATGCATGGAGAATCAAATCAGGTCCGACTGAAAAACTGACAGGCAGATCGGATCAGATCGCCCATGTGAAAGGGGCCTTAGGGTCCTTTCACACAGGCGGTCCAATCAGGTCCCCCTGTCAGTTTTTTTGGCGGACGTGATTGCACCCTCCATTTAACCCGATGGAGCGGCAGATGTCAGCCGTAACATGTCCGCTGACACCCGCCGCTATCCAATCCTGCCTGCCAAATCCAAATGGATGGCGACCCTATTTTCCATCCGTTTGGAGGATCTGCCTACCCAGTGGGGATCAGCGGTGCAATGAACAAAGCAGAGTCCGCCGAGCTGACTGTTCACATGAAAGGACCCTAAATCAATCCCACTGTCACCATGTCCATTAGGAGAAAATGACAGTGTCTGTGTAAAGTTTAAATATAAAGATAGTGGGTGCCGCTCCAAAGTAAATGGATCTCAGTGATTAAATCATACACATAAAATAAATAAAATAAATTCAATTTCTAATACTTTCCAAGTTATCACTCAACCATGTACAATACAGTATCCCCTATCAACCCCTATCTTTTGTTATAGAAAAACACATACATTTTAAATAAATCAAAGGAATACATTGTGAAATTAGTGACAATATCAAACATTTTGTGCAAGTAGTATGGTGATCTTAATAAAAAAGCAATCCAAGATAAAGTGTCCACAACAGTTGCATATAAAGGATTCACAATAAATAACAATTTCTTCAAACTCCTAAACCAACTGCATGCTCACTCCACCAAGATACAAATTATGTTGTGGGACTACAAAACATCTCCTCCACTTACACTTGTGTACCTGAGTGTCTCCACCAAGTCATTCGCTCACCAAATAGGGTAACCCCTTAAATGGGTGCAAAATAGTTTTTTTCAGTGCTGTATTTCTAAACAGTGTTCGACTCTATACCTTCACTCCACAACAGTTGGGTACTTTAATGCCACTTTTCTTTTTTTAAGGGGTTCACTGATATTCTCCTTTGCAGCACTCCCTCTCTCTCCTTCTTCAGTCACAGATGGAACCAGGATTTGGTGTCAGATACTAACCCTAGCCCTTCACAACTTAATTTTCTCTTGTTCAGCAGGTGGGCTGACTGAGAGAAAATCATTTGATTCCCCCATCCATACTAAACCGCATAGATGGAGGAATCTCCACGGCCAGCTATTGTGTTCAGCAGCTATGGCAGCCTTGGGTGCCTAAATACTGTGGAGCTGCCAAACAGTGATTGCATCTGATAGGATACAGTCATTAATTAGTCAATGATTTTTTAAATTGACCTTTGTGGAGACATCTATTGCTAACAGAACCACCCATGGCTCAAATTTTCTGCTGATATTTGGTAGAAATTAACTGAAGTTTGAGTCCTCTGTGGTGAGACTAAGGCTGATTATACACTGCTCAAAAAAAAAAAAAAAGGAATACTTTTTAATCAGAGTATAGAATCAAGTCAATGAAACTCCTGGGATATTGATCTGGTCAGTTAAGTAGCAGAAGGGGTTGTTAATCAGTTTCAGCTGCTTTGGTGTTAATTAAATTAACAACAGGTGCACTAGATGGGCAACAATGAGACAACCTCCAAAACAGGAATGGTTTTACAGGTAAAGGCCACTGTCATTTTCTTCCCTACTCATCTTTTCTGACAGTTTTTCACTAGTTTTGCATTTGGTTAGGTTCAGTTTCACTACTGGCAGCATGAGGTGATACCTGGACCCTATAGAGGTTGCACAGGCAATCCAACTCCTCCAGGATGGCACATCAATACATGCCACTGCCAGAAGGTTTGCTGTGTTTCCCAGCACAGTCTCAAGAGCACGGATGAGATTCCAGGAGACAGGCTGTTACTCTGTGAGAACTGGACAGGGCCGTAGAAGGTGCTTATCCCATCAGCATGACCTTTATCTGTTCCTTTGTGCAAGGTAGAACAGGATGTGCACTGCCAAAACCCTACAAAATGATCTCCAGCAGGCCACTGGTGTGAATGTCTCTGACCAAATAATCAGAAACAGACTTCATGAGGGAGGCCTGAGGGCCTGACATCCTCTAGTGGGCCCTGTGCTCACTGTCACTGCCCAGGACCGTGGAGCTCGATTGGCATTTGCCATTGAACACCAGAGTTGGCAAGACTGTGCTTTTCACAGATGAGAACAGGTTCACCCTGAGCACATGTGACAGTCGTGAAAGTGTCTGGAGAAGCCGTGGAGAATGTTATGCTGCCTGTAACATCATTCAGCATAACCGGTTTGGTGGTGGGTCAGTGATGGTCTGGGGAGGCATATCCATGGAGGCACTCACAGACCTCTACAGGCTAGACAATAGCACCCTACAAGAAATGGGCAATTTGGGACTTTATGTGAGAACTGGCGAGCACTGCTCAGTGTCTCCATCCCTGTGAATAGTCAATTGAAAAGCAAGAGGGGATAAATGAAGGTGTGTGAAAAACAGCCGGTCCCTAGTTTGAAATACTTACCCACCAGTCTGCTAACTAACCAAAATAAACCTGTCTAACAATATAAGTTAAAAACAGGAGTTTAGTTAACACACATTTGCAAATGCATGCGGAAGCTGCAAGGCCACAACAAGGCATTTCTTGCAGAACCTAACACTAAATAACACTACTCAACCTGAGTGTCCAAGTGTCTTCACAAAAGAAAGTACATGCTTGCTAATAGATGGATGGGAAACAGATGGGATTGGAGACCGCTCCAATCCTCCCCCACCTGCTCCAATCCATGACTGGCAATGAAAAATGCATGGCTGTATAAAAAACCATGGGGTGCAAACTAAATGTGATCAGCTGGGAAACACACACCCCCATCCCTTTAGTAAAGATGTTATAGGCAAATGGTAGTATTTCAAACTAGGGACCGGCTGTTTTTCACACGCCTTCATTTATCCCTTCTTGCTTTTCAATTGACAATAGCACCCTGCCATTAGGTATCGGGATAAAATCCTGGGACCCATTGTCAGACCCTACGCTAGGCAGTGGGTCCTGGATTCCTCCTGGGGCACAACAATGCCTGGCCTCATGTGGTCAGAGGAAGCAACCAGTCCCTGGAGGATGAAGGAATTGATACCATTTATTGGCCCCCATGCTCGCCTGACCTATATCCAATAGAACACCTCTGGGACATCATGTTTTGGTCCATCTGACACTGCCAGGTTGCACCTCAGTCTGTTCAGGAGTTCAGTGATGCCCTGGTCTAGATCTAAGAGGAAAAACCCCAGGACACCATCCGATTCTTTGTCTCATTAGGAGCATGCCCTGATGTTGTCAGGCATGCATACAAAGACGTTGGGGCCATAAAAACTACCATTTTGAGTTGCTGCAATGACAATTTAAGCAAAATGGACTAGCCTGCAGCCTTTAGATACTTGTAGTAGGGCTCAAAGCAACCAGTAGGGGGAGCATTGATTTGAAAAAGGGCTGTAATAGTTGTGTAACATATCTCCACCCTAATTTGCATCTAAATATGCATGTGCTGCTGATCACTCCACCATTCCCTTTTGGATAGTGTCATTTTTTTTTTTATCTATAGTACCTTTTCTTCTAAAAAACATCCACTTCCGTCCAAACCTGGCCGTGGCGCAGTACGTCAATTTCGCAATGGCTCCTGGGATACCAGTGTAAGTAATCCCAGGAGCCAATGGGCATCCTCCGCAACTAGCATCACGTTACTTCTAAAGCAGAATGACACGATGCTAGGCTAGGCTACGGCCGTAAAAAAAGTCCCACTGCACATGCATGAGATCGGGAGGTGCTTGCTGGGTAGCCAGCAGCACCTTATCCCGGAAGAAACTCAGATGCCCACACTCAGGATGGACACTTGCTGGATCAGAAGGCTACAGTGAGTATTAACACTTTTAATGACACGGAAGACGTTAGCACATGCAGCATATGCCGATTTCAAATACATATTCGGCGATTATCACGGGGGTGATTTAAAAAAGAAAAAATGCTGGAACTGGCTGGAACTCTGCTTTAACCACTTGCCGACCGACCTATTGCAGTTTTACTGCTACAGGGTGGTTGCTGTGCGCAGGATCACATATATATACATGATCCTGCACTTTTGAGTATGGAGGCTCAAATGCATGCTGCCAGTGGCTTGCTCCCGCTGTGATTTTACGCGGTGGGTACGGCGGGTGCAGCGGACCACCAATAATCCTGCAGAGAGGCAAACAAGGCCTATTGCAGATATGACAGGAGGGAAGGCATGGATTCTGTGTCTTTGGCTCTGCAAAGCAGGGGCATGGATCCATGTCTTCCCCTAGTAAAAGCACCTCCCACACTGTAATAAAACACTTGCTAGGCACACAGTTAACCCTTAGATTGCCTCTAATGTTAACCCCTTCCCAGCCAGTGTCAGTAATACATTGTCTGTGCATATTTTTTAGCACTGATCACTGTATTAGTTTTACTGGTTCCCAAAAAAGTGTCAGGGGATAGTGTCTGATGTTCTGCCGCAATATCCCAGTCCCTATATAAGTTGCTGATCGCCGCCATTACTAGTAAAAAATAAATAAATAAAAACTCCATAAATATATCCCATAGTTTGAAGACGCTATAACTTTTGTGCAAACCAATCAATATACGCTTATTTAAATATTTTTTTCACCAAAAATATGTAGCAGAATACATATTGGCCTAAATTTTTGAAGACGTTTCATTTTTTGCTTTTTTTTATTGGATGTGTTTTATAGCAGAAAGTAAAAAATGTTTTTTTTTTTTTAAAAATTGTCAGTCTTTTTTTGTTTATAGCACATCAAATTCCACCAAAAGAAAGCTCTATTTGTGGGGAAAAAAGGACATACATTTTATTTTGGTATAGTGTCGCAGTTGAAAGTTAAAGTAACGCAGAGCTGTATCGCAAAAAATGGCCTGGTCGTGAAGGGGGGTAAATCTTCTAGAGCTGAAGTGGTTAATGAACATACCAAATAACATATGATATTTTAGCGTTCAGTTTTATATACACTTTAACTTGTATTTAACTTACATTTCCATCTAGCTGCAATGGCAAAGAGTTGCAGTGCGTGGTATTTTCGGTGCGAATATACATTGTTTCATACAATTCCCTGTACACAGTTCTATGTACAAAACAAAATGACCTACACAAATAAATAAAAGTTAATTCTGATAAATGTACACAGTAAAGCGCAATTTATATCCTGCTCGAAAGTCTGAGAAAAATGTATCACGGCTAACATCCAATGTCTTCAATATTCTTTGTGACCCGATGTGATAAAGCATTTGCTGCGCTTCACTGTTGAAAACTTAATATCCACAAACTGTACAGACGGTATGACTGTTCAATAAAAAAAGTGACATTCTGAAATATCTCCTAGCCAAGGGCGCAGTTAGTGTGACATCTGTACACTTGTCATTACAACGCTGCTCACATTACGCCCATAAATATGCCATCGGGATACAATGACTGATATAATTTTTATCAGATTGAGAGGTTGCAGTTACGTATCGGCAGATAAAACCTTAGAGAACATTTTCTGAGATAAAATGGATTCTGTTATTGTGCCAGAGGTGGCAGGTCATTATTTAAAATGTGCAGGGACAAGGGGGCGTTGAATATATATATATATATATATATATATATATATATATATATATATATATATATATATATATATATATATATATATATATATCTATATATATATATATATACATACATATATATTATTATTATTATTATTATACAGGATTGATATGGCGCCAACAGTTTGCGTAGCGCTTTACAATGTGAGGGAAGACAATACAGTTACAATGCAATTCAATATAGGAGGAATAAGAGGGCCCTGCTCATTAGAACTTACAATCCAGAATAGAAGATATATATATATATATATATATATATATATATATATATATGTATGTGTGTGTGTATGTATGTATAAATAAATATAAATAAATTAATATATATATATATATATATATATACACACATACTCTGTAAGTGTTTGTAAGTGTGTGTGTGTGTGTGTGTGTGTGTATACATATATATAATGTATGTGTGTGCTTATATGTTTTTTTCCTTTTGCAGGTGTTTTGTCCTTTGTAGGAAAGATACATCGAGACAAATGATTCTGCTTGGCATTTTCTACACAGTGGAGATTGCTTATCGATCCAGATCAGAATATTCAGCTCGGCCTTGAGGGAAAAAACGCAGAGTATTTTCTGAGGGAGTTAATAACCTGGCAGTTGAACTGTCTTGTCCAATTCACTGAATCTAGGCCTCTAATCAGGACGGAGTTTCTTATTTTGAGAAATCTCGGCCTAGGCGTTTGCAAAAGCTTCCCTTCCACTCTATTGGTCTGGTGACAGTGATTGAAATGACACACAATAGATAGAGGCTAATCAAATTGTTTATTATCAACCTAAATCAATATGTATAGATTGTTAGGACATCACTGTCATGCCCAAGATACTAATACTTCTGCTGCTTCAGATGTAATTCAAAGGAATATTTCTCGGTCTGGAATTATACGTGGTTTTAAGAGACTAAAAGCAATTACATCTGGTGAAGAGACAGGGAATACGAATACACACAGGATGGGGAGATGAAAGTTCATTCTTTAACAAGTTTAGTTGATTACAGAGCTGCTGGCAATACCATTTTTTGTCAGTAGGCCAAGGCCATATTCCTGGCAGTCAGTTTACCCCGTTTCAGATCAATCCAATTCTTAGAAAGAAAACAAGAAAAAAAAGCTTTATTTCCCCCCAAATATGTTTTGGAAAAAAGGGCTGTATGTAGCATGTTCACTTGTTGGAGCAGGTTGAGTTTGAACCCCTGCCTGGCTCCATGAACTGTCCAGGACCCCAGCAGTGAGATGTCCCCCCAAACCTGGCATAGCGGCTACAGGCTGACAGCTTGACTTTTTAGCTAAGCTACGTACTGAGATATCTTTTAGTGAATGCATGAAGAACTTATGTGCTGGCGAGAAAAGGAATTTGGTTGAAAGCTCTTAGCTCGCTTACTGACCATATTAACCACTTCAATACCGGGCATTACCAACCCCTTCCTGCCCAGGCCAATTCCTGTTATAAAATTTTGCAAATAAATAATCTTTTTTCCTGAATTTTGGCCAAAATGTATTCTGCTTAGTTTCCTTGGTAAAATAACCAAAATTAGTGTTTATTATTTAGCTTGTAGGGAAGTTCTGAGGTCCACAAACTATGGTATATATCTGAAAATTGATCAATCCTGATCTACTTCTTGAGGCTCAAAAATGCCAGGACAATATAAATATCCCCCAAATTACACCCTTGTGGAAAGTAGACAGTCCAAGGTATTTAGCATTTTTTTTTGTAAAAAGAAGAAATAAAAAAGAAAATGTTTTGTTCACAGTTTTTTTTCACATACTGGTACAGTACAGCGTCATCATATAACTGGTGTGGCAGGGATCAGGGACACTGACTGGTGACAATATGACAAATAAAAAAAAAAAAATGTTAAAAATGTTATTATTATTAAATTTGTTTTTAATGTTTTTGATTTCTTTTTAACACATTGTAACCAGAGCAATACACTGTTATAATAATAACACTGTACTACTCTGGGGAAGTGATCAGGATTTTTTTTTGTTACACATTATGATTGCATTTACTAGTGAATTTCATTGGCATAAGCAACCATTTTTACTGAATGAAACTGATTTTGTTGTTGCTACAGTTAATTACATGGTACAGATGGGCTGTGATTGGCCCTTTTTGGTCCATGTGATCACTGAGACCAATGATAACTAGCAACACAATTGTACACAATGGATGGCATGAAAGGAAACCATCTATTGTTTACAATTGTCATGTGATCTGCTGTGATTGGCTACAGTGATCACATGGTACAGGCAGTGAGCCGGTACACTGATCAGTCGTCAGCTGGGTCTGATGGGGTGAGGGGTGTTTCAGGAGGAAATCGTATGACGTCCACCTGGAATGAGGAATGTCCTGCCCAATTGTCAGTTGACAATCGGCTGGGCCGGAAGGGGTTAAATAGTGTGTGTGTGTGTGTGTGTGTGTGTGTATATATATATGTATGCAATTATTTTGTGAAAATGTAATTTCATTTTATATATTGCTATTAGTTTGCTACGGAGGATCCCTACACTTAATGGTGTTTTGTCATTGCGCTCATAGCCCTGACCATGCAAATGGGGGGCATCTTGTCGGGGTGAGTTACCAGCTGATGGGAGAGGGATCACGCAGGTGGTGGATTTAAGTGGTATCCAACATTTAGCACGGAGCTCCTTTCTTCACACCTGTCGATACTTTACATTTGATTAACCACTTTAGCCCCGGAGGATTTTCCTGCTTAACGTCCAGGCCACTTTTTTCAACTTGGCACTGCGCATCACGACTTTAACTGACAATAGCGCGGTCATGCAACCCTTTACCCAAACAAAACGTACGTCCTTTTTTTCCCACAAACAGAGCTTTCTTTTGGTGGTATTTGATCACCTCTGCGCTTTTCATTTTTTGCGATATTAATAAAAAATATCTAAAAATTTTGCAAAAAAATTGACATTTTCTACTTTGACAGTTAAAAAATATCCAATATATTTAATTTTTGTCATATATTTAGGCTAAAATGTATTTAGCTACATGTCTTTGACAAAAAAATTCTCAATGAGCGTATTTTTAACCACTTTAAGACCGGTAGATTTTACCCCCTTCCTGACCAGGCCAATTTGTTTTCTGCTACATATTTTTGGTTAAAAAAATCACAATAATCATATTTTGATTGATTTGCGCAAAAGTTATCATGTTTACTAACTACGGGATAGATTTGGAATTTTTATTGTTTATTTTTACTAGTAATGGTGGCGATCTGTGATTTTTTTGCGGGACTGCGACATTGCGGCGGACAGATCGGACCCCTAACTGACATTTTTGACACTTTTGGGGGGACCAGTGATATTACTACTGTAATCAGTGCTAAAAATATGCACTGGTACTGTAATAATGACACTGACTGGGAAGGAGTTAACACTGTTGGGGATCAAGGGGTTAAATGTGTGCCTCATGCTTACTGACGTGTGTGGGGGGAGGGGGTTGTGTGACACAGATCGCAGGTTCAGCTATGCTGAATCCTGTGATCTGTCCCTGGCTGTCACATAGGAGATCCGCCCGCTTTGTTTACACCAGCGGGCGGATTTCCTCACTCTTTCCCCGATGATCAGGGAAGAGCGGCGGTGATCACCGCCTCTCCTCCCCTGGCCCGACTCCGGCTGTGTCTGAATACAGCGGGAGCGAGCCTCAAGTGGCGTGCGCATGCTGCAGAGAGAGGGAGGAATCCAGCGACGTAGGTCTACGTCGCTGGACCCAGCCGAGACGCTCTGCTGCAGTAGCAGCAACATGATCGGTTCGGCTAGTGGTTAATGGACTTTATGTGATTTATTTTGTGCACAATTCCACCTTATATGTGTTTATTTTTTATTAAAGGCTAACTTTTTTTATTTTTTTTTTATTTTAAGTTTTTATTTGCATTCTGTTTTCCCATTAGGGAGATTAATTCATTTTTAACTGTCCAGATCATCACTGAAAAGATCACCGAAATGAAAGTAAAGATTATTTCCAAAATTTTGAGTTGCTCACAAAATGGGAATAGAGGGGAACTCATCCAATGGGGGCACATGTTCCAGTGACTACTATATTCCCACACATTGGGAATATATCCTCTCATTTCCTGTGGAATGTACAGGACAGGGAAATGTCTGTAATAGGACCAGGGCCGCTGATAAGGCAGTACAGCCAGCCCTCCTGCAGGGGGCCCGAGCCTCATCAGTCCAAAATGGGGCCCGGGCACCTGCAGGAGAGGAGAGGTGGCTGTACTGTCTTATGACTAGGGATGATCGAATGGTTCGGGTCGACCATCGGTTCGACCCGAACATTGACTGTTCGAAATTCGTCCGAATTCCGAACTTTTTGCGGAAAAAGTTCGGAATTCGGCAACCAGAACCGACTAAAATACAATGGGACAGGAACTGGGCTTTAAAAGCCCGTGATTGGACCAGAACCATCAGTAAAATGTGATTGGAGTGACTAGGGGGGTCCAGAGGCCAATCAGTAGTGAATACGCCCGCCAGTATATAACATAGCCCCGCCAAATCTCTAGCACTGTAATACAGGGATGTGGAAGAGAGTGGAAGCAGTTCTGTTACTCCTGCTTCAAAAGTGTCATTTAGCAATTATTAGTGTGAGGAAAGGGATATCTAGTGTAGTTAGGGTACTATTTTCCACTATAGTTAGATTTAATAATCTAGTTTCTGTAGAAAAAGTGTTAAGTGTAAGGGTGACTGTAGTGTAGTGTAGGGTTATCTGACTCTGACTGCTATGCAGGGTGACCAAACTCTTCCATGTCAGGGTGACCACCATAGAAAAAAGATCGTTTGTATTAGAATTGCAGTAAAGCAGGGTAGTAGCTCCGCTCCTGTCACACCTGGCCGTTTTTGTTGCAGGCGTTTATTGGGCTTTTTTTGTGGACGTCTTTGGAGGCAGGCATGACTTTTGAACTTCTGTGTAGGGGTATATATACACACACGCATATATGTATATATACACATACACACATATAGGTGTGAAAGTAGCGGAACCCTATGCCTGCTCTAATGAAATTATTTGCAGGCATAGGGCTCCGCTCCTATCACACCTGTGTGTGTGTATGTGTATAAATACAAATATGTGTGTGTGTATATATACCCCTATACAGAAATTCAGAAGTTATGCTTGCCTCCAAAGACACCTAAAAAATGCCCAAAAAAAAAACGCCTGCAACAACACACCTGGGCGTTTTTGTTGCAGGTGTTTTTTTGGGCATTTTTTGGGCGTCTTTGGAGGCAGGCATAACATCTGAACTTCTGTGTAGGGGTATACATACACACACACATATATGTATATATACACATACATACATATAGGTGTGAAAGTAGCGGAACCCTATGCCTGCGCTAATGAAATTGTTTGCAGGCATAGGGCTCCGCTCCTATCCCACCTGTATGTGTGTATGTGTATAAATACATATATGTGTGTATATATACCCCATACAGAAATTCAGATGTTATGCCTGCCTCCAAAGACGCCTAAAAAATGCCCAAAAAACACCTGCAACAACACACCTGTGCGTTTTTGTTGCAGGCGTTTTTTTGAGCATTTTTTGGGCGTCTTTGGAGGCAGGCGTAACATCTGAACTTCTGTATAGGGGTATATATACACACACACACACATATATGTATATATACACATACACACATTTAAGTCTGAAAGTAACAGAACCCTATGCCTGCGCTAATGAAATTATTTGCAGGCATAGGGCTCCGCTACTTTCTCACCTATATGTGTGTATGTGTATATATACATATATGTGTGTGTGTATATATACCCCTATACAGAAATTCAGATGTTATGCCTGCCTCCAAAGACACCCAAAAAATGCCCAAAAAAACGCCTGCAACAAAAACGCCCAGGTGTGTTGTTGCAGGCATTTTTTTGGGCATTTTTTAGGCGTCTTTGGAGGCAGGCATAACATCTGAATTTCTGTATAGGGGTATATATACACACACACACATATATGTATTTATACACATACACACATACAGGTGTGATAGAAGCGGAGCCCTATGCCTGCAAATAATTTCATTAGCGCAGCCATAGGGTTCCACTACTTTCACACCTATATGTGTGTATGTGTATATATACATATATGTGTGTGTGTATGTATACCCCTACACAGAAGTTCAGATGTTATGCCTGCCTCCAAAGACGCCCAAAAAATGCCCAAAAAACACCTGCAACAAAAACGCCCAGGTGTGTGTTGTTGCAGGTGTTTTTTTGGGCATTTTTTAGGCGTCTTTGGAGGCAGGCATAACATCTGAACGGAGGCAGGCTCGTAGACGTGGGCTACAGTAATGGACTACTGTTGGTTTGGCACATGGTAGCACCCCTGCCCCCCTACAATAGGATGCTGGGACGTTGTGCTGTACCTGCCTGAAGTCAGTCATATACTATATAGAGGCTGTAATCAACGCATTCCCCTCTATGCATATACCCCCAATAATTTACTCTGAGTTGCCTGAATGAGGAGGCGGTTGAAATTGAACATATGAAGTATTGTTACCAGAGGGTTGATCAGTGGATCCTGTGGACCTTTGGACGTAGCATTGAATGCCCCACTACTTGGCTATAATGGATTATCACCTTGTATAGTATATAAAGTGGCTTCTCGACATTGATTAAGGTGCTGGATACCTACCCACATATACATATGAGAACAGATATGAATGTTGGCTGCTATATATGAGTATTAAGTCATCAATATTTTCTGCCTCGCGTTTTGCCGTAGTCTGCCATCTCCTGAGTCATTGAATAAGGAAATACCGGTCTGTTATGGTCTCTTTGGCCCCGAGGAAGCCTTGAGCAAAACGCGTTGGCTTGCTGGGGACCTACATTGACTGCATTCCATCCGAGACCTACTCTCCATCCTACACAGGCTTTTGGTTTTTCTTTTTTTCCCCTTTTAGGATATATTTCTACCTTAATGACTCTTACTAAATGTTTTAATACATAACTTTTTCTATGTGTGTTGTCTTTGTTAACATGAGCATGATCGCCCATGTTTTTAATGTGTAAGTTTAATATAATGTAAATTATTTTTTTTATATTGGTTTTGGTCTGATCCTTCTCCTCCCACTGGCCCGCAAAGCCCTACTTTCTTCTGTCCTTTTATTTTGTAGCACCACCTATCACGCTGGGTTCACACTGTTGTGTGGAGCGGCTCACAATAGGGGATCCAGTGCGTCCCTGTTCTCCATTTCAGGAATGAATCAGGCCCAAATTCTTGGCTCAATTCAGACCTGAAACAGACCAGAAAACGCACAGGACTCTTCTGCAAACCGCTCCGCAGCTGCCTCGGAGCTTTGTGAACTGGCTCCATTAAGAGCCAGTCACACTCTCCTGACATACAAATTGGATACAAAAAAACCCATGTCCAATTCGCATCAGTGTGAACCCAGCCTAAACACCCCCCTCCCCCTGGGCTGATCTGCAACTGCAAGCCAAACACTTGACTCACAGTTGCAGCATGGTCTCGCAATGTAAAATTACCATTCAGCAATTTTAAAAAGGTATAACAAAATACAGGTGTCAGGAAGCAGCGTTAGCAAGGGTATGATTTCTGTAATGGCTGCAAAACCGCATTGTGACCATGGCATTTTAGCAGAAATTCAATTTGATATTTTTTTTTGGGGGGGGGGGCCCTGGGGCCCTATCAGGTAGGCTGTAGGGGGCCCGTAATTTCTAACAGCAGCCCTGAATAGGACACAGGTTAAAAAAAAAAAAACAATGGTGGTTTTAACCCTCCTCTATTCTATTCAAAATAATAATAATAGAAAAAGTTTTGGCGGTAGAAATACTTTGAATAACTGGTCTTCAACTAGTAGTCAAAGGTCTTATTAGCTACCCCTTGGTTGATTGAGTTCATACCTTTGGCCAATTAAAAAGAATAAACCTGCAAGCTACTGGGATAACTAACATCTCAAAGAGGAAGCATGAGCGTATAGCAAGATAGGTTATAATTTCTTGAAAGTAAGGTGAAAAAAAATAAACAAAATCCCCCCCCCCCCCCCCCAACTATCAGTATAAAGCACAGTAAAGCCTTCTTAGAATGTAAATACTGTACATATCTCACTTCCATCACAGATAAAAAGGGGTTTAATTATCATTTCATGAGGGTCTGGGGCTTTTCTTTTTATTCATTCATTCACCTATTTTGGCATGAATTTTAAGTTCCTATATTTCCTAAATTTCCTATATTTGGGTATAGTTTTTCAATAAAGCAATATAACTTCCTGCCAGTGATGTCACTGCAACCAGCATATACAGTACACTATGCACCCTATACAGAGTGTTTTCACTTATACAGCATGCAACTAAGTCCTCTTTAGAAGTATTTTCTTTAGGAATATGGTGGGTGAACTATAGAAAATGGTATCTCTATTCACTGGGATTTGTTTACTAAATACAGATACAGCTGTTCACTTTGCAAGGGAAGTTGCACTTTGCAAGGGAGTTTTCTTCAGAGCTTAGAGAATGTGGTAAGGTTTCCCTTTGCAAAGAATAACCCATTAATGTGCATGGAAGGTATAAAGAAACAGCATTTTTGGCTTGTACATAATTGGATAATGGAAATCAGCAGAGCAGAGCCACATTCATTACGTTTGGGGGCGAATTCCCTTGCAAGATGCAACTTCCCTTGCTAAGTGAACAGTTTATTTGCCTTTACTAAATTCAACCCACTGTATTTAGGAATAACAGATCATTTTTTTTGCAAACAAATATTCAGCAGGACAGTTTTTTATGTGGAAAAAATACTTTATGCTACTCAAGGTTCAGTTAGAGTTTATGGTTGCAAGAGGTACATTTTACATGCTTGGGCCCCACAAGCTCAAGGCTGTTTAAAGGCATACGTGACCCAGGACAAAGATCACTTTAAAGATTTAATCCTTTTATCTAACATTTTAGAAGAAATGTTAAGCACTCTTTAGGAGAAGAAAATGAATGCTAATTCAGGCAAAGTGCATTATTTTTGGGTGCAAATGATGCATAGATGATTATAGGTATAGGTGGAGTATAGCTAGAGATATTATTGCTTATAATATCGGCGGAGGGGAAGCCCTGTTATTCTTGGAGGACGTCATATGATGTCTTCCCAGGATTGCACCCCATGGGCCATGTTCCGACATGATCTGTCACCCGCTGAGTCCACTAGACACAGCCGATGCCAGATCACTGTATCAGCCCTCTGCCGGTACCATGTAATAGCTATGGTCAATCACAGCAGATCACATGACAATTGTACACAATGAAAGACTTTAATTCATGCATTTCATTGTGTATGACTGTGATGAGTTCTTTGATTGGTCACAGTGATCACATGGTACAGACAGGGCCAATCACAGCCCATGTGATTAGCTGTGGCCAATCACAGATTATCACAAAAGTAAACACTAAATTAGCAGTTTACATTCAGAAAAAAATGGTTTCTTATAACTGTAAAATTCAGTTATAAGCAATCATAGTGTATAAAAAAATTACCTCCTCAGAGTAGTACATGTTACTATGGTAACACTGTATTGCTCGTATCACTGTATGTAAAAAGAAAAATTGTAAAAAAAGAAAAAAAAGTAATAAAAAATAATATTTTTTTTTTTATAAATTGAAAAAATGTTTTTACATACTGTCACCAGTCAGTGTCCCTGATCACTGCCATGCCAGTTATATGGTGATGCTGTACTGAACTGGTAACAGTAAAAATTGTAAAAAACATTTTTTATTTATTATTATTTTCAAAAAAATGTGACAAAAAAATTACAACTTCAAACTCGCCATGCCTCTTACCTAATAGCTTGGACTGTCTACTTTCCAAAAAGGGTATTTGGGGTGATATTTGTACTGACGTGGCATTTTTGGGGCTCAAGAAATTAAAACTGTCAGTACATTTGGACTGATTGATTTTCATATACAGTATATATATATATATATATATATATATATATATATATATATATATATACACCTATATATATATATATATATATATATATATATATATATACCATTGTTTAACTTTCCTATAGGCTAAATAATAAACACTGTTTTTACCAAAGAAATGTAGCAGTATACATTATGGCCTAAATGTATGAAGAAAGATTATTTATTTGAAAAATGTTATAACAGAAAAATAAAATTTTTTCAAACTATTTTTTGGTGATGTAGCAAAAAATAAAAACCCCAGTAGTGATTAAATGCTACCGAAAGAAAGTTGCATTTGTGTGAAAAAAATTATAAAAATTGCATATGATTACAGAGTTGCTTGACCTCAAATTGTAACAGCGCTGAAAGCTGAAAATTGGCCTGGGCAGGAAAGGGGTCCAGTATTGAAGAGGTTAAAGGGGATCGTCATGAGCAGGGGCGGACTGAGCGGTCGGGCATTTCGGACCTGGTCCGAGGGCCCGGCTGGGAAGGCGGGCCCGCCCGGGAAGGGAACCCGCTGCCCAGTACAGCACTAATTCACCCGATGTTGTCTCACAGACAACATCGGGCTATCAGGGCCCGCCGCTCGGTGATCAGCGCTATGGAAATGAAGGAGGGGCAGGGCCCTGCGGCCGTCGCTATAGAATTAGGAGGAGGGGCCCGGAGGCCAGTGCTATAGTGAAGTGTGAGGAGGGGAGGGGCCCGGCGGCCGTCTCCATTGAAGTGGGAGGAGGGGAGGGACCCGGCGGCCAATGCCATTGAAGTGGGAGGAGGGCATGGACCCGGCGACCAGTGCTATAGAAGTAGGAGGAGGAGCCCGGTGGCCAGCGCTGCTTCTGTGGGAGGAGGGGCCCGGCGGCCCTGGCTTTCTATGGTGTCCTCATCAGTGAGGTCAGGTCAGTGACTAGATAATAACAGAATACAGTACAGTACAGCAGTTTTGTTCAAGGCAAGCCCAGCTATCTACCACATCCACTGACACCCCCACCAACATGTGATCTCCCCTAAATTCACCATAGTGGTGAATTTGGGGGAGATCACATATTGGTGGGGGTGTCAGTGGGGGGGGGGGGGTATGACACAGAAGAGGTGTCACCACCACTGTGTCATACCACCACTGACACCCCCACCAATATGTGATGTCCCCCAAATTCCCCACTGCTGTGTCATACCCCCCACACCAATATACACACAGACTCTGTGGTGAATTGTGTGGTGTCGTGGGTGGGGGCGTGACACAGCGGTGCTGATTTTGGTGGGGACATCACATATTGGTGGTGGTGTGGGGGGTATGACACAGCAGTGGGGAATTTGGGGGACATCACATATTGGTGGGGGTGTCAGTGGTGGTGTAGGGGGGGTATGACACAGCGGTGGTGAATTTTGTGGGGAAATCACATATTGGTAGGGGGTCTGTGGAACAGACCCCCTACCAATATGTGATTTCCCCACAAAATTCACCACCGCTGTGTCATACCCCCCCTACACCACCACTGACACCCCCACCAATATGTGATGTCCCCCAAATTCCCCACTGCTGTGTCATACCCCACATATTTCACCACTGACACCCCCCCCCCTACCCCAACATGTGATCTCCCCACCAAATTCACCACCACTGTATCATACCCCCCACACACAATTCACCGCTGATCTCACCAAATTCACCACTGCTGTGTCATTCGAAGGGAATGACACAGTAGTGGTGAATTTGGTGAGGAGATCAGTGGTGAATTGTGTGCGGGGGGGGTATGATACAGTGGCGGTGTAGCCCCCCCAAAACCACACAATTCACCACTGACACCCCCCACCCTAATATGTGATCCCCCCACCAAATTCACCACTGCTGTGTCACCACCCCCCTTACACCCCACAAAATGTGATCTCCCCCAAATTCACCACCGCTCTCATTCTCCAACACCCAATTCACCACTGACACCCGGGACTGACGATTCAGCATTGACCCCCCCCACCAATATATGATCTCCCCCCAAATTCAGCACAACACTGTAATCCCCCCACCCCAATATGCGATCCCCTTCAGACCTGATCATTCACTACTACCTATCCCCCCCCTCCCGACGTCACCTACCCGCTCACCGTCAGAGAAGAGGCAGCAGGCGGCGCGCATGGAGGAAGAAGAGTACGGTGTCCGGTCGGAGGACACCGGTCCGACCGAGTTGCGGCGCCATGGAGGAGGAAGAAGTCGACTCCCAAGCAGCACGGTCGCCAGGGAGTCGGGGCGGTGACGGGCGGCGCGCATGCAGGTCGAGACAAGGACTCGGAGGGAGAAGACGCCCGACAGACGTGGCACCAGAGGTAAGTGAAGTCCTCAGGGGGGGGGGGGCACGCATTGATGGGGACATGCTGGACACTGTGCATTGAATGGGGACATGCTGGGCAGGTCACTGTGCATTGAATGGGGACATGCTGGTCAGGTCACTGTGCATTGAATGGGGACATGCTGGTCACTGTGCATTGATGGGGGACATGCTGGTCACTGTGCATTGAGGGGGGACATGCTGGTCACTGTGCATTGATGGGGGACATGCTGGACACTGTGCATTGATGGGGGACATGCTGGTCACTGTGCATTGATGGGGGACATGCTGGTCACTGTGCATTGAATGGGGACACGCTGGTCTATCTTGAACCAACCTAATGATTGTTTGTTAAGTCACGCAATTTTTTGCTACAAAGCAATGCCTATTACATTTTTCTGTTTGCGCTCCCCCCCCCCCCAAAAAAAAATTTTGAGCACCAGCCGCCACTGGTAATTCGTATGTGTCCTGGATTAAAGGGATGAGGTAGCAACCCTACCCCACCTAGATCTGCCAATTTACTATTGTAATGTTCTGGTTTTGTTTGTTTATGATTTGAATTGCTCTGGTTTTGTCTATTTATGATTTTTGTAATGCACTGGTCTTGGTTTGTGAATTATTTATATTGCACTTGTTTATAAATTATTGCACTTTTGTTCCTTGTGTCTAAAGAATGTGTAGGGTGTGTCTGGAGGCGGGATGTGGGTGTGTCTGGAGGCAGGGCAAGGGTGTGACTGGAGGCGTGACATGGGTGGGGCCTGGAAGGGGGCCCTTGATTTATTTTGCCCGGGGGCCCTGAGGGTTCTCAGTCCGCCCCTGGTCATGAGAGAAATAACTTTAGTCATTGCTGTTAACTTCTTCTGGATATGATTATTGCCTGCCTTACATGCTGATTCCTTGATTTCAGTACTTTGAGTAACTGACCCAGATCAAGTACAGAGATATGGAGCTCCAGATTTTCTCTTTTTTCCTAGAATTACTGAAGACAGGCAAAGCCAGGGAACTAGCATCTTCAGAATCAAGCCACCAATAGCAGACCACGTATTTATCTCAAGAAAGGCATACTTTCTGCTTATATTCTGAATATACACCCCATACAGGGGATATGTTAATAAACATCTTTCCTTGAGAGCCAGCAGCTGACACTCTTTGACTGACAGCTTTGGTCACTAGTACAAATTGGCGACCAATTGAAAGTGGTTCCTGATCATGTGATCAGTATGTCAGCTATGACAAATCAATTAATCACATGCAGGCAGGAGGCTTTACTGACAAAACAAGCCTTCATCCTATAGATGGCACTGAATCCCAAGGAAATCATGTGTACAATTACAGTATTAAAATAATAATAAATTAAATAAATAAAACAATAGAAAATAATGCACTTTTGCACATTTGTAAGCCTATAATAAAGAATGCATTAAATACATGTTGAAAAAAAAAATAGGTATGGAGATATTGTTTTCAACAATCCCCACAATTCTCAATTTAATTCTTCTACATTCTTTTTTCTAGCTAGTTTATTTTACTTTCAGGTCTACATTTTTAATATTTGATCATAGATAATTCCTTGAAGCTCTCATACATCCTCAATTTTTATTTTCAAATCATATAATGTGGGGAGTATTAGGGGAAAACATATTTCATATTATTTATATTATTTTGAATTTCTCTTTGCTGTGTTACTAATCATGCATTTACATAAAGGTAAATACATTTCTGAAACTTCTGATGAGATTGTTTCATAATTGAATTTATTTTTCTCTGATGATTGGATGCATCAATTTGAGGATGCTGGACCAATTGACAGTACTATTTCAGCTGTACTTTTATTGTATTTTTATTGTTTAATTATTTTTGCTACATCTATTTACCTCTGTTTTAATTTCCAACACTTGCCCTGATATTATTTTCTGTGGTCTGCAAACGTCTTAATACAAATGTTTCCATTTTGCAGTCTAATATTGGATGTTCAGGATATTGTTTGCATTTCCTAAAACTTATATTTTGCTGCTTTCTTGTGATGTTAGTAAGGCCTTTATATTTACAATAGGATTCTAGGATTACACAGCAAAATGTATTTTAGTTTGATCATTTTTTGTACATTTTATTCAATACCTTCACGTCTATTTTTAAAGATTATCTCTTACATTCAAATCATTTATAATTGATCTAGAGGTAGTTAGATAATGTTTATATGGTGAGAAACTAAAAAGAAAATCAAAATTCCACCCCAAGGAACAAAAGAACTTGTTTGTGATGACTTGCATGGTAAAACCGTAAGGGCTTTCAAGAAAAAATTCCAAAATTAAGATTAACCAGCTGCAACCTGCTATCAATCCCTTACCACCCATCTATCACTCCAACTCTACTGCCGTGTCCTTTCGAGCAAAACAGACATACCATACTTAAACTACACTAGTAGACTTTTATTATAAACAACTTTTAAACACATTTACTAAAGACAAATAGACTGTGCACTTTGCAAGTACAGTTGCTCCAGAGTTAAGTAGATTAGCAGAAGCCCTTCTGACTTCCATCATCCAATCATGTGCAAGAAATAATGATGTTATTTTTTTTCTTGCACATGATTGGGTACTCTTTGCAAAGTGAAGCTTTACCTCATATACTAAGCTCTGGAGCAACTGCACTTGCAGAGGGCAACTGCACATTGCAAAGTGCACGGTCTATTTGCCTTTAGTAAAGCAACCCCATAGTGCTCTTATTTGAGAAAACTACATACTATAGGGAGATATGCTTTGTTCATAATTCATGCCTGAGGTTTACCACCACTGTAAAGTGCCTTTAAAGACCGGAAATCCTATGCAGATTTCACCGTTGTTCAGTTATTAGTTAGTCTTTTTGTCTTTAGTAAATCAACCCCATAGTGTAATTTCTGTCTGCTGCCCCGTCCCTCTGACAAGTTTTCCTGACACCAAGAGAAAAAAGGTGACAGTGGAGGGACTTCCAGTAGATTGACATCCTCAGCTCTATTCCTGTGTGCTGTGTGGAGGGGGCTGTGCCCCTTCCCTCCAATCAGCTGTCAGAGCTCCCCTCACTGAGCTCTGCAGAGTGTAACTTAAGCTCTCCGTCCCCTTTTTTCTGACATTTCAACCAATCTTTACAAATTCTGGAGGTTGAAAAGATTTAAGGAAGAGAAGACTGCAGATAAACAAGTACAATGTATGTGGGAGGATTTGTTTTATCTCTGTGTATCACCTGAGACCAGTCACTTCACTGGTTATATGTGAAGGTTTAATATGTGAAAGGAAATAGGTGCGCGAACCTAAAAACAGATGAAAGTGAGGTGAAAGCAGCACTGCAAGACAAATTAAATATGGAAAAATAGTAATGTATGTAACATAAATTACCAAAGTGCGCTAAACAATATAATGAGAACAAAAGTTCATAGGTGATGTTTGTGATGACACCAATTAAACATATACATTCAATTCCAAAAGGTGCAAAACTGTAAAAAAGTCTTTCAATTCAAAAGATGGAGTGAAGGTTAGGGAGTGTTGAGAAGTGGGTGGGGCCTCGTCCCAAAATAGTGATCCAAAGTGATTCTCAATAACCTTGTATACACATGTGAACACCCAGTGATAGGAGTGGACTCTTACCACAATGTGGAGAGATGTGAGCATGTACTGTGTTTTGTCCAGAGGTCCCAACTGATAGGCTGGAAGAGATGGTTCTCGGAATAGACCGGATCAATCAGCTGCTTCCAAAGTGGGGGGGGATCTATAGGCTTCCAATCAGGGGATAATGCAGAAAAGAGATCGTACCCAAAGAAGAGGAGAGGACTATAGTGTATTACCTTCGGTTTATTTATGAATTAGGTGAAGAAACACTTACACAATCCAGACTAAAAAACAGCATGTACAGGGTGGTCGCGGATGTCTGCAGTACGATCCGGGACCTATGACAGCACGGCTAGCTCCCCCCGACGCGTTTCCACTGATAAGTCGGCTTCTGGGACTGGAGCTCTCCTCTTCTTTGGGTACAATCTCTTTTCGGCATTATCCCCTGATTGGAAGCCTATAGATCCCCCCCACTTTGGAAGCAGCTGATTGATCCGGTCTATTCCGAGAACCATCTCTTCCAGCCTATCAGTTGGGACCTCTGGACAAAACACAGTACATGCTCACATCTCTCCACATTGTGGTAAGAGTCCACTCCTATCACTGGGTGTTCACATGTGTATACAAGGTTATTGAGAATCACTTTGGATCACTATTTTGGGACGAGGCCCCACCCACCTCTCAACACTCCCTAACCTTCACTCCATCTTTTGAATTGAAAGACTTTTTTTACAGTTTTGCACCTTTTGGAATTGAATGTATATGTTTAATTGGTGTCATCACAAACATCACCTATGAACTTTCGTTCTCATTATATTGTTTAGCGCACTTTGGTAATTTATGTTACATACATTACTATTTTCCCATATGTGAAGGTTTACAACCACTTTAAGAACAAAACAGAACACCGGCTTCTGTGGAAACAATTGCAAATATTAGGTGCCCAGCTGCATCACACTGCCACGGAGACAATATGAAACTAACTGCTGATGCCTTCTAATTGATAAAACACCGCTACAAGAGGACTGCACTAAATAGAGGCCGCCATAAGGAAGATCAGTCCCTGACAGTTTCACATCACCTTCAAAGAACCCAAGCCACTCATCATCACCTATGACTTCTTTTACAGCAACATCAATAGCATAGGGCAGGTGTGTAGGAGGCTCTCTTGGCATTTTCAGTGTAGGTAGGTGCCTACAATGAGGGTTCTGTTTAAGTAAGTTAGTTAGCCTGCCCAGGCTGGGAAGGGGTTAATTGGGTTTGAACTCCTTTTCTGTACATTTTGTGTCATGCCTTTCTTCCCAGGGCATATTTAAATAGGGGAAGGCCAGGTCCTGAGAGCCACCACACATGGGATGCTAAGAATGGGCTGCTACGCCATATAGTCCCACAGAGCTTCAGAAGAATCTCCCAGGCTTTGGAGGACACCAGTCATGGATTTACACCTATTTAAGTATGCCTGGGCAGTCTCAGTTTAGTCAGTTAGCAATGGACTGTATTCCATTTGTATGAACATTGCCACAAGAGTTTACAGTAAAGTTTTTTAAAACATTCTAAGCATGGTCTGAATTTTTTAAAGCACACAGGGGTTATGAAGCAAGGCATCTATAAAAAAGGTTGCTACAGGTAACCATGAACTCGCAGGACGTGTATAGCAGCCCACAACCTGATATAGTCAGCAGGATACGCCGCATACACCCTACATGCAGATCTTCAGTTAGACCAGCCTCACTCCTCATGGACCACCCCTAGAGCTCCTCCCAGCCAGCCTACAACCACCAATCAGGTCAGTGGCCTTACTTTAAGCTATTTATACATCATTAACCTCTCAGATATCTTGCTCCCCTTCACACCAAATCATGTAGGTCCTGTTCTTATTCGATTGCTTTCTTTATTTCCAGGCCTATCTTTTTTCCTAGCTGGCTGGTTCTCATCCATGTACTGTGGTGTAGTGTGAAAAAGAGAGGCACATTTTATGTGTGAATCCAGCCTCTATTAATTGTTGGCTAGTTTGTGACATGCACCTCAAACATTAAACATAAAACCTAATCCACCGCACTTCCTGTCTTTGAGTGACAACATTTACTTTCAATGCCCTGCAGCAGTGGCAGCATGGCCACCCCAATCCTGTAGTGTTCTACACAAGCAGCACTGGCATGTCCAGTTTCATTCGTGGCAGACAACTGCAAGCTCCTTCCTCCAGTAGGTCCGCCTGAGAGAATCTCTAAGGTTGAATCACCACTGTCTCAGTTTGGACAGGAAGGAACATTATAGGGCTTGTAGTCCCTAAGTAGGTTGTCTCCAGCCATTTATTTTGCTGCTGCTGTGCAGGCTCTAGTGTTACATGAGGAGAGCCAAGCCTCAAATCCTAAATTCCATATTATAATTAAGGCAGATCATAAGCCCCCACAAGTTGTTCTATAGTAAGCAATGGCAGTGTAAAATTAATACAGACTGTGCCCCCCCCCCCGATTATCACTAGTGTAGAAAAGCTGTGGTGTACACGAGGTATCTTTTATTCCAGCAGAGAACTGGCAGTAAATAAATGGAGTATTGAATCTGTAGAAGACAATACCAGAGAGGATGGTTTCAAAAGTCCTGGACAGTGAAAAAGAATAAGTGAATGATAAGTGATGTATTGCTTTAACTGTAACAAATTAATTTTTACATTTTCAAGCTACATCTTCTGGCCATCAGTCTGAAAGTAGTTAGAGATCTGTTAAAAGCATAAAGCCATAAAACTGCCATATCAGCTGTGTGTTGGAATATAATGCTTCCTGGTATACTACCTTTATTTTAAAAATATTCAGTTCTGACATACTCAAAAAATGAAATGCTCACATATTTTTTTTTTCTCATAGATGTTTAATTTTATTGTAACTACTTTAGGCCATATGCCATATGAGCTGAAAGTAAATACAAGGTTTAGTAAAGTCCGAAAACTGTATGGTCCGTTTGCATTATTAAAATGCCAGCTGACAACAATCTCCATCTCTTGCAAAAAGCTGGATCAACCACAGTAGTTCAAGTGAGGACGATTAATGTACAGATTTTTTTCTTTAGGATGAAGACTGTTATTTTGTTCTTGCTCCTCCAATAACAATATAGATATCTTTGATATCTGGTAAAGTATTCAATTTAACTTCAAACAACAGCTCATAAGAAACAGCGTGACAAAACAGACAAAAACTGTGTAATGAAAGAAATCAGACTCATATTTGTTTCCTGCTATATTATTCTTTATGTGATTGCCTCAATGTGTGCTCATATTTGTATGCTGACATATCAACTCTCTTACAGATGTCTGTGCAACTTAAATAATATGCTGTTGATGGGTAATAGCAAGGGATGAGCCAACCAGGCAAAGTTTGGTTTGCAGGATGTTCGGCAAACCTGGAGAAAAGTCTGCAAACCCCAAACATAGTGCCAAACCCTAATGGAGTTTATAGGAGGGTACATTTTAAAGATGTGGGGGTTTGGGGAATTTATTGGAATTTGGAAACCCTACTTAATAAAGGGGTCCCAGATAACTGACTGGTTCACTCTAGGGGAATGAGTACAAGGTCAAACAAAATGGCCCCTGCCCTTACCTATAACTGGTCTTCACGGCAAGGATCACATAGAAGGGCAACGCATGCAAGAAAAAAACAGAAAAATTCTCAGCTCAACTCACCAACCAGTCTGCTTACCAACCAAATTACCTGACAGCATGCATTAATAACACAGGTTTAGTTAGCACACATTCACAAACGAATGCGTAAGCAGGGCCACTTCACGGCACCCTGTATTACCTTCAGTCCTAACTCCTGTAAATCTATGAGAGTCTCCACAGTGAAAACACATGCATTCTAATGGATAGATAAGGGGCAGGTGGGCCTGGAGGTAGCCCAACCTTCCCTAAAGGCACAGGGGCACAATGGATGCCCAGCACATTGCACATGGGCAGCAGAGTCCAGTGTGTCCCCTCACCAGTATATCAATAACAAACAAAATGGCCCCTGCCCCCACCTATAACTGGCCTTCACAGCAAGGAGCACATGGAAGGGCAACGGGATTTATGGGAGTTAGGACTGCAGATAATACAGTGTGCCGTGAAGTGGCCCTGCAGCTTATGCATGTGTTTGCAAATGCGTGCTAACTAAACCCCAGTTTTTAACACATACGGTTAGACAGGTTAATTTGGTTGGTAAGCAGACTGGTTGGTGAGTTGAGCTGGGAATTTTTCTAGTTTTGTCTTGCATGTGTTGCCCTTCCATGTGCTTCTTGCTGTGAAGGCCAGTTATAGGTGGGGGCAGGGGCCATTTTGTTTGTTATGGATGTATACTGGTGAGGGGGCACACTGGACGCCTTTGCTGCTCTTGTGCTATGTGTTGGGCGCCCATTGTGCCCCTGTGCCTTTAAGGAGGGTTTGGCCACCTCCAGGCCCACCTGCCCCCATCTATCCATTAGAATACATGTGCTTCCACTGTGGAGACTCTCATAGGTTTACAGGAGTTAGGATTGCAGGTAATACAGGGTGCCGTGAAGTGGCCCTGCAGCTTACGTATGTGTTTGCAAATGTGTGCTAACTAAACCCCTGTTTTTAACGCATACTGTTAGACAGGTTAATTCAGTTGGTAAGCAGACTGGTTGGTTAGTTGAGTTGGGAACTTTTCTGGTTTTGTCTTGAATAAGTACAAGGTATCTGACTACCCCTTGTTACTGTGGCCCCCCAAAATTTCAAACACACAGATCATGATAAAGTCCTTTGCTGCAAATTAAAAAAATAAACAATATCCCTCAGTACATATCCATCATCAATCATGTTGTCCAGTGGTGCACATCTGGCAGCAATCACAATGATCCAGCCACCACAAAAAGGACCTGCTACCTAAGGAAGTTGCCCCAGGACGATGATAATAGGCCACCTAATGATGTTGCCCTGACACACTACCACTACAAAATGACAGATCCCTCAGTTGGCTTTTGTCTGTAAACAAATCAGTCAGGGATCCTGGGTAACCTCATTGAGAAAATGTGGTCATGACCATATTCAGTCAATGACTTCACCCAGAAACCCCAGGCCGGTTTCTTTAAAAGCATAAGATTTCTAGGGTTCTGTTGTTGAAGTAGAGCTGTCGCCTCAGAATGAGGGATCCCTAATTGAATTGCTTACAGATAGTAGTCTGGGATTCACCTTGGTGAACTGTCCAAATATGGCCAGTTGGTTCAGTGGTTTGTCCAACTGGGAACATGTTGTATTTGACCCAAGCCCAAAGCTCATCTTTAGTAATAGCAAAGTATCTAAAACGTTGTCCTTTTTTTGAACATTAAACTGTCCATATGCATCTCAGTTGGTCATACAGTATTCTCAATAAAAGTGTGCTGTTCTTTTATATATCGAGCATACCAAATAAAATGAATATCTAAAAGTTATATCAATCAAAAAATATTTCATTTTATTTTTTTGATTGACATAACTTTTAGATATTAATTTTATTTGGTTTGCTCTCTATATAAAGGGACAGTGCACTTTTTTATTGAGAGTATTGTTTACCTCCAGTATTCAGGATTAATAAGTTGCAGCAGTCTGATACTCAATAACTTAGTGTGCGTTTTTTTTGCATTGTATTTGGTCATACAGTATATAGTCAAATTTGTATTGTATTTTGTGGCTGATTTATTAGGTACAGTAAAGTTGCTCATAAATGGTTTATTCCTTTTTTTCAGCCAGGGTGCTGAATAAAAAAAAAAAAAAATGAACAGGCATCATCTTCGGGGATTCTCTTCTTCCTTGTCTTTTTTTCTCTTCTTCTTTCTTTATCTTCTTTTCAGCCTGAGTCTTACCTCTCACATTCAACATCTGCTCCATTGATGAGCCTGAGTTCCATTAAAAGGCTTACTCCAATTTTACATATACTAAGGCCCATTGTCTCATTGTACCCTTTCAAGTATGACCCCGTAAACTCCGAGCTGTTGATTCAAAAATGACCAGTGGTATACAGGTAGTAGATGGTTAGATTTTGCTTTCATTACATGGTCTGAAGTTTAGCCGTATTTATGGTTTCCGCTCAGCTGTCAGACCACGGATAGCACTTTTACAATTTTTTCGTGTCATAGCATACTCTCTATTATATTTTATTTAGACTGTGTTCATTATTGTAACCAGTGAACTACCACTACAGGCTTTCTTAGGCTTGTTCTGTACTCTTTTTTCTGTTAACTGAATAAACAATTTGAACAAGAAAAAAATGAACAGATTCCTCTATCCACACAAGCGAGGTGGATGGAGGAATCCCGCTTGCCAAGACATTGGGGGAGATTTCTAAAACTGGTGTAGGTGTGAATAGTAACTAATCAGCGTCTCGGTTTTAGCCCCCGTTCACATTGGGCCGATTTCATTTGACATGTCAAATCGCATGCCAAATCAGGGCCTTATTGCCGGCAATGGCACCGTCAGAATCGATTCCCAAAAGTAGTTCCTGCACAACTTTTGGCGAATTTGGGGGCAATTTCAACAGAAAATAAATATGTAGAAACAGTGCAGCGCTGGAACAAATCCTAAAATCTAAAAACAATAAAAAGTCTAGGAGTAAAAGTCCACAGTAAGATAAAGGTCTAGGAGTAGTAGTCCGTGATTAGTGCAATGAATCCTGATAGCAATCCAGAGGAGCCAGGTGCAGATAGAAGTAACACACACCCTCCACCTTCCAAAGTGGCCTCTCACCTCAATTCTCTAATATACAGGCACTGCAAACACATCACACGGGCAGACAGCAAAACTCCAGCCTCTATATACTCCTTCCATACATCCAAAGCCGGTGGTGAAAAGATTCCCAAATAGGCTCAGACGTCTATAACGCCCAAGCATAATATTCTTGTGTAGATCACTCCGATATCCAGGGTAGCATAAGGGAAGAAATACCCAGAATAGTGTAATACTGACTTTTATTTGAACATAAGAAACATAGAAATGGCCTCTTACTTGAATAAGAACGAATTGCGGCATGAAACAGCGATAGACCGGAACAGCGAGACTCACTCCGTCCTGTTCGGTCTCCTCCGTATCAGCGGGTGACATCAGACGCTTCTTTCCTCCTCCCTCCGCACGCGTATCGCCTCCGTGGGTGGAGGCTTCGTCAGCGGTGATTCAACAGACATCTGTGCATGAACCCACACAGATGTCTGTCAAATCTCCCTCCAAACTCGCACTGAAATGTGGGTTTGAAATTGTGCTCAGTGTGAACAAGGGCTTATTGTCAAAGCCTAATTGAACAAGCTGAAGTTAAAAGTTGATTGGTTACTATGCACAGCTGCACCAGATTCTGTGTGCACCAATTTTAGTAAATAGCTGCCATTGTTTTTTGATAGCAGTTCCCACTAATAAAAGCATGTAGGTTGGAGTTGAGCTAACCATTGACTTCTGTTAAACAGAGAGGGTCACTTACAGATTGTAATTTAGCTGATCCCTGCTGAATAGGACAAATTTTGTTCTGCCTATGGCCAACTTTAGTTATAGATCACATAAGCTGGCTATACACTGTTAGATTTTCAAACAACTGTCCATAAAAGATTGTTCAACAGAGCATTTGTTGAGCCAACCATTGACTCAAATAACTTTCATTCAACTGCAATGAATTTTTGTTTAATTGTCATACCAATGTATAGAACTTTATTGTTTGGTATTTGATCCTTTGCAATAGTATGCAAATACAATCAAATTATTTTTACCATCTGAGGACCACACCAACAGCCAGAATTTAATTTGTTTTTTTAGATAAGAAACAATAAAAAATTTCCGTCCTGAGCCTTCGAGCATTCATCAAAAGCAACCATCAATTTTTTCCCATTAACCATTAGAAAAGAAGGAAAAATATATGTTTTCAAGCTTAATTCTACAAGTGCATGGTATAATCATCGTCACTGTAATAAGTGCATACAGCTGTTGCACATATTAGTAAGGCAAAAAGTTTGTTTGCACCAGATTGGTCCAAGCAAACGATTTTCCTTCACCAAAACATAGAGATCAGCTTTAAAGTTACACTATATCACCAAAAATATTGGGATCCCTGCCTTTAAATGTACCTAAACTTTAATGGCATCCCAGTCTTAGTCCATATGGTTCAGTATTTAGTTGGCCCACCCTTTGCAGCTATAACACCTTCAACTCTTCTGAGAAGGCTGTCCACAAGGTTTAGGAGTGTGTCTATGGAAATATTTGACCATTCTTCCAGAAGCGCATTTGTGAGGTCAGCCACTGATGTGGATGAGAAGGCCTGGCTCGCAGTCTCCACTTCTAATTAATTCCAAAGGTGTTCTATCAGGTTGAGGTCAAGACTCTCTGCAGGTCAGTCAAGTTCATCAACTCCAAAATTGCTCATCCATGTCTTTATGGACCTTGATTTGTGCACTGGCCCAAATCATTTGGTGGAGGGGGGATTATGGTGTGGGGTTGTTTTTCAGGGGTTGGCCTTGGCCCCTTATTCCAGTGAAGGGAACTCTTAAGACATCAGCATACTAAGACATTTTGGACAATTTCATGCTCCCAACTTTGTGGGAACAGTTTGGGGTTGGCCCTTCTTGTTCCAACATGACTGTGCACCAGTGCACAAAGCAAGGTAATAAAGACATGGATGAGCGAGTTTGGGGGTGGAGGAACTTGACTGACCTGCACAGAGTCCTGACCTCAACCCCGAAAGAACACTTTTGGGATGAATTAGACTGAGAGTTAGACCTTCTCTTTAACATCAGTGCCTGGCGTTACAAATGTGCTTCTGGAAGAATGGTCAAACATTCCCATAGACACACTCTTAAACCTTGTGGACAGCCTTCCCAGAAGAGTTGAAGCTGTTACAGCTGCAAAGAGTGGGACAACTCAATATAGCACTGCCCCCTAGAGGCCTGCTGAGAATTATGCTTTCTGGATTCCCCTGGGTTACCCTTAGCAACTGACAGCATATAAACAGCAATGAAACATCTTGCCTCAGTCAATAATCAGTCCAGGGGATGTCGGTTTCATGGTTTTATTGAGAACTTGGATAGGAGAAGGGATGAGTGGGATACTCCAACTGACAACTAGACTGAAGATAGATCAAATGTTCTTGCTTAAATCACTCTTCAGGGTTCTAACTTGGCACCCTCTTTCTCACTTGCTGTGTGTGCTGACAACCCATCCACTGACTCTCACCTGGAGTGGTCCCCTTCCTGGGCAGACCCCTGGCAAGCTTCCCAGTACTCACAGACACTGTTTTTCCCAAAGGTTTCTCTGCCTCCAACTCCATTAGTCAGCTTTCCTGGACCTCCTGGCTCAGCTCCACACTCCTGGCTCACAAGGCCGACCGCCTGTGACCACCAACCACAGCAGCAGAAGGAGAGACAAATGGAACCCTCGTTCTGGGACCTGGCTTCCCACCCAAAGACGCCCTGCCACATGTGCCCATGGCTTTTATAGCCTATCCCAGGATGCACCACTGTCTGTGCCAACCCACTGGGACAGCTACAAATGCCTGTATGTCACTGGCTTGGTTTCCTCCACTGTCCAACATCCCCCCCTATTGGACACAGTGGGGACACTCCCTTAGACTAGGTGAATCACACATGGACACATGCAACAGGCATAACTAATAATCAGGCTCCCCTGATAAGCTGACAGAGCAAATTATATTTCACCTGCCTAGCACCTATCTAGGAGGGTGATACATCAATATTGAACCCTACAGACTAAGACTGGGATAGCATTTAAGTTCATGTGTGTGTGGGCAGGCAGGCATCCCAATACTTTTGATAAAATAATGTATGTTAGAATACATCTTAATCAATTTAGCTCACAGTAATATAATATGTATGCTAATTTGTAGCAATGGATATACAGTACTGCTAACTAGAAAACACTGGCTACAGTGTCTGAATGCGTGACTTACAATAATCACACATAGAAAAAGCCCGTAGTGTATGTGCCCCTGGGGTGGCAGCCCAGGGGTGCCTTAATTCTCACTGGTGAGGGGAAGCTCGCCTTGAGTTTTTCGGCACCATGGTCACTGCACCTATGCACACTTTTTTAAGCACCTGCCTCTTGGGCAAGGCCTTTTGGCTTCGACCAGAGGAATTTTTATTCCGGCCGGAAGGCCTGCCTTTGTTTTTCACTTAGGCACTAATTCACCTCTCCACTTCCCCTCCCCCACCTTTTTGTTTGTGTGTGCCTTTTCTTTGTGGTTTGTCACTTTTCTATCACCTTTTTTCACTTTGCACGACTTGTAGGGTGTGGGTCCTCGGGCCCTACCTTGAGTCTTGGGAGGGGGTGGATATGGCCTTTTGGCTTGGTCCGCCCTCTCTCATGGGGTCTCCCTTCGGGGGAGCCCCACTTAGTACTCGGTGGGGGCTGTTTCGGCAGTCCCCCTGAAGAACGGGGTCAGTCTGGTTCCGGCCAGACAGACCATGAGTACCTCAAATCCCTGTCAGGAGTCTTGCGCCCCGGGGGATCGAGGCTCGGGTCCTACCTCTTCGGAGGGAAGACCATTTGTTCGCACACCCTGTGCACTTTTTGTGTTCCTCACGTTTGTGTGTGTGTGCACTTTTTTATGCACCGGGTGAAGTCTTTTGAGTGTGTTTCACACGCTACGGGCTTAAAAAGACAAAAAAAAAAAAAAAATCACACATATATTTGTAATTCATACTTTGCTAAGTTGGCTGATTGACATATGCAGAGGCACATTCATATTTACATTCACAAAATTACATGGCAGGTAGTTCCTTTAAGTTGCAGTTGTCATAAAAAGGAATAGCTCAATGTCAGTATAACAGTATAATAACACAAATGGTAATCCGCTGGGCAGTAAATAGTTAAAAAAAAGTGTAGTTTTGCAGTTTTATAGCACTATATTCTGGTTGCACCTTTCTTCTTTATCTCTTAGGTATGATCCAGCATAACTTATGCAGTGTTTGGCATTAATCATTTCTAGGCCTGGCTCACAGAAAGGAAATCTTTATTTTCTTCCAACTAAATAACCTGCCTTTAATGTAATGGCATATGTCTGTAATAAATATTAACAGTGTCATTGCCACTAGCGCTAGTAATTCACCACAATATGTTTCATTATTTCTAGCAGAGAAGGATCTCACTTGGCACCTTTAGATCCTGTTTATATATGTTTTCTTTTTGATGATTATGTGTTTCAGATTTTACAGGAACAGAACGACACCAACAACTGCAGTAGATTTAATTTTTCGAGAAAAACAATGGAAATCAAAGCGTCCTGCTTTCTTGAAGTTAATATGTGATCTCTCCACTGAAATGATGTAATGCAAATGACATCACTAGTGTGAAGAAAACTTTAACTCTCATCATTGCTTCTTGGCCCAAGAGCTGGTGTGAAAACTCCACAGGTATAAAAAGTTTAACTTTTATTCACATAAAACACACATGCTGTGGAATAATGGTTGCATGGGATTTGCAGTGTAGGAGGCCTCTGAGATAAGAACTGTTTTTGTTTCCCCACGGCAACCAATCGGATTGTTTAATCTGGTTTTAACCTTCACTGGCTGTGGTTTAAACAGTTAGAATAAAAGATAAAGTGGTTGTAAAGCGCTGAAATGAAAAATGAGAAAGCATAGCCTTCTATAGTGTGTACTTGCCTCAATCAAAATCATCCAGTGTGAGTCCTGTGTGCTCTTTCTTACCTCTGCATGAGTCCCTTCTGACAGTTTATCTCAACATTAGGCAGTCCCAGTAGATTGTCCAGCCCCCCAGAACACAGCAGGTGATTGACAGCCTCCACTATGCATGTTTTCCTATGGTAATATGTAATGGGGGTTTGTCCATTCCCTTCACTCAGGTCTCAGATTACACTAGGCCCTGTGCTGTGTGCCATGCAGTGTGTGACATCAGATCCCCACCCCCTGCCTCCTAGAAGCTCATTAATATTCTTTGATCTGAGTATTTTAAACAGCTGTAGAGCAAAGAGGGCTGCAGATAAACAGATAAAGCTTATGTAGAAGGATTTGTTTAATCTCTGTGTATCACCTAGGGCCAGGCACTTCACTGGGTATATAGAAGGGTTTACAACAACTTAAAAAAACTGACCGATTGAGCAAGTAGAGGAAAATCTGCTCTATTATCCATTTTTTCAGGTGGAATTCTGCAAATGTATCAGTTTTTCATAAGTGTATTTATTTTTATTTGTAAAGAAAACATTTTAGCTGGTGCATCAGACATCGCCTTAAGTGGTTGTAAACACGGTGAAGTGACTAGTCTCAGGTGATACACAGAGATGAAGCTACATAGGTTGTACCTGTTTATCTGTAGCCTATATTATCCACAGCCTTCCAAAACACACATTTTAAACAGCATCTCTCAGCAGCCGAAAGAGGGGGTGAGGATCCGACGTCACACACACTGCCAAGCTAGAGCACAGAGCTCTGTGAAATCTGATAGCTGGTTGGAGGGAAAGGACATACTCTTCTCTAACAGGCTTATAGAGAAAAACCCAGAACTGAGCATATGAGTCACCTACTGTATGCTGGTGGTGGTGGGGGGCAACTCCCAGGGGGCTGAGGTGTCAGCTTAAAGTTCTATCAAAGACTGATGTAGATAGCAAAGAGATCAGAGAGGAACCAGAACTGGTGCTTTGAATTCAGGCTAATACACACTATAGAAGAATGTGCTTTGTTCACTTTTCATGCCTGAGGTTTACAACCTCTTTAACCCAACAACCGAGAGATTCATGAGCATGCTATTCTTTTGCTAATATAATATTAACCTTTGGGTGGGTTCCTGACTTTCCTTGCAAAACAGCAGCAGGCACTGAGAGAGACTCTAGGCCAGTGTTGGCAAACCTTGGCACCCCCAGATTTGGAACTACATTTCCAATGATGCTCAACTACACTGCAGAGTGCATGAGCATCATGGGAAATGTGGTTCCAAAACATCTGGGGTGCCAAGGTTTGCCAACACTGCTCTAGGCTCTTCTCCAAGGCAGCACCAGTTAGAGGGTTAAGGCTAGTGATGAGTGAACTGACCAAGGTTTGCTTGGAATATGATTAACAAACCCAGCCTGAAATTCACAAACCAAGAACATAACACCCAAAAACCACCGACTCTGTGGGAGATGAATCTTGTAATTTTTTACTAGCATTTTTCTAGGACAATTTTCAAGCTTCTGGTATAAAAAAAAGCACTGGTAGCTAGGCACTGTCACGGGAGAAATGTGCCAATGCACAAAAAAATAAAATAAATAAATAAATAAATAAATAAAAAATTATATTAAAAATGAATATAAAAAAAATAAAATACCATTAAGCCATGAGGTCTTTTAATAAGCTTACAGGGGAACACTAAAAATACACAATTCCTTTAAATGACATGATTGGGAGATCCTTTAAACTTGCATGTGACATTTAGAAAAAAACTATTGGTACTAAATGAAATTTCCTTCCCTGCTGGCTTATGCTTGAAAACAAAGTGGATGGGGGATCCTAGGTGATGTAATTGACCACATATGGTCAATATGTGCAACAATCCACGCCTGGTCAACTGCATACATTGAAAGTATTTTATAAAAAGAATAAGCAGATTGTCCCTTTACCTGTTCTGAAAAAAATGTATGTAAGCCTTAACATGGCCTTTTCTATACAAACTGCTGACTAAAAGGATTAGACTGTTTTATCTTCTGAGTGGTCTCAGTGGGGAAGATTTAGGAAAACTGGAGCACTCAGAATCTGCTGCAAATGTGAATAGCAACCAATAATCTTCTAACTTCAGCTTGTTCGATTAAGCTTTGACAATAAAACCTGGAAGATGATTGGTTTCTTTATAGAGCTGCACCAGATTTTACACGCTGCAGTTTTAGTAAATCTCCCCCAGTGTTATAATAAGAAAATGAAGATCCTGACACCCCTTAAAGCGTAACTCCACTTTTGTTGAGAAAAAAAACATTCTCATCTGGGTGATCTATGAACATTGCAAGGATTTTAACAAACTTTGTTGCCGATTCCTACCTTTTGTTATTCTTGAAGAAATCATTGTTTGTTCCTCTGTGCCTCTGTGCTGAGTGGGTCTAATGGGATTGGTTTTATAGTTATCTATCAGCTGTGGCTGCTGCAGGTCTGTAATGAGGAAATCTGCTGGGCCTGCATCCCTTTAGATGTGTTCCTATTGGGAGTATCTCACCTAAAATGACATTTTTCTTACAGAGGATGCCAGAAATCTGACTTGTATCTTAGGAATACTTCTGAGAGAATTGGTGAGCCAATCACACAAGCAGGAAATGATGTTTCTGGGGTGTGGTCAGTATACACTCTGTGTACAGAACAGCTCCAGGTAGCCATATTGCATTTTCAGAAAAACAGCTGCAGATTGAAAAGGAAAGGTCATTTATAATAACAATCAATTACAATATGATTTGTGTCTCAATTGTATACGCTATATTGTTTTTTCTTTAATTGCTATTTTTTCCCCCAGGAAAGTGGATTCACCCTTTAATTTAGTTTTCCGTTTGTGGTGCTAAGATACAATTAAAGTGGTTGTTACCCTAAAAAAAAGAAAACAAATGTATCCTGTTCCTTTAAAGCATGAATTGCTCAGTTTGTTTGTATTTTTAGTATTTTAAAATCCTTACTTTTTTCCTCGTTCGCAAATCTTCTCCATACTCCTCTGTACAGCTAGAGACTTGCAGGTGTGAGACTCATCTATTGGAATGAGTAAGGCCAGAGTAGATAAATTCAGTGCTGGGAAAGGAAATAAAGTGGGCTGAGCTGTGAGAGAACAACTTGGATGACATTAATGCTTCTGCTGTAAACTTAGCGAGGCCACTGATACACTTTAACATGTTCTACTAATGTCCAGCCAAAACTTTTTCAATGTTTTGGATGAAGTGGGATAGGCTTTACTGACAATCTTTTACTGGACAGGAAATTAAGGTAATGCTCCATCAGTAACCCAGATAGGGGCTGCTGAGTGAGCGACCCCCTGTGTTCAGAGTGCAGAGGGGAAGCTGCTCTAGCAGGACCGAGAAGATGGTGGCTATTACTTTATGAAGCACAGGCTACTGCAGTATTTTTTAGCATCTCCAATGGCCCTCCAGATACGAGATCTAGATGTTTACATTATGCCAAGCTAGACCAAAGTATTTTGGCAATAAAGATACATTCTGGAGTACCTCTTTAAGTACCCAATATGGACTTATCTAACTTGGACTATGTATCCTATTAATGTACTGTCTACTTTCGAGTAAACTTGCCAGCCTTAGTTATTCAAATTCATATCAGTAACGTTCATTCAGCTAGGAAAGTAATGGGATAACAATATTTTCTTTATTTTTCCAAAGTCATATTAATGCAATTTATATCATTAATTTGTTTTTTCTCCTCTATACAAGGACATATCAAATCCATGCAGCTCATGCAAACAACATCCAAACTCTAAGGCTGACCATCAACTAGCAGATTTTTGAATGAATGTTGATATGAACAAAAATTTGTATGAAAATAATTCTTACATTTGACGACTGTCTTTCGAAAGAACTTTTTTTGTTTGCTTTTAAAGCAGAAATAAACTCTCTCAATCAACATTAACTATTTTAAATCTGTATGCTGCTGGTCTTAGTAAATAGATAGGAAAGTATGCTATAAATAATTGTTTTAAACTTTTACATTTTTACATTTTTTCAGTTAATTTCTGGTTTCTGGTCTAGGCCAAAATGATGTCATACATCCCAGGACCCTTCGTTGCATTTATTTCTTTTATCGGGATGAGGGGCTTTCTCGGCTATGCACTCCCCCTGCCTACATGCCTAACCTTAGGACAGATGGATACCAGGAAGTAAATGCTACATTAATCACGTACCCTTACTCAAGATGACCACATCTAGAAATGCTGGGGGTGGGGTGTTTTTCAAAGTAATTTCTCAACAAGAAAAAGGCATTAGGACATGGATGGATGGATGGGCAAGTTTGTGTTGAAAATTAAAAATAATTTTAAGCGTTACTCCACTTTTGTTGAGTAAGAAAAAAATCTTCCCCTCTGGGTGATCTATGTACATTGCCAGGATTATAACAACCTTTGTTGCAGATTCCTACCTTTTGGTATTCTGAAGAAATCATTGTTTGTCCCTCTGTGTCTCTGTGCTGAGTGGGTCTAATGGAAGTGGTTTCATATTTATCAATCAGCTGTGCAGCTGCAGAGTATTAATGAGGAAATCTGCTGGGTTTGCATCCCTTTGGACGAGTTCCTATTGGGAGTATCTTACCAACATTTTTGTTGCGAGGGTGCCTGAAATCTGACTTGTATCTTAGGCAGACTTCTGGGAAAATTGGTGAGCCAATCACACAAGCAGGAAATTATGTTTCTGGGGTGTCGTCAGTGTACATTCTTTGTACAGAACACCTCCAGGTAGCCATATTGCATTTTCAGAAAATTACAGCATGTGCAGATTGAAAAGGAAAGGTCATTTTTAATACCATTCAATTACAATATGACTTGTGTTGCAATTTTATATGCTATATTATTTTTTCTTTATATGCTTTTTTTTTCCCCCACGAAAGTGGAGTTACCCTTTAATTCAGTTTTCAGTTTGTGGTGCTAAGATACAACTAAAGCGGTTGTTACCCTAAAAAAAAGAAAATAAAGTGTATCCTGTTCCTTTAATGCATGAATTGCTCAGTGCTTGTGCTGTGTAATTTGTCCCTTTCTATTATCTAAAATATATGGCTGATCCTGCCTGGTGCTGCCTTCCTCTTTGTAAACTGACCATACTTATCATGGCTGCCGAGCCCTGATACCGTGGTGCCTGTTGTACTGTTGTCTCTCCTTTCTCCTCTCTTCCCTTCCTTCCCTGCCTGTCAGCTAGTGTCATTGCCAATCTGCTCCCCGCCCCTCCCCTCCCCTTTCTGCTGCTAAAGTAACTTTGTTATTTTCAAACAATCCCCTATGTTTGATTACATTATGTGCCCTGGTGGGCACATAAATGTGCCCCAGTGGGCATTGCTTTTTAAAAAATATGCCGCCTTATACCTTAATTAAGAGTGGCAAAAAAAATAAATAATAATAATTAAGAGTGGCGCTCGGCGCTCACCTGACCGCCCGCCGCTCTCCTCCTCTCCACCCCTCCTCCTGGCTGATGTCCTCTCAGCCTCTCCCGCTGTAGTTGTCAGATCGGGAAAGGAGAGCGGCGGGCGGTCAAAGAACATACACTGGGGTACATAACTTTATCTAACACAGGGAATTGTATTGATGAAAACAAAGTGGCTTTACAAACATTTTAAGTTCTGCTTTAATACTTAGTTTTAGAGCAAATGGACTTTACTAAGCAAAAGCCAGATACACTGCTAGAAATGTATTCATTCAAGAAAAATTTTCCACCCTGCACCTTCAAAATATCATCATCATATTAAAAAAATGAATGTCAACTTGACCTCACTCCACTAATGATTAGAACATTGAATGAAGTTTGGTAAAACTAAAGATTTGGGGCAAATTTCTCCTGTATGGCCTCCTTATTTTTAGTGAGGTCAAGACAACAAGCATGCTCAAGTGCTGTACCACCAGCAAAGAAACAAAGTGCTGTCTGTAAGGTTTCCTACTGTGCGCTCTTGTAGCTCATTAAATATGAAGCAAACCCAGTCTTTGTGATTTTCGCATTGCCCTTGGCACTCAGCATAACCATGCTGTTATTTTAAGGGAGGACTCCAATTCACCAGTCATCCAAAACTATATTATGTGCTTCTGCAAAAAACCCACTATCTTGGCACAGAGGTGCAGATTCTGAAAAGTAGAGAAACACAATTAAAAACGGTCTTTTAGCCCTCTGCGACTCTGTTGTAAATGACCCTTGTGCAGTATGAAAAATACACACTCACAGAACAGAGCTATAATTTTGAGTTTTATCAATGGTAGTTTGGCAGTGGAACAGTGGCTCTGCTGTGGCTTCATAAGTTTAATGTAGAGGGCAATCACATACTCTACGGGGAAGACAAGTTTAGAAATGAGCCTCCTTTTTGGACAACAACCTTAAGCCAACAAAACCAATAAACCTGTTTTGTCAACAAAAGGCCATTCAATACTGGATAGCTTAAACAAGAATGAAAATAATAAAAACCAAGTTACTGGATAACCACCAATGTTTTCTGGTGCTGATCATGGGCTGAGATGGTTTTGATAAACATTATATTAATTTGGTATGTTACGTAAATTCAATCCATCCATAGTCTGTGTTTCTTAAGGGAGGAAAATGCTGTATATGTGGAAGACAGATTGTGAATTCATTCAGAATTATGTTTTGGAAATTGAGACGTAAAGAGTCATTGCCCTGCAAGTAGGAAATGAGGGGCTTCCACAGCAGACAGAGCATTGCCAGCTTGGATGAATATTAGCAGTGTTCAGTGCAGACGAAGAGTGCTGGGCTTTTCATGAACACCAACATCAAATCTTTTGTTTTTCGTCATTATACTGGAAAGCTTTCTGCTCTGGTGCCTGTGTAAAAAAATAATGAGAGTTGTATAATCCACAAAGTGACACACTTGAATGTTTAACTATAGAATCTCTAAATGCGTTTTTTTTTTTAACTAAAATAAAATATAAAAATAGGTAACAAAATATATGTAACCCTTTCATTCTCAGACAACATTTATATGTTTTCTATTTTATTTTTTGAAATCAGAAAGATATGGTTAGAAAGGACTTTTTTAGACAGAACGATATGGTTAGGAAATATTTTTATTTTTTATTTTAGAAGGATATGATAAGAAAGGAGAAAGGACTAAAGGAACACAATAACCCTCCAATAATTTAGTGCTATACATTGGATTTCAGGTGGCTAAATGGTAATATTGAAGTGAATAGATTGTATTTATTTTACTGTACATGATGCTTTTGTAGTTAACAGCTTAAAGAACGCCCAACGTACATACAGTATCTCACGAAAATGAGTACACCCCTCAGGTTTTTGTAAATATTTTATTATATCTTTTCATGTTACAACACTAAATAAATTACACTTTGCTACAATGTAAAGTAGTGAGTGTACAGCTTTTATAACAGTGTACATTTGCTGTCCCCTCAAAAAACTCAACACACAGCCATTAATGTCTAAACCGCTGGCAACAAAAGTGAGTACACCCCTAAGTTAAAATGTCCAAATTGAGCCCAAAGTGTCAATATTTTGTGTGGCCACTATTATTTTCCAGCACTGCCTTAACCCTCTTGGGCATGGAGTTTACCAGAGCTTCACAGGTTGCCACTGGAGTCCCCTTCCACTCCTCCGTGATGACATCACAGAGCTGGTGGATGTTAGAGACCTTGCGCTCCACCACCTTCCATTTGAGAATGCCCCACAGATGCTCAATAGGGTTTTCATCCGGAGACATGCTTGGCCAGTCCATAACCTTTACCCTCAGCTTCTTTAAAAAGGTAGTGGTCGTCTTGGAGGTGTGTTTGGGGTCGTTATGTTGGAATACTGCCCTGCAGCACAGTGTCCGAAAGGAGGGGATCATGCTCTGCTTCAGTATATCACAGTACATGTTGGCATTCATGGTTCCTTCAATGAACTGTAGCTCCCCAGTGCCGGATGCACTCATGCAGCCCCAGACCATGACATTCCCATCACCACCAATCAGCAGGTCCAGTGGACCAGATGTCTGCCAGGATCCACTGACTGTTTCCAAGGCAGACAGACCAGTGGTCTGCCTATGTAAGCAAGGCAGATTGCCGTTCCGTGACAGGAGAAGACAGAGATCTTGTGTTTCTGCTAAGCAGGATCATGGATCTCTGTCTTTTTACAGTACAAGCACCTCCCCCACACAGTTATTAAGCACCCCCTAGGGACACATTTAACCCTTTGTATGCCCCTGATGTTAACCCCTTCCATGCCAGTGTCATTAGTACGGTTACAGTGCATATTTTTAGCACTGATCACTGTATTAGTGTCACCGGTCCCCAAAAAAGTGTCACTTAGTGTCCGATTTGTCTGCCGCAATGTCCCAGTCCCACTATAAATCGCTGATTGCTGCCATTACTAGTAGAAAAAAAATCCAATAAAATATCTCATAGTTTGTAGACACTATAGCTTTTGCGCAAACCAATCAATAAACATTTATTGGGATTTTTTTTTTTTTTACCAAAAATATGTAGCAGAATACATATTGGCCTAAACTGACAGAGAAAGTCGATTTTTTACATTTTTTTACTGGGTATGTTTGAAAGTAAACAATATTGTTTGTTTGTTTTTTTTTTCAAAATTTTCGGTCTTTTTTTGTTTATAGCGCAAAAAATAAAAACCACAGAGGTGGTCAAATACCACCAAAAGAAAGCTCTATTTGTGGGACATACATTTTATTTGGGTACAGTGTCGCAGACCGCGCAATTGTCAGTTAAAGTAATGCAGTACCGTTTCATAAAAAATGGCCTGGTCATGAAGGGGGTAAAACCTTCCAGGGCTGAAGTGGTTAACTGTATCCTTGTGATTTAAATTTAGTACATTTTGTAAATCACAGTTCATAAAAATAACAATGCAGTAATGACCAATAAGTGCCAGGGGTGGACAGACCTTTTGTACAAAGGTGAAAGGGTCCTGTAGGACTTAGAGGCCTATTTATAAAAACAATTGTAGTTCCCTCAGATACTGGGACCCCTCAGGCTGTCATGTAGACCTGGACACTATTATTATTATTATTATTATTATTATTATATTTTTTATATATTATATATATTATTATATTATGATTATAGGACAGATGAGAAATGGCAGGCCATCTTCATGATGTCCTAATCCATGCTCCTGATGTGTTATTTGCAGTTGGTAAACCTTTTCACTCTTTTGCTTAAGATTCTATCTGTGTGTCTGTCTGTCCATATATCTATCTATCTGTGTGTCTGTCTGTCCATCTGTCTGTCTGTCTGTCTGTTCATATGTATGTATGTCTGTTTGTCTGTCTGTTCATATGTATGTATGTCTGTCTGTCTGTCTGTTCATATGTATGTCTGTCTGTCTGTCTGTCTGTTCATATGTCTGTCTGTCTGTCTGTTCATATGTATGTCTGTCTGTCTGTTCATATGTATGTCTGTCTGTCTGTTCATATGTCTGTCTGTTCATATGTCTGTCTGTTCATATGTCTGTCTGTCTGTCTGTCTATGATAAATAGGTGTCTCCACTTGGGCAATAATTAAATGGGGACCTTATAGAATCTAATATGATCAAGCAGCTTTTAAATCGTGCTTCAGCATGATTTTAAAGCTACACATCAGTGCGATTTGCACTGTCGATTTCATTGCGGCTTGCACTTTCATTTAACAGAAGTCAATGCAAGTCGTAGTGAGATCGGTAAAAAGTAGTTCAGGAACCTTTTTCATAATCGCTGAAAAATTAATTGTGGCAATATGAATGGTTCCATTGCCGGCAATGGGGTGCAACTTGTCATGTGATTGGAACTGTCAAATCGCATGACAAGTCACACCAGTGTGAATAGGGGCTTAAAGAGGAACTTTGATCCTGTTTAAAAAAATAAATAAATAAAGGTCAGGAGCTACAAATACTGGAGCTACTGACTTTTAACAGACACTTTGGATCCTCAATGTCGCTATTTTGGATGTGGGAGCCAGCTGTGACTTCCTGATGTTTCACAGCTGGCTCCCTACTGCACATACAGAAAATCATGCTATACTTTGAGACTGGTCCTGGAGCCCTGAAGCCTCCTGGGACTTGTGACATGTCCCAGGAGGCAGCGGGCGAGAGGCAGGCCAGCTAATACTCTCCTAGGTGAGAATTGCGAAGTCAGAGCAGGCACTTGTCAGAATGAAGTACCTGCTCCCAGAGAAAAAAAACACAAACTTTGTTAAAATGGGGTGGGGAGAATGAGTGGAACCATCACTTTTAAGTAATTCACCCAGCGTGAGCTTGCTAATCCATAAAACACAATGATGACAGAATATGACAGATGACAGACATCAGTGATAGGTTTCAAAAAGTTGTTATTTTTCCAAATGCATAGAACACTTCAGATTGAGGCTAATTTAGGTGAAGGAGTTGAGAATTTTCTCTCAATAAATTGTCTGTGGCACAATAATTATCCAATCATGTGGAAAGCAAATTCCTGAGGGTTTGTATTTGTGATCGGGAACTAGGAGCCCTGGTTCATCTGATTGCTGTGATAGCCAGCCTCTGATTGGCTATTACAGCAATCATTCACTGTATAGCCCACCCCTGTGTGTGTTTTCTTTTCTGAACGGAGAGAAAGATACATTGTACCTTTTCCTCCTTGCCAGAGGAGAAAAATAAAAAGAAACAAAAGTGTTTGAAAAAATTTAAAAATAAACAAAAAATAGCTAGATCAGGGTTTGAGCTAGGTCAGCATCAGGGATAGCGTTAGAGTCAAGCTCAGGGTCAAAGGTCAGAGTCAAAGACCAAGGTTAAAGGTCATGGTCCGTGTATTTTAGGTAGGATAAAACAAAAAACATTTTTTAAATTAGTATCAGTGTCAGTTATTTTCAGTGTGTTTTAGGTAGAATAAAAAAAAAAATCAAAATGTGCACCATTATTTCTGGGCTGTACTACAGTACAAACAAAAAATAACATACGCATATGTGGTATCACTGTGATTGCCAGGAACAGAATTTATTTTGGGATTTCCTTTGGTGGTAGGTTATGGTAATAGCAAGAAATATATAGCTAAATTTGAAAAAAAAAAAATTTTTTACTATTTTGGGCCAGTTTTCCTTTTATAATAAAAAAATAATAATTGGGGGATATCTATTAAAAAATGAAAGCACATTTTGTCCTGAAACAACAAAGTATAATTCATGTGCATACACTAAGTAGTTCTGATGATATGCACAGTTTTACAAACACATGCCAAAGTTGCAAAATTGAGTTCTGGAGTTTTGATTTATCATTGTTATGAAGGGGTTAAATACCCAATCATGTACAAATGAAATAAGGAAACAGGAATTTGCTTTTCACATGATTGGATAACATTGAGCACATTTACACAATGCTGAGATTGTAAACTCCTTTAGTAAACCAATCTCACAATTAACTTTATTTATTAAAGGCAAAAAGGCTTTTCACTTTGCAAGGGAAGTTGCAGTTTGCAAGGGACTTTTCCCCAGGGCTTAGTGAATGTGATAAAATCTCACTTTGCAAAAAATACCTGCGCAAAGAAAATGAAAAAAGAAAATATAAAAGAGGCAAAACACATTTTTGCTTTCCTTTGCGAAGTGAACAACCTATTTGTTTTTAGTAAATCAACTCCAGTTTCTTGCACTGACTTACCAGTTTTTTTAAATGCACCATAAATTATTACTTAGATTTTTCAGGTTGATATAACTGCTATATGTATGTGTTTTTCTCCCTTTTTTTTATTCCATACAGGTTTTATTAGGTTTTAACAAGGTATAAAATATTATTGCCTGTTTTATTATCCAAGAAAAAAAAAACATTTGAGAACATGTTTTCTCAAATCTCAATATGTAAAACGTATAACATGGAAGAAACTGGTACGATCTACTGGAGCAAAAATGTTGAATTTTCTCTCGAAACCAGTACCGGAATGTCTTGATAAATTATTTGTATGCAAAGAGAAACCTACTTAATATACCAAGCATGGTTGAATCCTCATGCTAAATATGCCTATGGAGAAGGGGGGGAGGCTCTAACCGTAAGTCAGGTATTGAAAAGGATAGTCATGTGGAGGCACATGGTGCCACAGGTAACCTATTTAAAGAATTTAGGTTGCTAAAATAAAAGAGCACAAAGGAGGAAAAAGAAAAGACAGAAGAGGGAAAAGAAAAAAGGGAAGTGTGTGTGTGTGTGTGTGTGGGTGTGGGGGGGGGGGGGTAAAGGAAGGGCGCGGGTGGGGAAAAGTAAGAGGGGGAAGAAGGATGTGACAACCCCCTCCCGCCTACAGCAAATTTCTCAATTTTTTTTAAACTAAACTTTTATTTGAAATAAACTTTCTGTGTTGAAATCCACTAGTAAAAATCCAAGAGACATTGCAAACAAGGAAAATCATAAATCCTACTTATTTAGTAGTTTCCAGACTGTAAAAAGCAAAGACACTCGGAGATGTCCACACAAAACAAAAAGAAAGAGTAAAGAGACTTTTTTTCTTTTCTTATACTGTCAACTTCTGTCCCTGCCACATTTCATCCCTGAGCAGGCACAAGAGAACCTGGAAGGTACTTTTCCCTGAAACAGACGGGCCACTGGAGAACATATCAGCCTTTTTAGCTGCCATGCCAGCATCCTGCCCATTTACATAGATTAACACCAAAGATATCCTGACATGCATAGCTTCAAAGTAAGTGCTGCTTTGCTTTTTAAGGTTGTTTCTTACAAAAAACGGAAAATTCCTATCATACTTACCGTAATTTTCGTTTCCTGATAGTCTCCATGGCAGCCTACGTGTGGGTTAACCCCGCCTCCACTCCAAGGGTATAGGACCCCCCTCCCATAAATTTCAGCTCTCAGGTACAGCAGGTGTTCCATATCTTAGCCGAATCCAAGACGAGAGGGTGGGTACTCCGGCTGCCATGGAGACTATCAGGAAAGGAAAATTACGGTAAGTATGATAGGAATTTTCCGTTTTCCTGTTTGTCTCCATGGCAGCCTACGTGTGGGAAATAACTAGCTCACTCCACACGGGTGGGAATGCTTTAGCAAAGAAAATTTTAATTCATGCTATTTGCAGACAAAACAGTCAAACCAAAATTAACTGAGGACAGAGAAGCAGGCTCTACACAATAGTGGGTCATAAAAGTATTGATGAAGCCGCTCTGCAAATCACATCTGGAGCCACGTGCCGCGAAGCCGCCCAGGAAGTAGAGATACTCCTTGTAGAGTGCGCCGTCACCGCCTCCGGAGGAGCCAGCCCCTCAGTTCTATAGGCCTGTTGGATAGCTGCCACTATCCATGAAGCGATAGTCCTAGATGAAGCAGGTTTACCTCTGTTCTTTCCCCAGAACAGGACAAAGAGGTTGTCAGACTGCCTGAATGGTGCAGTTGCTTGAAGATAGGCTTTTAAGGATTCTCCTACATCCAACGGATGAGGATTGGACTCAGTAGATGACCGGAAAGTAGGCAGAACAATCTCCTGATTCTGGTGAAACACCGAGGTGACTTTCGGATTTGAATTCAGCATGGGTATTAGTACTACCCGATCCGGGAAAAAAGTCAAGAATGGTTCTTTACATCCGAGAGAACTTAATTCAGAGACCCTCTTAGCCGAAGTAATGGCTACCAGGAAGACAGTTCGGATGGTCAGGTCCTTGACAGAAGAAGAGGAATCTATGCCCGATTTGGAGAGGGCATTTAGGACAAGAGGTAGATCCCATTTTGGGAACCTAGGTCTTCTCTGAGGATTGAGCCTGACTGCTCCTTTGAAGAATTGTTGAATTAGTGGGTGTTGGGCCCACATGACCCCGGAGAAGGCCGACAAGGCCTAAACTTGAACTCTAAGAGTTGCCACTGAAAGGGGCATATCCAGACCAGCCTGAAGAAAACTTAGTATTTCTTGAATCCCAGGGACTGAGGAAGACATACCTTCAGGATATGCAGACTCCATGAATCTTGCCCAGATTCTACAATATACTTTATTAGTACTTGGTCGTCTAGCATTCATCAAGGTGGAAATGGCTGTAGATGGGCAGCCGAGCGATTCCAACCTTTCCCTCTCAAGAACCAAACCGTCAACCGGAGAATTGCAGGACAGGGGTGCACTGATGTTCCCTGAAGAAGCAAGTCTGGTCTGAGGGGAAGAGGGACCGGGTCCCGGTAACTCAGTTGTAGGAGTAGCGGAAACCATGGCCTGTTCGGCCAGAAAGGCGCCACCATCACTATCTCCACATCTTCCGCTTGAAGTCTTTGCAGGAATTTGAGAATGATGGGTACTGGAGGAAAGGCGTAAGCCCTGCTGAACTCCCACCTGTCGGTTAATGCATCTGTCCCGTAGGCTTGAGGACACTTGCCTCTCGTGACATACTTCTCCAACTTGTGGTTGCAAGGGGAGGCGAACAGATCGACTTCGGGAGATACTCCCAACGACAGAATCCATTTGAACGACTCCACATGGAGAGACCATTCGTTGTGGTTCAACTGGACCCTGGACAGAAAATCCGCTTGAACATTCTGTGAACCTGGGATGTAAACTGCCGAGATGTTTACTAGGTGAGTCTGGGCCCAGGACATGATCGGGTCTAATTCTCGTAGCAGAGAGAGACTCTGTGTCCCACCTTGTCTCTTCACATAAGACACTGCCGTGGTGTTGTCCATCCGAATCATTACAGATTTCCCCTCTAGCAGGTGTTGGAAAGATCGAAGACCCTGGTAGGCTGCTCGGAGTTCCAGTATATTGGAGACTGGAGTGTGTCTCTGAAAAGACCATCTCCCCTGTGTCATCTCTGTCAGACAATGAGCCCCCCAACCTGAGTAGCTGGCGTCTGTTGTGATTATAGTCCATGAGACTGGAACCAGAGAATGACAGTTGAGCAGATTCCTGCGTTGCAGCCACCAAAGAAGACTGTATCTCATGCTGGAGAAGATATGAATGTACTGATCTTTCTCTTCTGTGTTCCATTGTTGTAGGAACCCTTTTTGGAAGGGCCTCATATGCCAGAGAGCCCATTTGACCATTGGAGCCGTGGACACCATGGTGCCAATGATTTTGAGGCACTGGGAGGCTTTCAGCCGAGGAGAGGAAAGAGCCGGAAGGATTCTCTCCCTCACTACCGGTATCTTCTCTAATGGGAGAGAGATTGAATTCTCGACGGTGTCGAATTGCGCCCCAAGATAGACTAGGCGCTGAGTGGGCTCCAGCTGACTCTTTTGTAGGTTTAGCAGCCAGCCAAACTCTTTGAGGGTCGATATGACCTGATCTCTGTGTGCCAATAACTGATCCTTTTCTTGAGACAGAAGCAGAAGATCGTCTAAGTAATGATGTAGACGTATACCATTCAATCTTATAAAGGCTACCACTGCTAGAAGAACTTTGGTGAATACTCTGGGTGAGGTAGACAGGCCGAAGGGTAGGCAAATGAATTGCAGATGCTGATTCTGAACACAGAAGCGAAGATATTTGTGGAAGTCGGTTGCCACAGGTACATGAAAGTACGCATCCTTCAAATCTATTGAGGCGAGCCAATCTCCCGGCAGTACTGCCCTTTGAATAGTTGAGAGTGTTTCCATCTTGAATTTTTCGTTCTTTATGAACTTGTTCAGGTATGTGAGATCTATAACAGGCCTCCAGGCCCCGTTCTTCTTCTGGACTAAGAAGAGGGGTGAGTAAACCCCTTGAAATTTTCCTTGTTCCGGAACCGGAGCTACCGCTCCTTGAGCCACCAAAGCGTCTACATAGGCGAGCAAGACTTCTCTTCTCTCTTCTAGACAGGGTAAATGAGTTGAGATGAATCTTGGAACTGGATCTGCCAGAAATGACCATCTGTGGCCTGTAGAGACCGTCCTGACGGTCCAAAAGTCCGTGATTGAGGCCGCCCAGACATGCTGAAAATGGAGAAGACGTGCCCCCACCTGACATGCCTGGATGGGCCCAATCTCAAAAAGATTTAGTGGAATCTTGTCCAGCGGGCGCTGGATTTTTTGATGACCTCCGAGTAGAGGATTGACCACCTCTCCAGTTTCTTCGGAAATCTCTATTAGGCTTATAAGAGCGTGCATCTCTTGATCTCTCCGTGTATTGCCTCCTAGGTTGAGGCTTCTTCTGACCAAATAGTCGTCTGTCTTGCGGGAGGAAACCTGACTTTCCGCCAGTAGCCTTGGCAATGGCACTGTCTAGTTTGTTTCCAAAAAGGGAAGTACCCTCAAAAGGGATCTTACACCATGCCTGTTTAGAAGCTGGATCTGCAATCCACGGGCGAAGCCACAAGGCTCTCTTTGCTGTTACTGAGGATAGCATCGATCTGGACAGAAGACGCAGAACATCGATAGATGCTTCTCCTAAAAACACTGAAGCCAGCTTGAGTTCGTGAATAGGGGAACTTTCTACGGCTTCTTCCGAGAGACTTCCAAGTTTGGATTCTATATCGGAAACCCAGACTTCCATGGCTTTAGACATTGTTGCTAATGCCATCACAGGTTTGCAGGCCGCGCCGGCCGTCACAAAGATCCTCTTTAGGTCCAGATCTATCTTCCTATCCAAAGGGTCTTTGAAAGAGACCGCGTCATCTAGTGGCAAAGTGACATGCTTTGCTAATCTTGTAACTGCCGCATCCACAAGAGGAGCAGATTCCAGACGGGCGACATCTTCAGGTTTAAAGGGATATAATTTCCCAAGTTTGGAGGATAAGGAAGACTTACTATCCCCTTTTCTCCATTCTTCAGTAATCACCTCTTGTAATTCAGAGAGGGAAGGGAAGTTGATACGCTCCTTACCAAGGTGCTTGAAGAACTTCCGCTGCTTTTTCTGAGGAGACACAGGATCCTCCCATCTGAGAGCTTCTTTAATGGCTCTGAACAGGGGTGAAACCAGGGCGAACTCAAAGCCGCCTACAGCCCCTTCTTCTTCCGAATCACTGTCAGATGATTTTGCAGAAGTAATGCTCGGTTGAGAGGGGCCTTGATCTTCCTGCACTTCCGCTGGAGAACTAGATGTGGTGGGACCAAGTGGTGGGACTGTACCCCATTCTTTCAGGGACTGTTGTACTATTCTCTTCACTAGAGATTCCAATCCTTGATCCTTTTGCCCCCTCTCACCGGCTGCATGAGCAAAACATGGCTCACATAGGGACTTGTCCTCCGGGACATGCGCCCCACAACCCCAACAGGCTCTCTGGTGTGTGCGGTGATTCTGGTATTGTGTATGGTGTCTGGGGGAGGAATTAGAGCGTCTCCCTTGCTGCCTACTCCCTGATGGAGATTCACAGGGTTTAGATCTGGAGGATGAACTCCCACGAGGTCTGACAGGGTCTCTTTCTTGTGGTAAATCAGGCCTGGAAGAGCTGATGGAAAAAAGAGAAAATCGGGGAGACACTGGATTTAGCCATGACCTAGGGACCAGCAAGCCCTCCCCGCCCTCCCCTCTGAAAAATGCCAGCACCCACCTGTTGTGAGAGGGCTGGCCACAGGAGGGCGGTGACGCAGGATCCATACTTCAGGCCAAACAACCAGACTGATAAAGAAAGGTAATACATATCAGACACCATGTCAGTGATACATTGTGAGGTGACAACCCTCCGCCCCCCCCCCCCTCTGCAGTCAAGTCTCCATTGCACATACCTGTAGCAAGGAATCCAGAGACACTGGGAAGCTGCCGCAACGCCCACAGTACATTCCCAAAGTACAGGGGAATCGTCAGCTGTTTAAATCTCCCGCCGGAATGACGTCAGCGGTGATGCGGCCGCTAATGCGCATGTGCGAACCAAGCCTCGACTTCGCTCGCGGCGCACTGCGCATGTGCGGGACCACGAAGCGTCTACCGATTGGACGCTAGAAGCAGAGGAGGAAGAGGAAGGGTTTGTTGGAACGCAGGAAGGGTTTGCTGGAACGCAGGAAGCGTTCCAGCGCCATTGGGCCAAACAAACAGATTGTACAGTGATAGGAAAAGAGACAGACAAAGTGCACATAAATAACAAATACCGCTGCCATGAAGGGAAGCAATGCGAATCTTCAGACCCATGTCAGAGAATGCCGAACAAACTTCAGTCAACCGCAGAGAGCAGGGGATTTTAAATGTCACTCACCCGCCCGTGGCTGGGCTCTGGACATGCAGACACCATCCAAAGTATCCTAAGGTAAGGTGGACGTAGTAAGACATCAGAAGTGTAGGTCCTTGGAGGAGGACAAAAAATGAACACCTGCTGTACCTGAGAGCTGAAATTTGGAGTGGAGGCGGGGTTAACCCACACGTAGGCTGCCATGGAGACAAACAGGAAATACTCCTTTTTGCTCCTACCTGATTCATTCCATAAATATTTAAACACTACTATTTTGCTTCCTTTACCATAAGCTGGACTAATAGCTTGGCTCGCAAACAGATCTAAGTCTGATAATATGGGTTAAAATATGATGATGATGATGAAGTTGATGGTTTATGATCACTTGCAACCTACACAACCATTTAAACAGTTATCAGTATATTATTTGTATATTAACTCACATTTCTTAGACAATTCATCCAATGCACTATCCCCATAATTTATCAAGATTAGAACCATTTAATTAGCATGCAACCAATTATTTTTTAGTGATACCCATTTAGCTTTGATTTTCCCTATATTTTTAACAACCATCTTATGTCTTATTATATATGTTTTACCATATTCCTTCACTGTTATTTAAACATACTAAAACACATGCAAAGAAACAAGGAGTTAAGTGAAAACCCTGGTGTAAGGGTCTAACACAAACACCGTGTTTAAAGTGGTAAAGATTTTTGCAAATGCTTTTCTAATATTGGTGTCCTACGTTTACATATGTATATGATGTTATATTGCTGTATTTTTTTCCATTTCCCATCTATACAGGATTTGATGTCCGCATTGGAGCTCTGTATGCACATTCACTGTCCTTCGCTGCCCGCTACCCAACTGCGGGGGGCGGTATCACTCAGCACTCCCAACGGATGTGTGGTCTCTGGACTGACAGACTCACGGGGCCATGTCCCCGCCTATGTCTGATCATGTGGCTGCGTACAGCTGCTTTTGCGGTTGAGTATCACGCAGCACGGCGCGCGCCTGCGCATTGGCGAGCGCCGTTAGAGACCTGACCCGACGTGGTGTCGTCACTTCCGCCCGGACGTGCGCACACACGCCGGGTTGAGGGGACGCTCATAAGGTGGCGGGCGAACAATTCCCCTGCAGATGCCGGGGTGTACACAAGCAGACCAGACACGAGGTAAGCGCTGGGGAGCAATTCTCTGAATATGACAGATCGGCATATACCTAGACTTATGCTCTCCTAATTCATACATAACTTGCCTTTTACCATACAGATATCCAAGTGCCTCTCACCTCCTCAAAGGGAGCCTCTATCCGGAAAACCTATATATCCCTCCATAATTGCTTACATGCAAACTTGGAGTCAAAAAAGAACTACTTGGGATATCCAGATGTAATTATAGATACACTTGTATACTCCTAACTAAAGTTTGGTAAGCTCCAATTCTAATAGAGCTATGAATCCTTGCAAACCTAGAGCCCTTTTAGCTACGGTATTACATAAATATTCTTATGCTCTACAGAAAGAAGTGCCTCTTTATCTGGCCAAACAACCCCATGGGCATTCCATGACCTACCAGATACCGATACTATCACATACAGGTATTGTGACAACGTCACATATAACCTTTATTATCAAAATCACGCTACCTTAATGACCCCCTCCACATCCGTGGGTGAGGCGTTCACTGGGTGGCTACCCCTGCATGTGTTTTGGTGGTGGGAGCCCCGGACCAGTATGTGTTTGTGCATGCAAATAACTCCTCTGTATAAAACTGTTGATTACAATGTTCTCATAATATATTTCTATTACACAGGAACTCTAAGGCAACCAATATATTGTATAATCTTACACCCCTGAAGAAGCGGAGTGTTGAAACCCGCGAAACATGTTGGGTTAATGCCCGGTACCCTGGTTTGGGGTCACCGAAGCTTGCATAACATCTATACTGCCTGCAATGTTCAGAACTGTATGTAATTGATATGACTATGATGGTAATCTGTTCTGTACAATCCTTTATTTTATAATCTTTTCTCTTCACTTTGTATGTAATTTTTAATGGAACAATAAAATTTATATATTTTTATACATGGTGGTTTTTCCATCGTTGATCTAAGTACCGTTAAAATCCCACTAGCCCTCAACAATTTTTCTCTCTTATCTCTTCTTTTCTTAATCCAACTTTTCCTTTCCTTTTCTTTTCCCTCTTTCCCCCCCCCTTTTCCTTTCCCCTTCCTTTTCATTCCTCTTTTCCCCTTTACTTCCTCCTCTTCTTCCCTTCTTCCCTCCCCATTACCTCTCCCTTAGCCCTCCTGCTTTTTACTTTAATCTCTCTTTGTTTCCCTTTTTCTGTAAACTCTATATTTTCTTTTTCTCTTTCTGCATTCCTCCCTTTTTCTTTTCTCCAGCGTGTGATTCTCTCACTTCCAGGCGTCTAAGTTCCTCTTTCTATGCTCAGTTTTCTTTTTTACTCTTTTCACTCTTTCTGGATCTTTTCCACTTTAAACACGGTGTTTGTGTTAGACCCTTACACCAGGGTTTTCACTTAACTCCTTGTTTCTTTGCATTATTACCAGGGATGTTGGTACCATACTACAATTATACAACAAACATTTGATTATATATACTAAAACACATGTATGCCTATACACATTTTTATTCAAGAAGAACTGGGCAAAATGTAGTATAAAAAAAGAAAAGAAAAAGAGTACAGGTTGGTGTTTTCCCACAAGAATTAGGGAACCACAGACCCAATTGGCCAGAATGAGGAGAATTTTGAATAGCAAAGTTAAGCCAATTTGCCAGATACAAAGAACACAGGCTGGGGCTTTACTACAAAAATGTAGATACTGCAGAGAATACAGCAAAGTTGGAAAGTTGTCTGGCAGTGGGAGAGTTTTAATTAGGGAGAATAGGCCAAACCAGTGTATGTCTAAATTTTATTTTAATTCATGGGGATGGAGGTGCAGGAAATATGGGAAATAGTATGAGGTGATTTTGGTGCGCACTGATTTTGCTATTAGTTTTGTGTTAGTGCTGCAAACAAAATGGCAGGTACCAAGACAAATTGATAACAAACATTATACTGTTCTTTTGAGCACTCAAAATATAAAAAAGGCCCTATCAACACTAGATATTGATTGAAAAAAGGGCCTACAGATGAAGGTTATATAATTGATACTTTCATAATTTAAATAGATGAAAATACAGATTAGTTATATGGAAAAAGTAAATTTACTGATATACTTCTACATTTACCACCACTTCAAATCAATAAAATAGCTATGTGTTTTAGATTAGGTGCCGGTGCCAAAGATTAGAACCTCCTTTAAAAAATGTATGCATATGAAACTGCCTTATTCAAACCTCAGACACCTAGCAATTACAATGTGTGGTGTCATTGATGTCAGTGTGCAAGGTCAACAGAGCTCTCCAAGGCCCTCAGAAAGAAGGTTGTGGATGCCCATGAGTTTGCTAATGAATACAAAATGATTGTCAAAGTATTTGAAATCAATAATTCTACTGTAAGGAAAACAATTTACAAGCGGTGTAGATTCCAAACAACTGTTAATTGTTTAGGACTGGCCAACCCAGTAAATTCAACCCAAGAGCTGATTTTTTGATGCTAAAAGATGTTTCTATGAGCCCTAAAACATTCTTGTAAGGTGTTTATGTAATTCTTGCAACAGTTGAAGTCAGAGTGCATGCATCTGTAATCAGAAATATTTTGCACCAATTCAACTTGCATGGAAGCTGTGTTAGGAAAAAAACTTTGCTGTCCAAAAAGGAAATTACAGCAAGGTTACAGTTTGCAATTTAAACAAATAAACAAAGGGCCTTCTGGAAAAAATGTGCTGTGAATATGATTGTAGAAATGGTATAGTATGAGATTTTTTTGCTGCTTCAGAGCCTTGGCAGCATGCACTTATTTAATTAACTACACTATGCATCATATCAATGTGTGCTGGATGAGAGAATATGTGCCATCTGTGCTAAAAGATGAAACTGTACCAGTAAGTATCCCATGTATTTAGCTGAACTGGGGCGGCACAGTGGTGTAGAGGTTAGCACTTTCACCTAGCAGCAAGAAGGTTGCTGGTTCAAATCCCAACAACAACACTACCTGCCTGGAGTTTGCCTGTTTTCCCTGTACCTGCGTGGGCTTCCTCTGGGTGCTCCACATATTCCAAAGACATGCTGTTAGGTTAATTGGATCCTGTCTAAATTGGCCCTACTATGTGTATGAATGTGAGTTAGGGACCTTAGATTGTAAGCTCCTTGAGGGTAGGGACTGATGTGAATCTACAATGTATATGTAAAGTGCTGCATAAATTGACAGCGCTGTATAGGTACCTGCAATAAAAATAAATAAACAGACTTCCCTCAACTCCTGATAAGATGATATCAATGAATCTAGTAAGGATAATCTAGATAGGATGATTAAGAAATTACAGGATATATTCCTCAGCTTGCTTTCCATAAAAGAATCATTGGCTGGAAAAATTACCCTAATTAAGATGTTCCTCTTGCCTCATATTCTTTACCTGTTTTGCTCCATTACCATGACCTTTCTGCAAGATCAGTTGTCCAAGCTCCTGAAGTCAAAAGATACTACAAAGCTATCCTCTTAAATCAATTGAGGAGATGGTGGACCTTTTTACAGCAACACTTATGACTACAAATAGAAGAAGCAGTTATCGGCTTTCCACCTAAGCAACTCCTAGCAGCACCTATGGCTCCAAATGACTCCCCCGCAACATTATTTTGATACAAATACTGCTACAATAAGAGTGTGGAACTCCATCCTGCAAGCAACCCATGGAATACCACAAGCGCTCCTCAAACTGCTCCCCTTGAATGCAATGAATCATTTGTGTCAGGACCTGGGGATTGACTTCTGGGTGGTAGCTGGGATCCAAACAGTTGGGGACTTATATGAAAACAAAACTTTACCTCCCTTTCATACACTACAGGAGTCACAAATCAGTCACAAAGGCTTCTTTAAATGTTTACGCATCAGACATGCCCTGCGGGACACTCTTTGGTCCACCTCCACCCTGCCTCAACAGCTCATTTAATCTCACGGACATCTCTCCCACTCTTGCAAGGGGATCTCCTCTATCTACAAATTATTAACATCTAACAAAGAGCATCAAAAACTCCCCTCTGAGGAGAAATGGGAATATTACCTCCAATTCACAGAGCTGGCATCGAGCAGCAACATACCAGCTAAAATTTTCCAAATGCTTAACACAGTGGGAGTCAGCCCTAAAGATTTTCCACTTTTGGTACTACACACCAGATAAATTGTCTCATTTGTACCCAGTGCACTCAAACCGATGTTAGAGAAATTGTGGTCGCCCAGGCACATCAACGCACATTTGGTGGCAAATCACATCATTTTGGAAAGATGTAAATACCCTATTATCTCAACTCACTGACTTGCATATCTCATTAACCCCTCAAATCACTTTGCTGGAATTAGGGATACAAGCATTGGATGTACAATTCGATCCTATAATCACACACGTTTTGATAGCTGCACGGCTAGCCATTGCCCGAAACTTGAAATCCATTTACCCCCCACCTCTCAGCTCTGCAAATTAATTCTAAATCAATATCTTCAGATGGAATATATGTATGCTAAAGCACATTATACCTTATAAATGTTTTTTGCTCACTGGGCCCCTTGGTTAAAAAAGACCCCAAATGTAAGTTGGATCTCACATAAAAACAATGCATGCTTCCAACCATAATCCTGTAGGCCTTAATCCCAGCAGAGAAGACTACTAATATTATGCTTTACGGTACTAGCAACCCACCTTGCATATTGAGGATCTTTTCTGTCCCGTTGTGTCCTCGTGTAGGGCCCTACCTCAAACTTTTTTCTCTTGCCCTCTAAGAGAACAAATCCTCACACCTAGCATATGGATGCTTTCTAATCCCTATACTAGCTAAATTGTAAAATTGTAAATTGTTTCAGATTATATCGCTCCTCAACATCTGAGTCATATACCCAATGTTATTGTTTATGTTTGGAGCTCATTTCAACGCTGTTTTCTCTTTCTTTTTTTTTTCATATTTTGCACTCAGTTCCCCCTTTACTGGGGCTAGATATCATCCGAAATGATTTATTTTAAGTACTGTATTGGCATATGTGACATATGTAACAAAACCTATGCCTTTTTCTATGTAAACATTCACAGAAACAAATACTCCCCTGATATACCATTTCTGTGCAATATGTATATTTATTTGTCACTTGCAAACCTTTTATATCTCAATAAAAATATAAGTTAAAAAAAAATACAAAATGTAAAAAGATCCAATATTGGTAAAGTAATTTGTTTGCATATATTAGTCTTTACGGCTCAATGCGTTTTTTGGACACTGTCCTCTTCATTAGGAGCCATCCGATACAGTTATCAGTGACTAAGGTGAATAAGGTTTAAGGGTAAACATTAGTAGGATTTCTGTATACTTGACAAGGCAAATATGAATATATAAAAGCCAGACTCCTGGCTACTGTTAAACTTACCTATGCAGTGGGCTCCTCCCTGGGATTGCAAGGGTAAAATGCTTCTTTAGTTAGGGGGATGTGAATAGGAACAAATACCTTTTTCATTGCTCCCCTGGCAGCCAGCAGTCCTTTACTGTCAAACTCCAGGCAGGTAGTGCAGAAATGTGGGAGGGTCCTGACTCCTCACCCACCTCTTGTACAAGGCAGGACTAATGGTCCTGCATTGTACGTGATGACATCAGAGAGCTTCAAACAGCCAGCCAGTGAGGTGAATCGGCTTTAGAGAACTGATCACATGGAGAGGAGGAAGCAACCAGGAATAGGGTAAGTATTTAAATGCATTCTTTTTACTTCCTAGCCAAATGAGCATTTAACGCATGCAGTGCAAAGGGTATCCCAGTGCCTTAGTAATTGTCTTATAAGCCTGGAATGGGCCTTTAAAGGTTAACTAAACCAAAGAACAAAATGTAAACAATTGGAGCTTACCAGTTCTTAAATGTGTTTTGCTATATGTTATTTTTCAAACTTAAACCATTTTCAGCAAGTACAATTATCTGCCAGCTGATCTTACCAGAAATGCAGCATCATTTTCAATTCATGTTAGCTAAACAGAAAGCAAAACAATCTTATTTTTGTTATGTAAATTACTAATTCCATCACCCCTACATAATGTACTGTAGAGGAACAATGAAAAATATGTTTGAAGTCCAGCCTGGTTGACAGTCCTGGCATTCCTCATAGGTCCAGATATAGAAGAGTGGTATCCATCCCTAGAAAGACCATGTGTTATTTTAAGGATTACCAGGTGAAAATAAAAGGAAAAAAAAGACAAAAAAAAAAAAAGAAAATGAATACAGTCATCATCAATAAGGACTGATAATCTGTAGTATATTCCATTTTTTGATTTAGGGTTTAGATTTGCCTTAATATCTTCCCTAATTTCCCTATTCCATTACTGCTAGGTAGCTAATTACATAATGGCACAATGAATGAATATTTGCATTTTTGATGAAGTGCTGTTTGTATGTTGTCTGATTGTGAAGTTATTTGCTATCTCTTATCTGTTTTCCCTTTAATTTTCTATCAGCTTTGACCTTCTGTTCATAGTAAGATTCCACACTGAAAAAATTAGGTCAATTTTCTGTATTTATTTCCTAAAGAAAAGGCAGTTACAAACAATTGGCTATCTAGTTTAATCAATTTAACTGCTGTAGATCAATACCTGATTATTTTCATTAGAAAATTCCCATTTTAAGGAGGGGGGGGGGGGGCACAGAAACAAAAATTGGACTGAATCCTTTTTGTACATTTTCCAACAAAGGTATTTGACAGTTAATTAAGTAAGCCAGGTATGGATTGCACACTTGGAAGAAAGTTGAAGATTTTCAAAGGGTACTCCCCAAACATGAAGACTGATTTAGACACAAGTGTTCTCACTTTATCATTTATGTGGGGGTTAATTCCTGAAACCTTAAGATAAAAACTAGCACAAAACTGAGGTTGTTGTCCATGGCAATCAATTAAAATTTTCATTATATTAAAAACAAGCATTAATTTCACTTTTATGGCACTTATTTCCCATTAAACAAACCAATTAGGGTGTATATCAACTGTACCAGCTGTTAAATTAATGTTAGGATTGGTGTAGCTAGTAGGGATGATCGAACGGTTCGGATTGACCATCGGTTCGACCCGAACATTGACTGTTCGAGGTTCGGCCGAATTCCGAACTTTTTGCTGGAAAAGTTCGGAATTCGCCAACCAGAACCGACCAAAATGCAATGGGACAGGAACTGGGCTTTAAAAGCCCGTGATTGGACCAGAACCATCAGTAAAAGCCAATTGAGGGGGCAGGAGAATGCTAGGAATGTGATTGGAGTGACTAGGGGGTCCAGAGGCCAATCATTAGTGAATAGGCCACCCAGTATATAAGATAGCCCCCGCCAAATCTCTACCATTTTAATACAGGGCTGTGGAAGAGAATGGAAGCAGTTCTGTTACTTCTGCTTCAAAGTGTCATTTAGCAATTATTAGTGTGTAGCAATTATTAGTGTGAGGAAAGGGATATCTAGTGTAGTTAGGGTACTATTTTCCACTATATTTAGATTTAATAATCTAGTTTCTGTAGGGAAAGTGTTAAGTGTAAGGGGACCGTAGTGTAGTGTAGGGTTAAGTGACTCTGACTGCTATGGCAGGGTGACAAAACCCTTCCATGTCAGGGTGACCACTATAGAGAAAAGATAGTTTCTCTTAGAACACTTATAGAACCGGATAGTGGCTTCGCCCCTGTCATCCTGCTTTTTGCTGCAGGCGTTTATAGGGCTTTTTTGAGGACATGTTTGGAGTCAGGCATGACATCTGAACTTCTGTGTAGGGGTATATATACACACACACACATGTATGTATATATACACATACACATATATAGGTGTGAAAGTAGCAGAAACCTATGCTTGCGCTAATGAAATAATTAACACCCATATGGCTTCTCTGCTATAACACCTATATGTGTGTATGTGTATAAATACATATAAGTGTGTGTGTATATATACCCCTATACAGAATTTCAGATGTTTTGCCTGCCTCCAAAGACCCCCAAAAAATGCCCCAAAAAAACGCCTGCTACAAAAACACACCTGGGCGTTTTTGTAGCTGGCGTTTTTTTGGGCATTTTTTGGGTGTCTTTGGAGGCAGGCATAACATCTGTACTTCTGTGTAGGGGTATATATACACACACACTTATATGTATTTATACACATACACACATATAGGTGTTATAGCAGAGAAGCCATATGGGTGTTAATTATTTCATTAGCGCAAGCATAGGTTTCTGCTACTTTCATAACTATATATGTGTATGTGTATATATATACACATACATGTGTGTGTGTGTGTGTATATACCCCTACACAGAAGTAAAGATGTTATGTTTGCCTCCAAAGACGCCCAAAAAATGTCCAAATAAACGCCAGCTACAAAAACACCCACGTGTATTTTTGCAGCAGGCTTTTTTTTGGGCATTTTTTTGGGGTCTTTGGAGGCAGGCAAAACATCTGAAATTCTGTATAGGGGTATATATACACACACACTTATATGTATTTATACACATACACACATATAGGTGTTATAGCAGAGAAGCCATATGGATGTTAATTATTTCATTAGCGCAAGCATAGGTTCCTGCTACGTTCACACCTATATATATGTGTATGTGTATATATACATACATGTGTGTGTGTATATATACCCCTACACAGAAGTTCTGATGTTATGCCTGCCTGCAAAGACCCCCAAAAAATGCCCAAAAAAACGCCAGCTACAAAACCGGCAAGGTGTGAAAATAGCGGAGCCATATCCCTGTTCTATTGCAATTCTAATACAAACAAACTTTTTTTTCTGGTTCTGGACATGCTACAGAGCTGAAACTTCACAGGTACATTTTTTAGACCCCCAGACACTAAATCCAAAGAAATCTCATTTGTTTTTTCAATAATTTTTTCAATAATTGGCTCTCAATCAAAAATGACAATTTTTAAGAACTTTTTTTTGTGTGATTAATAGTCCCTGGGGCATGACCCAGAACCCTAGGCACTTTTTAGGGGCATTTATTGGGTTTTAGGGCTTCAAAATGGTGTTTTTTGATTACCGAAGTTCGGGTCCCATTGATTTCAAGGGGGGTTCTGAAATCCGGGCTGAACTTTCGGGAAGTTCGGGTGTTCTGGTCGAACCGAACTTTTGAAAATTTCAATCATCCCTAGTAGCTAGCATTAGCCTCCATGCTCACAAAGTTTGTGGTTCATCCTCAGCAAGCATAAGGAGGCACACACAAAGAAGGGCTGCAGTGATAAACAGTGATATGATAGGAGTGTGGCTGGGTAGTTTACAGTACAGTAGTTTGTTGAACCCATCGTAAAGTCCAAAAAACTGCAAACTTAAATCCAAACCCTATTGAAGCCCGTGGGAAGAGGGGAGTGGAATATGAATCTTGAAAAACAATTCTGCCCCTTTTTAAAGCTAATAGGGAAATGATTGTCAAACAAAGGGGATAATATATATATATATATGTGTAGTTGTAAAAACACAAATAAAAGTGCCAATGTGCAAATCAATTTTTCAATATTTCAAGTCCATGCATAAATCAATGAGGAATTTCCTTTGTGCAATAAAATATATATGAAAATTCAAAAAAAATTCCAAGAAATTATTTTATGAGAAAAACTTCCGTGCAAATAACTTTTCCTTGAAATAATGTGAAAAGTGCTCTTAATTATAGTATAGTGACTGATAAAGTGCAGGTGCTTGAAGCCTTCTTCCCGTGCAGTAATTTATACAATGGGTAACTTACCAGATGAAGTGGGTCTCACATATCTTATAATATTGAGACCAAACACGCTTAATGGTAAGTCCCCTTTAAGATCCTCCTGTGCCGTGGGCTCTCTCCTCAGCGTTTTTCGTTTTTCATAAGGCAGCTCCAGTGGAAATTGGGAAGAAGAAAAACTCCAGATGGTGTAATATTGTTAAGGTTTAGGTTTAATCCAAAGAATTCAAAAGGTTTAACAACGTTTTTTTAGCAGGTTCCGACAAGGAGCCAGTGTGCTGGTGTCCGTGACATTCAATGCAAAACGTGCAGAGTGGCGAGCGGAGGTAAATCCAGCTTGCGTACCAATGGTCACGTGACTTACGTTGTGCGGTCCACGTGCTGACGCGTTACGTCACATCCGGTGACGTTCTCAAAGGCTGTGGACGCACTTCCCCTCTGCTCTTATTTATATAGCAGATTTGTCTAAAAGCCGCGCCCACTTATCGGCGTGGTCTTACATGGGCGTATGGGTCTCCTCCTCTCTACTATTATACCGGAAGGAGATATCTGTGTCCCCGTACTAAATTATAGATTGGGGCTTCCCCAGCTAAAAAAAACTTTATTATTTTTTGTAGTTTAATACTACTTTTGCCGTGAAGGAACTCCGCTTGACACTCCATCAGCACAGTAGATTATATACAATACATGTAATTTACATACATGTAATTTACATACAAATAAAGTATGTAAATTACATGTATTGTATATAATCTACTGTGCTGATGGAGTGTCAAGCGGAGTTCCTTCACGGCAAAAGTAGTATTAAACTACAAAAAATAATAAAGTTTTTTTTAGCTGGGGAAGCCCCAATCTATAATTTAGTACGGGGACACAGATATCTCCTTCCGGTATAATAGTAGAGAGGAGGAGACCCATACGCCCATGTAAGACCGTGCCAATAAGTAGGCGCGGCTTTTAGACAAATCTGCTATATAAATAAGAGCAGAGGGGAAGTGCATCCACAGCCTTTGAGAACGTCACCGGATGCGACGAAATGCGTCAGCACGTGGACCGCACAACGTAAGTCACGTGACCATTGGAACGCAAGCTGGATTTACCTCCGCTCGCCACTCTGCACGTTTTGCATTGAATGTCACGGACACCAGCACACTGGCTCCTTGTCGGAACCTGCTAAAAAAACGTTGTTAAACCTTTTGAATTCTTTGGATTAAACCTAAACCTTAACAATATTACACCATCTGGAGTTTTTCTTCTTCCCAATTTCCACTGGAGCTGCCTTATGAAAAACGCTGAGGAGAGAGCCCACGGACAACAGGAGGATCTTAAAGGAGACTTACCATTAAGCGTGTTTGGTCTCAATATTATAAGATATGTGAGACCCACTTCATCTGGTAAGTTACCCATTGTATAAATTACTGCACGGGAAGAAGGCTTCAAGCACCTGCACTTTATCAGTCACTATACTATAATTAAGAGCACTTTGCACATTATTTTAAGGAAAAGTTATTTGCACGGAAGTTTTTCTCATAAAATAATTTCTTGGACTTTTTTTTGAATTTTCATATATATTTTATTACACAAAGGAAATTCCTCATTGATTTATGCATGGACTTGAAATATTGAAAAAATGATTTGCACAATTATTTGCACATTGGCACTTTTATTTGTGTTTTTACAACTACACATATATATATATATATATATATTATTACACAAATTTAGTTTGTTACACTTTTATACATTTTAGCAAGCGCTGTAGATAGCCTTAATATTAGGACTATTTGTTTCAATTTCTCCATTTTTATACTACTGCTGCTGCTACTCTTATAATTTTACATATAATTTCACACATATTTTTCACACATTTAAAGGTAATTTATATATTTTAACAAACATCAACTCCTAGGCGCGGGGAGTATAACCTTTTTTTAGAAAAAGGATACTTGCTTTTATAAACAAAGGGAATGGAGAACTGGACACCAGTGTGGGAGAAATGTACCAATGAAAACAACATTTTAAAAATACTGTGGGTGGAAGGTCCCACATTTTATACAACTTCAAGGATGACATGGGAGAAAACACCAATTCTTTTAATTACATGTTCGCAAAATACCTTTATGCTGTGGTGTTATGAAAAGGTGTGATTCTCTTGCACAGTTACACCCTATTATGGCATCACGTATTTTGCACAAGTAATAGTTTTTTACTTTTAGATTATTGCCTTGTTAAATACAGCAGTGGCAGCAAAGCAGGCTGTTCCATTTCACCATGACAAAAACAAGATTTCTTAGGTAGGTTTGGCTGTAACATGATTTTTTATCAAGTGGTTATAGGTCTGAATTGACCAAAAAGCAGATCTAACATCTCAATATCATACCAATTGGTCAGTGACAGAATGATTTCACAGTATAGTTTGTAAGCTTTTTTTGCAGTACCCCACTGAATTGTCCTCAAACTTTAACAAAGAGTCAAAACTGAGTGCACTAAAACATTTCAAACCCAAAACTCCACCTTCCAGAGATGATGTGTTTTAGCCTGAAATAAAAAGTAGAGTGCATTTCATAGACAATAGCCACAGATATAGTACAGTGGCTGCCCAGTATGTAAGCAGACTGGCTAGGTCATAATGTAAGAAAGAGAGACCAGGCATGTTTTTTTTTTTTTCAAACTAGAGTGTATTAGACAACTGCAAAAAAAAAAAGTAAATTTCTTGCACAGTATGTAAGCTGTTTTATTGGGCAACAATTTAGCATGTATGCAACTTTATTAGTCAGCTTTAATCAACAAATAAATGTTAGTGTAATGCAGTATTTCCCAGACAATAGCCAGAAATGTTGTACATTTTAATGCACAACATGCAAGAAGTTCTATTGGACCACAGTGTAAGAGGAAGAGATGAGGCACATTTTATCTAAAAAAACAAAAATTAAAGGTTATTATTTCTGAGACAATGCTTAGAAATATTGTACAGCCGATGCACAGTATGTACGCAGATGTAATAGGCTGCAATATAAGAGGGAGATGAAGCAGGTTTTATAAAGCAAAATACATATTAGAGTGTTTTATTTCTGAAATAATAAACACAAATATTGTACAGCTGATGCATATTATAAATGCATCTTAATTAGGTGCTAATTTAAGAAGGAGAGACAAGGCAGGTTTTATCTAGAAATTAAATAGAAAGTGTATTGTTTCACAGACAAAATCTATACATCTTGTACAGTCGATACACATTATATAAACAGCTTTTTTTGGACTGCAAAGTTAAAGAGAGAGAGGTGAAGCAGATGTATTCATTAACTAAAAAAGTAGTGTGTTCTTTTGTTAAAAAAAATGGAGACTGTGATATTTCACAGGCAATAGTCGTAAATATTGTACAGTTGATGCACAGAACATAAGCAGCTTTATTAGACAGCAATTTAAGGTTTTTGAGGCAATTAAAATCAGTGTATACTTTTAGTGGCAATAACCACAAATATTGAACATTCACTGGGGAGTAGTAACAGCTTCTTTAGGTCATAATATAAAAAGGAGAGACAAGGCAGTATTTATCTTGGAATTAACATTAGAGTTTTTTTATTTCAGACATGATAGTCACAATTATTTTGAGTGCCTGAGCACTGGACTAGGCCACAAACTAGGAGACGCAGAGCATGATTTAGCAGACATTTCAACATTTTCAGCCGAGGCAGAGCTGTGAAAACAGGAGCTGCAAGAGATGGAAATGGTGGCAAGCCAGTAGAGCTTGTAGGAGCTGGTAATGGTGGTAGCAGCAGAGATGGCAAAGTGGCAGGAACTGGTAATAGTGACAGCATAGCTTTGACGGCAGGAGCTGGTAATGGTGTAAATTCAGCAAAGTTGGCAGGAGCCAGTTAAGTGGCCAGGGAGGAGGAAGATTAGGTGAGCCACTATTCTACCACTTCCTCATGCTCTGACTGTATACCATGCACAGTGCAGGAAGAAAAGACAGATGTGCCCTGCGTCTAAAAGGTACAGGCCAACTAGTACTTTGTCCTGAAGATGCAGAACCTGCATGCCTCATACTAGCTGTGCATGTAGATTCTCAGCCTCTCTTTTTAGTCCTCCCAGACTATGTTTTTTTAGGAATCAACTCACAATGACTTCAGTGGTATTTGAATTTGCACCTGATCTTCAGTAATATTCACTAAACCAATCACAAACCAAATCCAGGTGTGTTTAGTTCATAACTAATTACTAATGAGCACAAATGATTCAGGGAGTATTTTATTTTATCACTTGTGACTAACAATTTAAGGGCAATATGCTGCATGTTACCTACTCTGACTATTGCAATGCTGCATTGTACATAGTCACCAACTATTTTCGCAAAGTTTTCCTTTAAGGTAGTCTTAGACAAAGTGTTAGCTATACGTCAATATTCTTGGGTAGAAAAAAAAAAACATATGTCATAGAAGAATTTCATATTTTTAAAATTATCCTTTGTGCTGAGGTAAATGCGTGCCTGTGAGACTGTCACTTGTGGCACAATAACTAAAGGTGTATTGTGTGGGTACAGGGAACACAGCATATGTGTGCACTGTATACAGGAAGACGCTGTCTCTATATACCCATGACCTTAAACCACATCTATTATTCAGGACAATGTAGCAAAGCCTACTTTTGCAGCACTGCAAGTTTTTGTGACCAGTGTGTCCCTCTTTCTTAAGTTCTAAAGTTGGGAGGTATGGTTGTTATATCAACAAATAGCCACATACATTTTGTACTTTCTTTAGCTGGTACAAAATGGGTTTGCATCAAACTCAGGTTTGACCCAAACCAAAAGCTCATCCCTACAAACTGCAAACAGATTGAACTCATGTTTGACCTAAACCCAAAATGTCATCCCTACTGATATATAGCTTAATTAATGTTTAGTCTGTGTTTTACCATTCTTGGTAACAGTCACTTCAATTTTAACCACTTCTGCTCCAGAAGGTTTTACCCCCTTCATGACCAGGCCATTTTTTGCTATTTGGCACTGCGCTAATTTAATTGACAATTGCATGGTCAAGCAAAGCTGTAACCCAAACAAAATGTACTGTATATCATTTTTTCACACAAACAGAGCTTTCTTTTGGTGGTAATTGATCACCTCTGGGCTTTTTTCATTTTTTATTATGTAAATAAAAAAAGACAGACAATTTAGATATTTTTTACTTTCTGGTATAAAACATATCCCAAAAAGAAAAAAAAATCTTTTAAGTTTGGGCCAAAATGTATTCTTCTACATGTCTTTGGTAAAAAAAAAACCCCAATAAGTGTAAATTGATTGGTTTGCATGGAAGTTGTAGTGTCTACAAGCTAGAGATACATACAGTACATATATAACTATATGTAGCAAGGTTTCCAGGCTTATGGCCTGATGTGGGTCTGCCATTGTTACCGAAATCCTCTCCAGGCCATGTGAGCTGAGTCCCCAGGTCTGACAACTGAAGCAGCGACAACTCCGGCATCTTTGTTTGTGGTTTTTATTGGAATTAGGGGATGGGAGAAGGGAATGAGTGGGATGCTCCTTGAGGCTTAACTAATTACAATTGGGACTTTACTTCTGAAATGCCCGTTGGCGCTTCCTTGACGCCAGCCGGCGCCAGTCAACGCTCACTGACACTGAATACACTCTGTAGAACAAAAGAAGTGCTGAATCCTTGACTTATAGTCCAGAAGATCCAAGACTGAGAACTGTAGAACTCCTGATACTGTTGTACTGTGAAAGTCACTGAATACTTTCCCCCACCTGGCACAGCTTGAGGTAGCATGTAGTACAACTCTGTATAGCTGTCACTGTAACTGGCATGCTCTGTACAATTCAGGGCCCAAACTGCAGGTGCCCCCTTTGACCTCGAACTCTTCAGGGTCCACTGACTAGGTACCCCCTCTGTAGCTTCAGGGTCCTCAACCTAGGTACCCCGCTTTACAGCTAGCTGACACTGGATCGCAGAACCTCTTCCAGAGTGGTCCCCTCTAACTTCAGGCAGACCCCTAGAGGCAATCCTCAGTACTCACGACCTGTGTTGGCTTTCTTGGGACTGGACCCCTCTCTCTCTGCACAGGCTCTCGGCACACCGGATCCCCTCAGCTCAACTCAGCATGCTCTGGACACTCAGACGACACCCTGAGACATCCACCTTCCTCAGACAGTAGGAGAGACAGCCTGACTCTCCTTCCTGGGACTCTGCTCCCACTAAAGACATTGTGTCATGTGCCACCCCCAAACTTATATCCACTCCCAGAATCCTTTGCAGCACAATCTGCCTTCTGGGGTAGTTACAAGCCTGGATGTGTCCTCTGATTGGGTTTCTTTCACCGCCCTATGAGAAGCCTCTCACAGGAGCCAGCGGGCACACCTGGAAACCATGACACCCTGACTATTAAATCACAGCCCTGCTGTTAGGCAGACAAGGCCCACTATACCTTTACCTTACCTAGCACCTACCTGTAGGGTGCTACACACACACATATATATATATATATATATATATATATATATACTGTATTTTCTGGAGTATAAGAGTACTTTTGAACCTCAAAAAAATCCCCCAAAAATGGGGGGTCGTCTTATACGCCGGGTATAATATCTCCAAGGTAACCTAAGTATCAGTATTACCGGTAGATGTAATCTCTCAAGATGCTGGCTGTGTGGGAATAAGGTGAGGGTAAGGAGCATATGGTTATAAATTGCTGTTATAGGTCCCTGTATTAAAATAATACTTGTCTGACCTAACCAGGGCAAGCATACAAAAGGTGTTCTGTTCAGGTGTCAGAACTAAGGGTAGGTTAGATGGTCAGTACAAAAAATATAGGGATTCAAACGTAAAAAGTAAACATAGCAATTTATTGTGAAATAGTGTTATCTTTAGTACATTACCGTACAGATATAGGCTCAGCCTTTTATATGTGACCAGTATAAACATAAAAAACATACATAAAAAACAAGACATACAACGTAAAACATTAAACATTTAACAAGGTACCGGCCGGTGCATAATATGACATCATTAGGGTATTAATAATCAAAATTAAATCATTCTGGCGATGTACATCGTTTTTATATTCTCCTATGATGTGTGTCTGTGGACTTGTGGGGGAAGTTATTAATCAGTAGTTTTTTGCTTGAAAAAAGCAGGTTAGGTGGGGGTCCGGGGTGTTGGGTAGCTGGAGTAATTCCTTCTCCACTTAAGGTATTTACACAATCCGAGGTTATGGCAGTATTTTCTCTCCTTTACTCCGAGTCTATTCTATGACTCGTGGTTGGATCGGCAATTGCCTTGATTTCTAACTGCTTCCCTCTCAAGGTGTAAAATGGAATGTCAGGTTTCAGCGGGTCATTGATTTGGTTTAGGGGGTTTTTTCAGAGTATATCTCCTTTTTGTGTTTGCAGCATTGGTGGAGGGGTGTCAGGTAGTTTGAATGCCCCGCCGTTTCTCGGGGACTATGCAGAGTGTGTGTCTGTGTGGCTATATTGCGGGATGCCTCAGTATTTGTCCCCGCCTCATCAGAGACACTCTGTCAGCCAAACGGCTGATTCTTCACCCCTCTTCCTGGACGGTTTAGTGTTTTTCACTTACCTGACCTCCGACTCCTTGCCGCACTGTTCTGTCTTCTGTCCTCCGCTGGGATGCCGCTGAAGTGCCTGGTCCGTACGTTGCTTCCGATCCTCCGGCTCCGAATAGCTCCCCTGCTGTCCATGTCTATGACACTCGTTTGTTGCACTGGTCGGGAGTGATGACGTCAACGCGTTTCGCTTCTCCGATTGGCGTAGCTTCGTCTGGACGTACTCTAACCCGCCCCTGTGCCCTTTTAAATACATGTCTTCACAGGTGATCGGGTTAATCATTGATTGAATACTCGGGGAGTTTCTTGTGTGAATCAAGGTTACACATCTGCTGATTTATTAAAGGATTTTACATCTTCATATATTCAAAGGCATAGCATACTCAAATAGATGGTTTTGCAAACTTATTCAATTTTTACTAGCTATATTTCTAATGTGTCTCTGTTTATTTTTAGTGAAAGTTCTTTTCCTCTTTCTCCTTATCTTTTTGGACGATATTGCTGCGTGTCTGTCCATGTATGGCGATTTTTGATTGTTTAAATTTTTTATCGTACCTTACATAGTTTTTTCCCCCCCGGGGTTTAAAAAGGGGGGACTTTGAGGAGAAGGAAAAGGAACAAACACATACTTAAACATGACTGATTATCAAGACTTATTGACAACAATGACACTGACTCATATACTGGTTTCTCTTGATAAAGAGGGGGAACATGTATATTTTTTATATTTAAATTTTTATATTTAAATATTAATTATTGTTGTTTTTAAAAAAAGTTCTAGTTTTTGACATGGGGATAGGTTTATGTTGAATTATTTGGTTCTGTTCTCTCTTTGTCGTGTATGGCTTACTTTGTTGGGATGTGATTGTTTAACGCTTTATTCACAACATTCTCTGATGGGAGAAGTTTTAATTTCCTCTTTCTTTTGATTTTGTTATACTTTGGTGGTTCCTATCATCTTTCCAGAAACACCTGAAAGTTCATTTCTGTATTTAACCCATTGGGGGTAAGGCTATTTAAATTAAATATCCACCATTTTTCTTTTTGTAACAAAATTCGGTCGAAGTCGCCTCTTCTAGGTGAGATTTTTAATTCGTAAATTGCTTTAATCTTTGTATCTTGTAAGTTTCCGTTATGGTACTGGGTGTAGTGCCTGGCTAGGGGTTTATCCGGATTCTTTTCCCGTATCTCTCTTATATGTTCTCCAATGCGTATTTTTAGTTGTCTCTTTGTTTTTCCAATGTAGTTTTTCTTGCATGGGCATGTTATCATGTAGATTACTTTTGTTGTCGCACAGTTTATTAAGTTGCGAATTTTATATTCTTTTTCTCCCGTGGCATCGTGGAAGGTGTCTGTCCTATCTATATATGGGCAGATTTGACATTTACCCCATGCGAACATGCCTTTACTTCTTGGGGTTCTCATTAGCCAAGTATCATCCACTTCCTTTGAGAATTCGGATCTAGTTAGTATGTCTTTCAGATTTCTTGCTCGTTTTGCAACCATGTTTGGGTTGGGGCCTACTATCTCCTTTATATTTGGTGTATTATTTAGGATGCCCCAGTGTTTCTTTAGGGTCGCACGTACCGCTTCCCATTGTGTTCCATATTGAGTGATGATTCTTGTTGTTCCAATGACGTCTTTTTTTTTACTGGGCTTTTTTTCATCAGAAGGTCTTTTCTTTCCCGTTTGCTTGCCTTCTCTTTAGCTTTCCTCAGTTGTTTATGTGAGTATCCTCTCTCCCGGAATCTCCTATATAGGTCTTTGCTTTCCTCATAGTAGTCATTTTGTTTTGAACAGTTCCGTTTGATTCTTAAAAATTGGCCTGTAGGTATTCCGTTTTTTAGCCATTGGGGATGGTGGCTATCAGCTTTCAGTAGGGTGTTTGCTGCTGTCGCTTTGCGGAAAGTGTTTGTTGTAAGTCTATTGTCTTGTTTGCTGATCCATAGGTCTAGGAACGATATCTTGGTTTGGTCATAGGTGTAGGTTAGATGTATGTTCCGGTCGTTTATGTTTAGGGTTTGGATAAATGTGTGTAAGGTCTCAATGTCCCCTTTCCAGACCATTAGCACATCATCTATATACCTTAACCAAGTTTGTGCATATCTTTTGTATATTTCATTCTGGTATACCAATTCTTCCTCCCATAGACCCAGGTGTAGGCATGCGTAAGCTGGCGCCCAAGATGCTCCCATAGATGTGCCTTGGATTTGTGGCTGTGTGGGAATCCTGTACCGGTATACCGTATGTACCGTAGCTTCTGCTACATACACTGTACCGTGCTGAGCCAATCAGGGAGAGTGGTGTATTCCATTATTGAATGCAAAGCCTGCTCGGATTGGTGGAGTAACATCAGCCCGCCTCTTTGACTCTGCCAATCCGAGCAGGCTTTGCATTCAATAATAGAATACATCGCTCACATGGCTCAGCGTGGTATACTGTATGTAGCCGAAGCTACGGTACATACGATATACTGGTACAGGATTCCCGCACAGCCAGCGTCTTGAGAATACATCTACCTGTAATACTTATACTTAGGGTACCTTGGAGATATTATGAGAGATTACATGTATTACAGTACTTGGGGTACCTTGGAGATCTATGAGATGTTTTTCAATGGTGTTGCCTTGCTTCGGAAGGGGGGTAGTCTTATACGGCGAGTATAGCCCAAAACCTATGTTTTAACTTGAAAATTAGGGGGGTCGTCTTATACGCCCAGTCGTCTTATATGCCGGAAAATACGGTATATACTAAAATTTTTATTTATTTATATATTTTACTAGTAATGCCAATGATCAGTGACTTATAATGGGACTGCGATAGTGTGGCAGACAATCTGACACTAATTGATGCTGGGGGAACTAACTGCCACTGACATCACCAGTGACATTTTTATAGTGATCAGTGCTAATAATATGCACTGCCACTGTGCTAATGATACTAGGCAGGAAGGGGTTAACATCTAGGATGGTTAAATGTGCACCTATCAAGTGTTTATGTGTGTACTGTGTGCTGCTTTTACTGGGGATCTAGTTGTTTTCATTCCCTGCTTAGCAGGGAATGATCAAACAATGAGATCCTCTGTTACTGAACACAGCTGTCAGGGTCCGGACTGGCGGCAGATGAAGACACTAGGGGTGGATCCTCTGTGTCACTGAGGGAATGGCGTGGACCGTATCAGAGGACCGGTTCTAAGTTGCTACTGGTTTTCACCAGAGCCCGCTGCAAGGCGGGATGGACTTGCTGCGGCGGTAGCAACCAGGTCGTGTCCTCCGGTAGCGGCTCAACCTCACTGACAGCTGAGACAGGCGTGGTACAGCAGGACAAGGCAAAGGCAAGGTCAGACGTAGCAGAAGGTCAAGGCAGGCGGCAAAGGTTCGAAGTCAGGGGCAACGGCAGAAGGTCAGATACACTAGCAGGGCAATACACAAACGCTTTCTTAGGGCACTAAGGCAACAAGATCCGGCAAGGACAGGAAGGAGGAGTGGGTTTATATAAGAAACAGGAAACAGGTCACAGGAAACAGGAAACAGGTCACAGGAAACAGGAAGGGAGGTTTGGACCAGGCACCAATTACTGGTGCACAGGCCCCTTAAATTTCAAACAACCGGCGCGCGCGCGCCCTATGGTGCAGGGGCGCACGCACCGGGAACCACGTGAGCGGGGAGCGGAGGAGGGAGCCGGAGCGGGCACCGGTGAGTGGATCTGGAACGAACGCCGCGAGCGCTCCAGTCCAGAAGCAGGGACCGGAGCGCTCAGCGTTACAACAGCTCTGTGTTGTTTACATCCACAGAGCTGTGTTTTTGGAAGTCTAGAGCAGATCACTGGGTGTCGGCAGTCAATCATTGGCCAGGACCCGATGATCGGCATATGCTGTGAAGAATCATAGTCCAGCCGGGCACATGCACGCCCCCTACCTGGAAATGCAGAATCACATATATATATATATATATATATATATATATATATATATATATATATATACATGAATCTGTGCAGCCGGCCCACATTATAGCAGTATTGCTTCAGTGCGAGGTCAGGAAGTGGTTAATAAAATGAATAGTTTTACATGCTAAAGAGGTACACGCATATAGCAATAAAGAATTTAACAATTTTACCATTCATCTAAACAAGTCCTTGATGAATATCTCATAGCTCAACAGGTTACCTCAGCTGAATCTACAGCTGACAAGTGACTAGTGAAGTAATAACTTAAGCAATGTGAAATGAAACATAATGGAAATATTTATTATAATCTAACAAAACAATTCACAGTTCCAGTGAAATGTGCCTCTTAATGCCGGATATTAACAGGCAGCGATTTGTCACTCAGTTATGAATTGTTTATTAATTAGCTGTGAGTGTGAAAACTGTATCAATGACACATAATTAAGAGATGGAAATATTTTCATTAATATATCACTCATATTTTCCTGAGATAATGAAGTGTGTAATCAAACTTGCTAACATAATACTGTAGCAATCAAAGCGTATTAACAATTAAGATATGTCTTTGCTAAAGTGCAGTGCTTCTGCACATTACTGACTAGAACAGTACAAGTACTTAACCCTATAGAGAAGGTGGTTTCAACACTTCAGTTAGCCACTTCTGGACCGGAAGGATTTCCCCCCTTAATGACCAGGCCATTTTTTGCAATTCGGCACTGCGTTATTTTAGTGGAAAATAGCACAGCAGTGCAAAACTGTACTGAAATAAAATTGATGTCCTTTTTTTCCCCACAAATAGAGCTTTCTTTTGGTGGTATTTGATCCCCTGTGCAATTTTTTATTTTTTGCGCTATAAACAAAAAAACAGCTACATTTCTACATTTCCCCACAAAAGGGCAATCAGTCTGGCAACTGGGGCTCCTACCTCCCTAGGGGAGTTGGCTGCAGGGAGAAGCTGTGTGTGAATGGACACCAGAAGTGTATGTCTGTGTGCTGGCCTGTCCGGCCTCAAGGACAGGTGTTTGATCCAGACTGCCATTGAATGAGAGTATGGGACACTGTCAGGGACAAGCAGAGACAGTGCTAAAAGAGGCAGACAGCCTGTTCAGCACACGTGGGGCAATCCAATAGCCAGCAGGCTGGGTTGCATTTGTCTGTGGGAGGCATATTGAAAGCCTGAGTGGGTCAAAGTTAGTCAAGAGGCTGAACAATTTCTCTTGTATTGATGTAATAATGAAATCCCAGTGTGGGAAACCTGTGGTAGTAGTATATTTCTTTTAAATAAAAGTGGAACAAGGACTCTTAAATGCAAGTTGGCAAGTGCATTGAATCTTTGAAAGCTCTACACTTGATGTTAAATATTCCCAATATATGTACAGTATATTGGTACATAAATATATGTATATACTCTATCAAGAATCTAGCATATGATATAAAAATAACACAAGGTCTTGACTTGCATTCTATAAGTGATGTGTTTTTGCATTTCCACTGAACTCATCTCAATTCATGCGTGCCCTATGTTTCCTGTATAAGGTTTGAAGTTCTATAGTAATTTCAGTAAACATGTTGGTTGCTAGGGTTCCTAGGATTGTTTTGTCACTGGAAACAGGCACTTTTGGGAATAAGTGACATAATCCCCTTCTCCTTGTTGACAGCTAGTTTCCAATAATGATTTGCCAGGCTAATAATGGATAGGAATGCCAAGTTCATGCACAAACTGATGTGTTGTTTGTCATTGTTAATCTGTCATAAAGGAAATACAAAGCCTCCGTTTCTAAATTTGTTCTGAAAATGCTAGTTCTCCTGGTGTTATTCTAAACCACTAGATTCCAGGCAAGGGAAGACAGAAAAGTCAGGAGTCTGTTTACCCATTACAGGTTAGTAAACTAAAACCTCTCCATTAGTGTTGGGCGAGTGGTTTGGACCCAGCATAAGTTCAGGCTGAACATCGCCCATTTACCCATTCAGAGAACACCTGAATTTGCAGGGCGCTCAGCAGGATGTTCGTCTGCCAAGTGCCCCACAATGCACTGCACTCTGCACAGTGCATTCTAAGCCCAGATTGGGCAAAGCTTTGCCCAATCAGGGCACAGTAAATAGCTGGTTGTTAAGGAGCGGGTTGTGAAGCCTGGCTTCCCCGCTGACAGCTCAATAAAAAAAAACATTACCGGCAATAGAAAAATGTAAAAAAAAAAAAATGGTGTGCGCGTCCGTTCCCAATCCATACCAGGCCCTTTGAGTCTGGAATGGATTTTAAGGGGAACCCCACACCACAAACATAAAAATTGGTGTCCCCCCCCCTCACATAATCCACACCAGACCCTTACCTGAGCATTCAGCCTGACAGGTCAGGAAAAAGGGGGGGGGGGGAGTGAGCGAGCATCCCCCTGCTGAACCATTCCAGGCCTCATGCCCTCAATATTTGGGGTGCATCTTGTTCCAATGTTGATGGGGACAAGGGCCTCTTCCCCACAACCCTGGACTGTGGTTGTTGCGTCTTCGGCAGGAGGCTTATCAGAATCTTGAAGTTCTCTTTTACAAGGGGGCCCCCAGAACCCCTCCCCCATGTGAATGAGTATGGGGTGCAAATTCACCAAAAAACACAAGCACAGTTTTGACAATTCCTTTATTAAAAAAAAAAAAACAATGTCCCCTGATGTAGATCAATCATCATTCAAGATGCCCACCGCCTGACCCAAAAACAGAAAAATAAACTCTGCCCATGGCAAAGGAAATATCAAAGTGATCATTTGGCTAAAAATACGCTAAAATCATTATTAGCAGACACAAACACAACATACAACATTCCGTTTTAAACTGAAAGATACATTTGTAAAGTTGAGTTAATAAATAAGGATCTGTGTGTGAATGAGGCCTTGGGGCTCTTTATCATGGGTGCTGTGGCCTGTACAGTGTCAAACAGTGGTTTGTTTAACCACTTGCCTACTTTCACCCAATTCCAGCCCAGGCCAATTTTCAGCTTTACAGTCATGCGACTCTGTACCCAAACAAAATTTTTATCATTTTTTGAGACAGATAGCACTTTATTTTAGTGGTATTTAAGCTTCCCTGGGTTTTTTATTTTTTGCTAAACAAATGGAAAAAAATGAACATTTTGAAAAAAAAAAAGTTTCTGTTATATAATTTTGTAAATAAGTAATTTTTCTCCTTCACTGATGTGCGCTAATAAGGCTGTACTGATAGGATGCACTGATTAGAACTGATGAGGCTGCACTGATGAGGTGGCACTAATGAGGAGGCACTAATATGCAGCACTGATGGACACTGATGGGCGGCCCTGATATGCAGCACTAATGGGCACTGATAGGCGGCACTGATGGACACTGATAGACAGCCCTTATTGGCACTGATAGGCTGCACTGATGGGCACTGATTGGCAGCACTGAAGTGCAGCACTAATGAGCACAGATGGGGCTGCACTAATGATCAGTGCCCTGATTACCAGTGTAGATGTCTCCACTAAGGAATGCTGCTTACCAACTCTCCTCCCCTGCTGTGATTGGACACAGCTGATCAAATGGTAAAGAACCTACATCATAGGCTCTTTACCGTGATTGGTGATGCGCTGTGTCCGAGGCACACAACGGACCACCGATCGCTGCACACCTTCGCGAGGGCGCATGCGCAACAAGAAAATGATAATCATATGATGTCCTCCCAAAACAAGAGTGCTCCCACCCATCCATCATTTCACTATACAGCGGGCGGGAAGTAGTTAAGCAGCTTGAACCCACCTGGACCACAGACAGTGTGCATTCCTCACCCACATCTGTCAAATTGGGACCTGCGGTTGCGGCCTCAGTGCCTGTATGACAGAGCTTTTAGGGTTTGTCCACACGTGAGGTTGGAGGAAATTAAAACCCCATGGTTGGGCTGCACTGTTACTGTCCCCAAATGATTCCCTCTTTAGCTGCAGAGACACCTGCAGGGGTTGTATACATGCCACAACAGTAATTATATTCCCTGTGAAATACGACCCATTCAGGTGAATGGTGCTGCTCTGCAAGGGCCCCGCAACTGCTACAATGATGTTATTAAATAGATTTCAAAATTATTTTCTGCACCACCAACTCTTTGGGAAAGAAAAAAACAAGTCTCCAAGGTCCTGGCTATGAAGGAGTTACAGCAGAGCAGATCTGAGATGGCACAGACATTTATTGATGAGGTCGGAATAGGGAATCATTGTTGTAGTGAATACAGAATTATTGAAATCTGTCAGTAAATGAGAAGTGTCGGCATTTCCTTGTGAATAAATTAGTGATACACAGACTATTGGAAGGCAAATTACAGGGAGCTAGGTGATTTATTGTTGAATTAGGGATGCTTCAATTATTGGTTTTCAACATATGGACACTGTATGGTGTGTTTAAAACTGCTTTCTACTGGTCTCACTTTTAATAATAAATATTGCTTACCCCAGTAAAAAAAAGTTATATTTAACCATTTTATTTTTAATTAACCATTTTAATTAAGGTGGTAAGATGTAGCCTATAAAGAATAGAATCAGTTTATAAACACTGGGGAGAGCAGAGTTATTCATACAACAATGCTTTTACAGCAAAACGATTAAATATTTTTCTGCAATAAGGTAAGTTCTGTTCAGATACTATTTATTGTATATATGCTACATACTATCCTTTTTTTTTTAACCTAAATGTTTTTTAAATCATTTAAACTTTAAAAAAAAAAAAAACAATGTAGACTATTTAAATCATTATACATCATTTTACAACTATTTAAACCATATAAACTGTTTTTATTTGTTTTGTTCATTTATTTTGTATTGCATTTATAAAAAAAATATATTCATGTAAAATAATGTCCCACAATCTCAAACAAATACATTAATATAAATGAAAAATCTCTATAATAGAAACAAAGTTAATTCATTGATAGTCCTCTTGTGTTTATGACCTTTATGTTAGAGATCTGTATTTCTTCACCTGTGGATGCAGAGTATTTAATATCGCTTCTCGGCCTTTTGGCTCAGATCAAGTGCAGTCTTTTCTGTCTTGGTCTGGGCCTTGAGGTAACGACCGGTGCCAGTCCCTCTCGGCCTTGGGGTGTTTCCTTCGGGTGCACCCCATGCTGCTATTGGGGGGGACGCCACCGGAAGTGCACGAGAGCGATCACCTTTCCCTACCATCCTCTATGGTTGGCGGTGGGATTGGCGGGCAGGAGTGATGGCGGGTGCTGCTAATGCACCAAATACTTTGAGGCTGGTCGTTGCCGAGCCTAGACGTAGTGATGTCGGTTTGTACTTCATTCAGAAGGAGTTGATTGAAGACTTTTTGGGCATGGCGAGAGAAAGCATTTTTTGCATGCAGTGTTTCCCTAGCACTGGATTGTATGACGTTACTTTCTGGAAAAAGGAAGACCTGCAAACATGCTTGTTGCGGAAGGGCGAGAAAGAAGGAGAGGAGATTCTGGAAGGGATCACATTCCTGTCTAATGAGACAAGAACACGGGTACCCCTCACGGTACATATGTTTAACCCTTTTGTAAGGGATGAGGAAATTCGGGCCTTCCTCTTGCACTATTGTGAGTCGGTTTCCGCCGGCTCCAAGATGACCAATGTCCTGGGCACCTTTAATGGGCATCGGAAATTCTGGGTGGTACTGAGGAAGGATGCTTCTGGGACAGGCGGTGTGCGGCATCCCCCTCAGTCCTTCTCTATTGGGAGTAACCGCGGCTACCTGTTTTACCCTGGGCAGCCATCCTTCTGCAGGAATTGTTATTCCTTTGGCCATACAAAAGACCAGTGTGAAAGTGGGCAGGTGTGCCGGAATTGTTTTAAAACGGGCCACGGAGCAGGTGAGCGTCCGGTGGGAAAGAGGTGCCATATCTGTGGGAGTAACGCACATCTGGCTAGACAGTGTCCTAAGGTTTCGGAAGCCAAATCAGCCGGTGCTTCAAGGCAGGAGGAAGCTGAAAAGGGCGCAGGTAAGAGGACACTGTCTTACGCCGATGTTGCTGGAGAAGCCGGCCCGGTAAGTATGGGAACCTCCAATGAAGGGGCCGTACGGCTACCTGAGGATGGGGGAGCGCGAGATGATTCTCGCCTGCCTGCGGAGGGTGAGTCAGGTCCCTCCCCTGTTGAAACTGGTAAGGTTGAAGGGACCCCTCCTCCTTTGGTGGAGGGGGATGTCCCTGGACACCTTTTGGCAGAGGGGGATGAGGCGGAGGAAGAAAGTGGCACCGAGGATATGGAGATCGGGCAGGCTTCTTTGAAGCGCAAAATAGAGATGGCAAGATCTATGTCTCCCTCCCGGGATATTGGCACCTATTCGGACTCAGTGGCTTCGGTGGACTCAGAGGCGGCAATTGAGTCTGATTCCTCACAGGCCACCTCCTACATAAGCACTGGTCTAGTTGCTAACCTGCAGGAGGTGATGGGATTCAACAGTTCTGGCCCCAGGGGGAAGCAGGTAAGGACGGAGGAGGATTTACCCGGGATGTCTGGTGTTAACCCAGAGGAGGGGCCCAGGTCAAGGTCAAGAGGAAGAGCTAGGGGGAAATCTGCTAAGAGGGGTAAATGACAGGAATGTGATCCCTTCTTAACTTTTTGCTAAATGCAGTTAAGAATCTCCTCTCTTAATGTCAGAAGTATTGGGTCAGCTTATAGGAGAGCGGCAGTTTTTAAGATCTTGGCTGGATACAATTCTGACATTCTTTGCTTGGAGGGACTGCAACATGAGGGAGGAGCCTAACATTGCCAAGTGGACCCACGGGGAATCGGTGTGGTCCCTGGACCGGAGGAAGAACAGTGGAGTATGGATCCTGTTCAAAAATCATAAAATAAAAATTTTAAGGAAAGTGGAGGTGGAGGTTGGGAGGTGCCTTTTGGTGTTTTTGGAATATGGGGGTACTGTGTTTAAGTTATTTTGTGTTTATGCTCCTACTGAAAAAAAGGAAAGGGTGGAGCTTTTTTGTAAATTAAAATTATTTTTGGGTGGTTGGGATCCTACTATGATTCTGGGTGATTTTAATTGTATTTTGCGTGCAGGGGATAGGGGTGGGGGTGGAGTTGGGGGTAGTGGTGGTGCGTTGGATAAATCGGGGAAGGAGTTGGGGGAGGTTTTGCGGATATTTGGGTTAAGGGATGTAGGGGTTGGTGGTGGTTATACTTATTTTAGGGATAATGGGCGTATTCAGTCCAGGATTGACTTTTTTCTTGTATCAAAAAATTTAGATACTGGATCCTTTGCTGTTCAGCGGGAGGCTTTCACGGACCATGGTCGGATTGAATGTGTCGTAAGTATGAAATCTGAGGTAACGTATGGTAAAGGGGTATGGAAGTTGAATGTGGAGTTGTTGAATAATGAGGAGGTGCGGAACGAGTATGTTGTTATGTTTGAGAAGCTTAAGAGAAGGAGGAATGATTTTAAGAGTGTAATTGAGTGGTGGGAGTGGGTGAAAGTTAGAACGGAAGTTTTCTTTATTAAAAAAGGATGTGAGCTGGCGGGAAAGGAACGAATGATGTATGAATGGTGGCAAAAGAGGTTGAGGTATTTGGAAGATTTGAGAGAGTGGGGGGAGAATGTTGGGAATGAATAAGTGGAAGCAAGAGAAAAACTGAGAGGGTTTTTGGAACGAAGGGGAAGAGAGATTGTGTCACAGGCAAGAGTGGTGGTGAAAGAACAGGATGAGAAATGTACAAGTTTTTTCTTTAAAAAAGTGTATGGTGGAAAAGTGGAAATGTCTGAAGTATTGGATGAGGATGGGTGTGCAGTGAGTGGGAATAAAAAATTATGTAAAGAGGTCCGTAAGTTTTATACGGATTTGTTTACTGAAAAAAGAAGGGATGGGAGAATTGAAAGTGAGGTTTTGGAACAGGTGGAGGAGTGTTTGGATGTGGAGGATAAAGAAATATTAGGTGAGGATGTGAGGAAGGAGGAGGTGGATGAGTGTATGAAGAGCATGAAGAAAGGGAAAACGCCTGGGAGTGATGGATTGCCGGTTGATTTTTATTGTGCATTTTGGGATGTGATTGGAGTGTATGTATGTGAGGTGCATAAATGGAAAAGAAAGTAGCGCACAAGATCACTGTTAAATGACTCAAGATGTTGTAAGCAAACTGGCCAAGATATTGCTTGACAAACAATCAAAAAGGAAGAGTAAGATTCAGGAATAATGTCCCTTCAGTCCATGAAATCCAAGGGTGCGTGAGGTTAGTTACTGGATCACCATCCACCACCAGGTGTCACACCAAGTAATAGTAAGATTGGCAACTCACCAGAAATCAATGCTCAGGTGTTCTCACACAAGAGCAAACAGCGCAGAAGTGTTGTATGGATATGGAGCCACAACCTGTTCACCACAGCTATTGCTTGTATAAACTCCCTCGGTATTGCGGTATCATGGAGAGAAAGAATGGCCCCACATAGTGACGTACGTAACTATAGTCACTTTATTAAAAGGTAAAAAATATTGCACTCACATGTATAGGCACATCAATAGGCGTATTGTCCCATATCTATTGGCAAAAGGAAACCTAACTCGTCCAGTCATTCGGGCTAACTCCACGCCAGCCCTATGCTTTCAGGGTAGGTCCCCCCACTGTCATGTGATGTCGGATGTGTCGTCTGGTCACGCCCCGACCGGTTTCGTCATGTCCGACTTCAACTGGAGGCGTGACCAGAGCGACAACATCCGGCATCTAAATAGCCCTGCTGGAACGCTCTACGTCCAATCGGCAACGAGGTAAAGAACCGGAAGTTTCTGAATAATCCTATTACATCAATCAGCAACAACAACAATGGTAGGATGATAAACAGTGGTTTACGTAATAAATCCACGTACAATCCACCGGTGACTAATAATCACTGTGTGGAAGTATTCAAAAGTCTGGTCCTGCGTGATCTTCAGGCCCTGGAACCAGGGTTTGGGGTCATTAAGAAGTATAAACATATACAGGAGGGCCTAGACTCGTTGGAATCTCGTAAAGAGATTATCATCCGCCCAGCTGACAAGGGCGGGGGGGTGGTTGTGATGGATAAGCAGTTTTATCACAATCAAATCATTACCATGTTAAGTGACACCGCAACTTACACCAAACTATCTAAAGATCCAACTGGTGATTGTGTGAGTGATTTGAAACGATTAGTAGAATCGGGCTTCAGGGACGGTGTCCTAACAAAGAAGGAACGCAACTACTTAACACCTAGTGCGTGTCGGATCCCGATCCTATATACGCTGCCCAAAGTCCATAAGGACGCGACCAACCCCCCTCCACGCCCTATTGTTAACGGGATTGGGTCAGTGAGTGCCAGGCTTGGTCAATATCTGGACCAATTTCTACAGAAGAGTGTGGTTCAGACGAAGGCCTTCCTTAAAGACACCACGGATCTTTTTCTCATGCTGGATGATGTTGTACTTGGGGACGACTCGCCGGTCTTTCTTGTGACGGCCGACGTGTCGTCCCTGTACACCATCATCCAGCATGATGATGCCTTATTGTCCTTAAATTGGGCACTGAGTCGAAGGGATGATCTACCACGTGAGCAAAAAGTATTTATTGGTAGGGCTTTAGACTTTTGTCTGAGCCACAATTATTTTTGGCATCACAGCCAATTCTATAGCCAAAAAACGGGTGTTGCCATGGGCGCCAAATTTGCCCCGAGCCTGGCAAACTTGTTCATGTCGGAGTGGGAGGACAAGTTTGTCTTCAACCAGGTATGACATGAACTGAGATTGTACAAACGTTTCATTGATGACATCATTTTCATCTGGCAAGGGGCAGAGGAAGATTTGGTAGCCTTCATGTAGCACCTGAATACCAATAATAATAACATAAAGTTGGAGTTCCATCACAGCCCTAATGAAATCAACTTCCTAGATGTCACTATTAAAAGAGAAAACAATAGATTGAGTACGAAGGTATTCTTTAAAATGACAGACAGGAATAGTTATTTGGCGATACAAAGTGGGCACCATCCCAACTGGCTCAGGAATATTCCCAGAGGTCAGTTTATCCGCGTAAGGCGGAACTGTACCTCTGAGGATGATTACATGGAACAAGTAGTAGTTCTGAGGGACAGGTTTGTTGCCAAAGGGTATGATGAGAGTGATCTGAATAGAGAAATCACCAAGATCAGAAATGCTCCTAGACCGCTGAGACCTGCAGCGAAACCGGTTAAGATTGATGACGACCCCAAACAATGGAGCTTCTTGTCAGATTTTTCCAACGACTACAAGAGGGTTGAGGAAATTTTTAGACAACATTGGTCCATATTACAAATGGATAAAACGCTAGGCCTCTACCTGCTAAGCCATCATTTATTTACAGACGAGCTCCTAACTTTGGGGACCAAATCGTCAAAAAAGTACTAGACCCCCCTAATGTCTCCTTCTTCCTGGACATGAAGGGGTGCTTCACCTGTGGGAGGTGTAGAGCCTGTTCATTTACACCCACCAATTTCAGGAGAAGGGACTCATTCACTGTTCGGGCCATTAACAAAACTTTTAAAATTAAAAACTTAATTACGTGTGACACCACACATGTGGTCTATGGACTAATGTGTCCTTGTAATTTAGTTTATATTTGCCGCACCAAGCGAGCCTTAAAAGTAAGAGTGGGTGAGCATATCACTAACATCTTAAAGGGAAAGCGCGAACACAATGTGTCCGCACATTTTCGCCAGTTCCACCAGAGGGACCCTAGAAGTCTTCACTTCTGGGGGATCGAGCGTGTTACCCCGTCGTGGCGGGGGGTCGAATTGGGTGAGGGAATTATCCAAATGTGAGACCAGATGGATTTTCCTCACCCAGGCCCTCGCACCGACGGGGTTAAACATTGAACTGGACTTGAATTGCTATATTAGCGATTCTTAACTTTCCCTACCTTGGCATTCCTCATAATGATATTGCATTCTCTTCAATGAGGCTTTATTATTATTTATTTATTATTTGTTTTTCGTTATGAGGTTTTGTAAACTATTGCATTTTTATCTATTGCAATTTATCCATCTAGTATTGTTTTATGATATTTTATTCTGGTTGTATATGCATTTTATCATGCATTATTTTATCATGCATTGTAATATCATTAGTGTATTACATTTTTTATTTACGATATGTGTAGATTGCTTAGTGTATGTGTAGATTGTCACTGGCAATGCGCTACAGATCCATATCGGCAAGGAGTGGTGCTGTATTATAGCTATTCCGCTCTATTTTCTCTTCCTAAGTATAGGGTTAAGATTACTCTTACTCTCTGTACTATTCTTAGAGCTAAATTAAATGTAGTAATCCTGTAAGGGATGACTCTTTGTTTATGTTGATGTCGGAAGTTCCGCGGCGTGGTGAGCTGGGTAACTTCCGGTTCTTTACCTCGTTGCCGATTGGACGTAGAGCGTTCCAGCAGGGCTATTTAGATGCCGGATGTTGTCGCTCTGGTCACGCCTCCAGTTGAAGTCGGACATGACGAAACCAGTCGGGGCGTGACCAGACGACACATCCGACATCACATGACGGTGGGGGGACCTACCCTGAAAGCATAGAGCTGGCGTGGAGTTAGCCCGAATGACTGGACGAGTTAGGTTTCCTTTTGCCAATAGATATGGGACAATACGCCTATTGATGTGCCTATACATGTGAGTGCAATATTTTTTACCTTTTAATAAAGTGACTATAGTTACGTACGTCACTATGTGGGGCCATTCTTTCTCTCCATGATACCGCAATACCGAGGGAGTTTATACAAGCAATAGCTGTGGTGAACAGGTTGTGGCTCCATATCCATACAACACTTCTGCGCTGTTTGCTCTTGTGTGAGAACACCTGAGCATTGATTTCTGGTGAGTTGCCAATCTTACTATTACTTGGTGTGACACCTGGTGGTGGATGGTGATCCAGTAACTAACCTCACGCACCCTTGGATTTCATGGACTGAAGGGACATTATTCCTGAATCTAATGCCCCATACACACGTGCAGATTATCTGCAGACTTTTGTCTGCAGACTTACCTTTTCTATGTAGTGCAAGGGCCTGCCGGATTGCATACAAATTGAAAGTGTTTAGGTTTGACCTCATATTATATGGTTTTGGTAAGTCTGCAGACAAAAGTCTGCAGATAATCTGCACGTGTGTATGGAGCATTACTCTTCCTTTTTGATTGTTTGTCAAGCAATATCTTGGCCAGTTTGCTTACAACATCTTGAGTCATTTAACAGTGATCTCGTGCGCTACTTTCTTTTCCATTTATGTATCTGCAAATATTTTCCACTATTTGTTCAAGTAGCAGCATTATTTGTTTATTATAGCAGTTAAGAGACTGACTCCTCCTTAAGCGCAAAGATATTTTACTTGACATTGGGTGTCCAAGTTTATATATATTTTATTATGTATGTGAGGTGGTTAAGAAAGTGTTAGTTGATGGGAGGGTATCTGGTTCAATGTTAGAGAGCGTGATTGTTTTACTATATAAAAAAGGGGATAAAAAAGACTTGAAAAATTGGAGGCCTATTTCTTTGCTGAACACGGATTATAAAATTATTGCCAAAGTGTTAGCAAATAGATTGCGTGCTATAGTTGAGAAATTAGTTGGGGAAGAACAGGTGTGTGCGGTGCCGGGAAGATCGATTGTTGAAAGTTTGGTGAGTTTGAGAGATGTATTATGGTTATGTAAGGAAAGAAAGCAGGAGGTGGCTGTTCTGGCTGTGGATTTTGAGAAGGCGTATGATAGAGTATCGCATGATTTTATGTTCAAGGTATTGGAAAGAATGGGGGTGCCTGGGAGAGTGATTGGGTGGATTAAGTGTTTATATAGGGGGATGGTAAGTAAGGTGTTGGTGAATGGGTGGTTAACGGAAGAAGTAAGTATTAAATCTGGTGTGAGACAAGGTTGTCCTTTGTCACCGGTACTTTTTGTTTGTGTAATTGAGCCATTGCTAAGGATGTTGGTTAAAGATAAATGTGTTAAAGGAATAGAGGTGCCTGGAAGTGGTGGGAGGAATTTAAAGGTAATTGGGTATATGGATGATGTAACAGTGGTGTGTAGTAGTTTGGCGGGTTTGAGAAGAGTAAAATTGTTGATTGATTGTTTTTGTATGGCAAGTGGATTTAGTGTAAATATGCGGAAAAGTGAGTGTAAGGTGTTTGGGGAATGGAGAGATTTTGAACAATGTGGTTGGAAGTTATGTAAGGGAAGTGTGAAGATTTTGGGTGTTAAGTTTGGTGGGGATTTGTATGGGAGAGAAAGTTGGCAGGATGTTTTGGAAAGAGTAAAGAAAAAAGTCCAATTTTGGTCCCTGAGGACCTTAACTTTAGAGGGGAAAGCTCTAATTATTAGATCAGTTCTGTTTCCTATTTTGTTATTTTTATATTATGTTTTTCCAGCACCAGATAGGGTTTTAAAGCAAATTATAAGGGTGTGTTTTGTTTTTTTCTGGTCTTCAAAGATGGAAAAATTGCGAAGAGAGAAAGTTGTGAAGAGCGTGGCGAATGGTGGGAAAGGTCTTGTGAATATTGAAACATTTCTGGTGATAAAATATGTGAGTATGTGTGTGAAATTGAGTGGAAAAGAGAATGTGACAGGGTGTATGGTGAGATATGCAGGAGGAAGTGTGTTGCGGAGGTTTAAGTTATGTAAGGTGGATTTGAGAGTGCCAGTTTGCTTTAATGCCCCGTGGTTCTATATGAGGATTGAGAGATGTATGCGTAGGTATGGTGTACATGAAGCTACGCGAGAGATTTGGTATGAGAGTAAGAAGGTGATGAAAATCTTGGAAGGGAGGGAAGAGTTGGAGATGATTGGGGATTTAAGTGGTGTGATGTGTGAAAAAGTATGGAAAAATGTGGCTTGTAAGGGTTTGGAAGATTGGTGGATAGTGAGGTGTGTCCAAGAGTGGGGTGTGGTAGAATTGAAAGAGTAGTGCATATATTTTGGGAATGTGTGTTTGCAAGGAAAGTATGGAAGAGGATGGAAAGGATGATTAAGGGTTTAACAGGTGTGGAGAAAATGTTGTACAAAATGATTTTGTATGGGTTATATAGTTTGGGGAAGGATGAGGAAAGAGTGTTATGGATAATAGTAAATTGTGTGAAAGAATGCTTATGGGATGTGAGAAATATTCTGATTTTTAGGCAAGAAACGATTAAAATAAAGGAGTGTGTGGCCATGGTCCGTGGAAGAATTTATAGTTACGCATATTCGGACTATAGAAAATGTGGAGAGGTTAATGCCAGAAGCATCTGGAAGTTGCAGGAGTGGAAACACTGGTTTTCCTAATGTTAATTTCTTTTATGCAAATAATGATCTTTGTTTTTTTCTCTTTTCAGATAAATATAGTGGACATGAAGGGACAGCGCGGAGGGATAGAATAGGATTTTGTTGTTTGTGTAGGGATAGGGTGGAGGGATAGTGTTATTTTGTATTTTGTGGGTGGATGTGGGATTTTTTGTATATATGTTTTTTCTTCTTGATATTTTGCCTTTTCGTGAACATTTGAATTTGTGGGAGGGGTGGTGGGAGGGAGGTGTCTCTGGGGAGGGTTTTTGGGTGTGTGATTAATAAAGTTTATATTCTTCATGAGGGGGTGGGTTTTGGAAAAAGGAATATGTTTTGTATTGTACATATCTTTTGGATTTTGGATTGTAATTTATGTTGGATTTCTTATGTATGAAATTTTGTTTGTAATTTTGTTGGATTTCTCATGCATGAAATTTGGATTGTAATTTTGTTGATTTTCTTATGTATGAAATGTTTTGTATGTTTTTTACTTGTTACTTTTAAATAAAAGAATTAAAAATTTAATATCGCTTCTCGGCCTTTTGGCTAAGATCAAGTGTAGTATCTGTTCTTATCAGTGTTGGTATGGAACTGGAAGGTTAGTATCGGTGGTGGCCGAAGTTAATCGGGGCGCTCTGGACGTAACTGGAGGACCGGAGTAGGCCAAACCAGAGAAAGCCGGATGGTTCCATTGCCTTCCTGATTTGAATGGGTCCGCCCCTGTCATTTTGAAGGGAGCGGGAAAGCCGGTTTCGCCAATTTTCCGGTTAGTACTGCTCCTGGATGTGATTGGTAAGGAATGGCGGATGGTGGTGGGGGAACCTTTCCTCCTGGGTTGAATCTGGCCTTGCAAAAGGCTTGTCCCCAGCTGAAGGCAGGTTCTCTCTAAGCTGTCTAAAATTCTGATGCCTCCTGATGGGATAGGGCTACACGGGGTCTGGCCGGGGGGCCGAGATAGAGAAAGCCCGTGGTGTACGTGCCCCTGGGGTGGCAGCCCAGGGGTGCCTTAATTCTCACCGGTGAGGGGCAGCTCACCTGAGTTTTTCGGCACCTTGGTCACTGCACCATCACACTTTTTCTGCACCTGCCTCTTGGGGTGGGTCTTTTGGCCAGCACCAGAGGAATTTTTTATTCCTGGCCGGGGGGCCTGCCAAGGTCTTGCACTTTGGCACTACCCTGCACTTCTCCACTTCCCTTTTCCCCACTCTGTTTTTCTTTGTTGTGTGTCACGTTTGTCCCTTTTGGTTGAGCACTTGCACGACTTGGATGGCGTAGGTCCTCGGGCCTGCCCTGTAAGTCTTGGGAGGGGGTGGATATGGCCTTCTGGCTTAGTTCGCCCTCTCCCATGGGGTCTCCCTTCGGGGGAGCCCCACCTAGTACTCGGGGTGGGCTGTTTTGGCAGTCCCCCTGAAGAATGGGGTCTGCCTGGCTTCGGCTGGGTGGACCAAAGTGAGTACCTCAGTCCCTGTCAGGAGCTTCGCGCCCCGGGGGATCAGGGTCAGGGCCCTTCCTCTTCGGAGGAGGGCCATGTGTGTACGCCTTGTGCACTTTTTGTGTGTCTCACGTTTGCGTGTGTGCACTTTTTTATGCACAGGGTGTTAAGTCTTTTGAGTGTGTTTCACACATCACGGGTTTAAAAAAAAAAAAAAAAAATTAATTTATAATAATATATTTGATTGCAAAAGTGGGACATTTTTTCATATGAATGCATTTTTATGCACTGATTTGTATGATCAGTATGACACATGGAGGGAGATTTACTAAACCTGATACACACAAAATCTGGTGCAGTTGTGCATAGCAACCAATCAGCTTCTAGGTTTTATTGTAAAAGCTTAATTAAACAAGCAAAAGTTAGAAACTCATTGGTTACTATGCACAGCTGCACCAGATTCTGTTAGGAAGATCATGTTAGGTCAGAGTGGCACCAAACAGACTGCTTAAAGTGGTTGTAAAGTCAAAAGTTTTTTTGATCTTAATGCATTCTATACATTCCATAGTATACATGATCCTGGCGCAGCCAATCGGGATGGCCAAACATTCAGGAACCAGAAGAGTCCTGGGTAAAAATGGAAGTACCAGCAATAGAGTGACAAAGGGGACTGCATCCATCACATCCATGGTGAAGGTTTCTTTACAAGAAAAGCATGTCATATTATTTAAATATGGTGAGCATACTAGCACATTATGGAAAAAGACCAAATTTGTAAATAAAATTGTTTCACTTTAATTGGGTCTATAAAGTATAAATTCTAGGGTATGTTCCCCCCACTCTTTTGAGCTGAGGAAACCACTTAGTGTGGTAGAATAATGAAATGCCTTCAATATTACAATGTCTATTTGAATGTCTCTTTCTATGCTATGATATGGATACATGTGAACTTTACCAAACAATCTAGCTAAAGTTTTTATCTACATATGTGAATGGTACTTTTTTTCTGTTGTTTGCCAACAAGTACTACTTATTGATTTTTTTCTTCAAATGAAAATTAAACTGTTATATTCCATGCATATATATTTTGATCTCTTATGCTCTGAATAACACTTTTTTGAAGTGTTAGTTATGCAGTAGGTTTTTCTCGGTCAGACAGGTGCTGAGTTTTTTGGTCTACATAAACAGCTTTTCAGTTTTCTTTCTGCTTTTCATTGTCAATCTCCATGCCTTGATTAGAGTTGTATGTGATGGTTTGCTGTGTTTCTGCTGTATTTCAGAAGGAAAAACTATAAAAGAAAAATCTTTACTGATGTAAACTTATCTGTTGATAGGTGTCCAGATGCCCCATAGTTAGGGTATCTCTGGAATGCATCCAGTGAGCATCCTGAGAGGTCACTGACTGACCCACCCTCGTCATCCTCTCTTGTCATATTAGTAATGGGACAATCAATCACAGCAGGGGGCCAATAAACCTCAAATGGAGCAAGCCAAAGCCAACTAGTATGGAAGCTACTCACTGCATTACAGAGATACCCAGATTATGGGGTACCATGGTTTCAGGGTCCCAAGGGGCTCCACATTGATGAGTATGAACCTAAAGGTTATTGCTGTTGGTGGGAAGCATCAGTTTACATGTTTCAATGGGGCCACAGATTCTTGTCAACATTTAGAGATGAATAGATTTTAAAGATTATAATTTTCCACTATTTGAACACATATTCGCAGGTAGGAAAACATGTCTTGAATACGGGACAACCTATTTCTGAACATTAAAGATCTAAATTTTGTTCATTGAATGATTATTTCTCTGCTTGGTGGAAAGGACTAAAAAAGAACCTTAGAGCGCAACCCCACTTTTGTTGAGAAAAAAAACATTCCCCTCTGGGTGATCTCTGTACATTACAAGGATTTAACAAACTTTGTTGCAGATTCCCACCTTTTGTTTTTCTGAAGAAATCACTGTTTGTTCCTCTGTGCCTCTGCGCAGAGCGGGTCAAATGGGAGTGGTTTCATATTTATCTATCAGCTTTGGCAGCTGCAGAGCTCTAATGAGGAAATCTGCTGGGCCTGCATCCCTTTAGATGTGTTCCTATTGGGGGTATCTCACCAAAAATGACACTTTGTTGCAGAATGACCAGATAACATATTATTTTGGTAGAAATAGTACATTAATCTATCTGCAAATAAAAGTCTACTGTTCTGAGCTCTTTGTCAAGGAAGTCTAGACCAGACTTTTTCAACCAGGGTACCCAGGCACCCTGGGGTACCTTGAGGTTTCTTCAGGGGTGCCTTGGCAAAATGCCTAAGAATTATATACAAGCCAGCGTGGGAATGAAGCCTGCCTTTTAGTTACTCAAAGTCACAGGTTTTATTGCGCACCATTACAACTTTCTAGCTGCCGGCATCCTAACTACCAACGGTATCCTCAGTTGATATAGAGGAAGTCAGTTGCCTGCATAGCATCCTCGTTTGACCCTCTCTTGCCCCTCTCCATCAGCGTTGGGGGTCACATTAGCTGAGTGATGGAAAAAAATTGAGGGAGAAGAGAAATATTGGAAATCTGGTACCAGTTTGCAAAAGTGTATTTGCTTTAGAAGAATAAATCATCTTTAACATTGGGTGTCTTACTTGTGTGGTTGTTGCTGCATTGTGTATTAGAATAGTTCTTACATTTTAGAATTGGGTGCCTTGAGACTGTCCATAATTTTAAAAGGGGTGCCTTGAGATTGTCTATAATTTTTAAAGGGTGCGTTGACAGAAAAAAGGTTTAGAAACACTGGTCTAGACCATTTGGGATCTGGCTATAGTCCTTACAGCAGAGAATCTAATGAGACAGGATCAAAAAGGCCTACCCAAATGTACATAAATAATTACATATATACATAAACTAGATTTTTATACCATTCCCTTATAAATCTGTTTGTACTGTATTTTGAAAGGTAACAAATTATGTTTATTTACCTATTATATGCCTTTGAACTTGCTAGAAAATTTGATGACTCCAAGAAAAGTCAGTTTCCTAGCGCAACTCCTTCTGTTTACTTCTTTCTGGGAGTGTCTATGTACTCTGTCCTGACCCAGCTCTCTGCACCTCCCTTTACCTCCCTAACCTCCTATTTATACTATATTGCCAAAAGAATTGGGACACCTGCCTTTACATGCACATGAACTTTAATGGCATCTCAGTCTTAGTCCGTAGGGTTCAATATTGAGTTGACCCACCCTTTGCAGCTATAACAGCTTCAACTCTTCTGGGAAGGCTGTCCACAAGGTTTAGAAGTGTGTCTATGGGGATGGTCGACCATTCTTCCAGAAGCGCATTTATGAGGTCAGGCACTGATGTTGGATGAGAAAGCCTGGCATGCCATCTCCGCTCTATCTCATCCCAGAGGTGTTTCATTGCATTGAGGTAAGGACTCTGTAAAGGCCAGTCAAGTTCCTCCACCTCAAACTCGCTTATCCATGACTTTATGGACTTTGCTTAGTGCATTTGTCAAATCATTTAGTGGAGGGGAATTATGGTGTGGGGTTGTTTTTCAGGAGTTGGGTTTGGCCCCTGAGTTACAGTGAAGGGAACTCTTGAGGCATCAGCATACCAAGACAGTTTGGACAATTTCATGCTCCCAACTTTGTGGGAACTGTTTGGGGATGGCCCTTCCTGTTCCAACATGACTGCGCACCAGCAAGGTCCATAAAGACATAGATGAGTAAGTTGGGGGTGGAGGAACTTGACTGGCACTGCACAGAGTCCTGACCTCAACCTGATAGAACACCTTTATAATTAATTAGAGTGGAGACTGCGAGCCAGGCCTTCTTGTCCTGACCTGACAAGTGCGCTTTTGGAAGAATGGTCAAACATTCCCAAAGAGGCACTCCTAAACCTTGTGGACAGGCTTCCCAGAAGAGTTAAAGCTATTATAGCTGCAAAGGGTGGGCCAACTCAATATTGAACCCTATGGGGTTCAAGACTGGGATGCCATTAAAGCTCATGTGCGTGTAAAGGCTGGTGTCCCAATACTTTTGACAATATAGTGTATATAGCTGCTGGTGAAGGAGCAAAGAAGACTATATAGTATTACCAGAGCTCAGAGTCTGCTGGGGCTGCTGATCTTACAATCAAGATAGCAGCGGCCAGCAGCAGTTTTTTGTCTTTTGTTTTTTTTTATGTACACAAAGAAGGCTTTTTATGGGTAAACTAGACATTAAGCCCGTTAAATTAACGGGAGCTAGAACATATGTGGTCAAACATTTGTAAAAACAGACTTGTTCCAGTAAGGCGTACTTTGCTACTAAAGTCAGTTTGCTTATAAATGTCCCTTTAATAGCGTGTCTATGTTCTGTGATTTTTTTTTTTTTTTACAGTAATGCACCTACAGTCGCAGATTTCATTCAGGCGTGTTTTGTGTCTGCAGTCTTTCTATTTGCAAATGTCCCATTCAAAACGTGTCTTTACGTTCCATTTTTTTGTAAGGTTTCGCAATCACACTCGCAGATTTTAAGTAGGCATACTTTGCTACTAAAGTCAGTTTGCTTACAAATGTCCCTTTAATAGCGTGTCTATGTTCTGCGTTTTTTTTTTTTACAGTAATGCACTTACAGTGGTAGATTTCAATCAGGCCATGTCCCTTTAACAGCGTTTCTACAGATTTGCTTTGCTGAGTGTGACAGTTTTTTTCCTCTGTTTAAATGATCCTTTTCCTGACAGCAACAGCTTTTTTCCTTTAAAAATTAATCATGGCTCTATTCGCATTTTTCACCACAATAATTACAGTCAAGTATAAGTTTCCTCATGCAATTCCAAGTATAAGTTACCTCATACAATGTCCTTTTAATATCTTTAAGTCTCTCCCTCATCAGCCTCCTTGTCTGACCTGTCACGCACTGTGCACTGCATCCCTATTGCTCTAGCAATCTAGCAATCCAATCTAGTGTCCCTAATGGAGTGCCTCCTTACATCAGTGTCCCCATCGGAGTGCCTCCTTACGTTAGTGTCCCCATCGCAGTGCTCCCTTACATTAGTGTCTCCATCGGAGTGCCTCCTTACATCAGTGTCCCCATCGGAGTGCTCCCTTACATTAGTGTCCCCATCGGAGTGCCTCCTTACATCAGTGTCCCCATCGGAGTGCCTCCTTACGTCAGTGTCCCCACTGGAGATTGCTCCCTTACATCAGTGTCCCCACTGGAGAGTGCTCCCTTACATCAGTGTCCCCACTGGAGAGTGCCCCCTTACATCAGTGTCCCCATTGGAGTGCTCCCTTACATCAGTGTCCCCATCGGAGTGCCTCCTTACATCAGTATCCCCATCGGAGTGCTCCCTTACATCAGTGTCCCCATCGGAGTGCCTCCTTACATCAGTGTCCCCATCGGAGTGCTCCCTTACATCAGTGTTCCCATCGGAGTACTCCTACCTTACATCAGTGTCACCATCGGAGTGCCTCCTTACATCAGTGTCCCCATCGGAGTGCTCCCTTACATCAGTGTCCCCATCAGAGTGCTCCCTTACATCAGTGTCCCCATCGGAGTGCTCCCTTACATCAGTGTCCCCATTGGAGTGCCTCCTTATATCAGTGTCCCCATCGGAGTGCCTCCTTACATCAGTGTCCCCACTGGAGAGTGCTCCCTTACATCAGTGTGCCCATCGGAGTGTTCCTTTACATCAGTGTCCCCATCAGAGTGCTCCCTTAAATCAGTGTCCCCATCGGAGTGCTCCCTTACATCAGTGTCCCCATCGGAGTGCCTCCTTACATCAGTGTCCCCACTGGAGAGTGCTCCCTTACATCAGTGTCCCCATCGGAGTGCCTCCTTACATCAGTGTCCCCATCTGAGTGCTCCCTTACATCAGTGTCCCCATCGGAGTGCCTCCTTACATCAGTGTCCCCATCGGAGTGCTCCCTTACATCAGTGTCCCCATCGGAGTGCCTCCTTACATCAGTGTCCCCATCGGAGTGCCTCCTTACATCAGTGTCCCTTTATGTGTCTGGGTCAGAGTTCCCCTTTAGGAGCCCTGGTTAAAGTGCCCCTGGTCAGAGTCCCCCTTTAATAATGCCGTCAGAGTCCCCCTTAATAATGCGGTCAGAGTCCACCTTAATAATGCGGTCAGAGTCCCCCTTAATAATGCGGTCAAAGTCCCCCTTAATAATGCGGTCAGAGTCCCCCTTAATAATGCGGTCGGAGTCCCCCTTAATAATGCGATTAGAGTCCCCCTTAATAATGCAGTCAGAATCCCCCTTAATAATACTGTCAGAGTCCCCCTTAATAATGCGGTCAGAGTCCCCCTTAATAATACCGTCGGAGTCCCCCTTTAATAATGCGGTCGGAGTCCCCCTTTAATACTGACATCGGAGTCCCCCTTTAATAATGTGGTCGGAGTCCCCCTTTAATAATGCGGTCGGAGTCCCCCTTTAATAATGCTGTCGGAGTCCCCCTTAATATTGCCGTCGGAGTCCCCCTTAATAATGCTGTCGGAGTCCCCCTTTAATAATGCCGTCGGAGTCCCCCTTTATTAATGCCGTCGGAGTCTCCCTTTAACCACCTCCCACCCGGGCCATAGTACATATACGGCCGGGTGGGAGTCTCGTCCTTCTGAATGGACGTTCCGGAACGTCCTTCAGAAGGAGAGAGATCGCGCCGCCGCAGGCACGCGCAGCGGCGCGATCTCGATGTGCCTGTGTCCCTAGGACACAGAGCAACAAGACTCGGCAGGAGGGCCCTGTGATTGGCCCTCCTGATCACATGACGGCTGTGACCAATCACAGCCGTCATGTAATGTCAATACAGCCGTTGTAACGGCTTCGATCTCTTCTCCTCCTGACAGATCCTGTCAGTGAGGAGAAGATCAGAGGATCGATTCTGCAGCCGGGGTGATCAGTGAGTATTTCTAATTACTCACTGATCACAGGGGGGGGGGGTTTGTGCTGGTAATCAGATGATTGATTATCAGTGCAGCCCTGGGGGGAGGGGATGCCACTAGAGCCACCAGGGATGCCCACCCATGACCACCAGGGATGCCCACCATGACCACCAGGGATGGCAAACAGGGCTAGAGAGCCTGCCAGTGGTGCCCCCCTATCAGTGCTGCCCACCAATGCCATCTATCAGTGCTGCCCATCAGTGCCCGTTATTGCCATCTATTAGTGCCGCCCACCAGTGCCCATTATTGCCCACCAGTGCTGCCTATCAGTGCCCATCAGTGCCCCCCATCAGTGCCGATCAGTGCCGCCCATCAGTGCCACCCATCAGTGCCGCCTATCAGTGCCCATCAGTGCTGCCTATCAGTGCCCATCAGCGCTGCCTATCAGTGCCCACCAATGCTGCATATCAGTGCTATCTATCAGTGCCACATATCAGCGCCCATCAGTGCTGCATATCAGTGCCCATCAGTGCTGCCCATCAGTGCCACCCCATCAGTGCCACCCCATCAGTGTCTCCTCATCAGTGCCTGTCAGTGCGGTGTCATCAGTGCTCATCAGTGCAGGAAAAAACGTATCTATTTACAAAATTTTATAACCTAAACAAAAAAACTTTTTTTTTTTCAAACTTTTCGGTCTTTTTTTATTTGTGCACCAAAAAAGAAAAAACCTGGCGGTGATCAAATACCACCAAAAGAAAGCTCTATTTGTGGGGAAAAAATGACATCAATTTGGTTTAGGTACAGTGTTGCATGACCGCGCAATTGTCATTCAAAATGCAACAGCGCTAAAAGCTGAAAATTGGTCTGGGAAGGAAGGGGGGTAAGTGCCCAGTATTGAGGTAGTTAATAATGTCGTCGCAGTCCCCCTTAATAATGCCGTCAGAGTCCCCCTTAATAATGCCGTCTGAGTCCCCTTTAATGTGCCCCGATAAGAGCTGTGTTTGTGTTCTCTAATCAGACAATATTCCCATATATATATATATATACACACAGTACAAAATGTCGGCTTCACAGAGTAATGAGACACCTCCTACTCTCTCTCTCTCTACTTATCTGCTTTGTAACCCCGATGGTGTACACAGAGCCTATGTGTGCTACTGAGCAGATAACTTCTACTGTCTGATTGGTAGGTGGGAGTGGTTTATGCAAATTACCCACAGAACTGCAGAGCTGATCACATGCTGAAGTGCAATGCTGTATTTATTCATTTCTAATATATATATTGTGCAGAATGAAATGCAAAGTCTTTAATATATATGTGCATTATGAAGTACATTGAATACAACATTTAAATGGCTTTTATTATTCATGAGAGAATTCATCACCGTAATGTGAAAAGGCAGTTGTTATGGGCTGGCAGCAGTGACTGCCAGCTATTCACACAGTTATGCTGTGGGTTGCCTCCCACAGTTTGGGATGTCCTGCCCTAACTGACTATAGTAGAGTAGCTTCTCGGCCTTTTGGCTAAGATCAAGTGTAGTATCTGTTCTTATCAGTTGGTATGGACCCTGATGGTTAGTATTGGCAGGGGCTGAAATGAACCGGGGCGCTCCAGACGTCACTGGGGGACCGGGAAGTAGGCACTGTCAGAGAAAGCCGGATGGGTCCGTTGCCTTCTGATTTGAATGGGTCCGCCCCTACCAGTTTGAAGGGAGCGAGAAAACTGGATCTGCGGCCAGTTAGTACTGCTCCTGGATGTGATTGGTAAGGAACGGCGGTGGCGGTGGGGGAGCCTTTACTCCTGGGTTGAATCTGGCCTTGCAAAAGGCTTGTCCCCAGTCGAAGGCAGGTTCTCCCTAAGCTGTCCAAAGTTCTGATGCCTCCTGGTAGGATAGGGCTACACTTGGTCTGGCCTTTGGGCCGGGGTAGAAAAAGCCCGTAGTGTATGTGCCCCTGGGGTGGCAGCCCAGGGGTGCCTTAATTCTCACTGGTGAGGGGCAGCTCGCCTTGAGTTTTTCGGCACCATGGTCACTGCACCTACGCACACTTTTTTAAGCACCTGCCTCTTGGGCAAGGCCTTTTGGCTTCGACCAGAGGAATTTTTATTCCGGCCGGAAGGCCTGCCTTTGTATCTTCACAAGGGCACTAATTCACTTCTCCACTTCCCTTCCCCCACCTTTTTGTTTGTGTGTGTCTTTTTCTTTGTAGTTTGTCACTTGCTATCACCTTTTTTTCACTTGCACGACTTGTAGGGTGTGGGTCCTCGGGCCCTACCTTGAGTCTTGGGAGGGGGTGGATATGGCCTTTTGGCTTGGTCCGCCCTCTCTCATGGGGTCTCCCTTCGGGGGAGCCCCACTTAGTACTCGGTGGGGGCTGTTTCGGCAGTCCCCCTGAAGAACGGGGTCAGTCTGGTTTCGGCCAGACAGACCATGAGTACCTTAAATCCCTGTCAGGAGTCTTGCGCCCCGGGGGATCGAGGTTCGGGTCCTACCTCTTCGGAGGGAAGACCATTTGTTTGCACACCCTGTGCACTTTTTGTGTTCCTCACGTTTGTGTGTGTGCACTTTTTTATGCACCGGGTGAAGTCTTTTGAGTGTGTTTCACACGCTACGGGCTTTAAAAAAAAAAAAAAAAAAAAGAGTAGCTTCTCGGCCTTTTGGCTAAGATCAAGTGTAGTATCTGTTCTTATCAGTTGGTATGGACCCTGATGGTTAGTATCGGCAGGGGCTGAAATGAACCGGGGCGCTCCAGACGTCACTGGGGGACCGGGAAGTAGGCACTGTCAGAGAAAGCCGGATGGGTCTGTTGCCTTCTGATTTGAATGGGTCCGCCCCTGTCAGTTTGAAGGGAGCGGGAAAGCCGGTTTCGCCAATTTTCCGGTTAGTACTGCTCCTGGATGTGATTGGTAAGGAATGGCGGATGGTGGTGGGGGAACCTTTCCTCCTGGGTTGAATCTGGCCTTGCAAAAGGCTTGTCCCCAGTTGAAGGCAGGTTCTCCCTAAGCTGTCTAAAATTCTGATGCCTCCTGATGGGATAGGGCTACACTGGGTCTGGCCGGGGGCTGAGACCGAAAAAGCCCGTGGTGTACGTGCCCCTGGGGTGGCAGCCCAGGGGTGCCTCAATCTCACTGGTGAGGGGCAGCTCACCTGAGTTTTGTGGCACCTTGGTCACTGCACCATCACACTTTTTCAAGCACCTGCCTCTTGGGGTGGGCCTTTTGGCCAACACCAGAGGAATTTTTTATTCCTGGCCGGGGGGCCTGCCAAGGTTTTTCACTTTGGCACTACCCTGCACTTCTCCACTTCCCCTTTCCCCACTCTGTTTTTCTTTGTTGTGTGTCACGTTTGTCCCTTTTTTTGGTTGAGCACTTGCACGACTTTGATGGCGTAGGTCCTCGGGCCTGCCCTGTAAGTCTTGGGAGGGGGTGGATATGGCCTTTTGGCTTAGTTCGCCCTCTCCCATGGGGTCTCCCTTCGGGGGAGCCCTACCTAGTACTCGGGGTGGGCTGTTTTGGCAGTCCCCCTGAAGAATGGGGTCCGCCCGGTTTCGGCTGGGTGGACCTAAGTGAGTACCTCAGTCCCTGTCAGGAGCTTCGCGCCCCGGGGGATCAGGGTCAGGGCCCTCCCTCTTCGGAGGAGGGCCATGTGTGTACGCCTTGTGCACTTTTTGTGTGTCCACGTTTGCGTGTGTGCACTTTTTTATGCACCGGGTGTTAAGTCTTTTGAGTGTGTTTCACACACCACGGGCTTAAAAAAAAAAGAGAAAAACTGACTATAGTAGGGTGGGGCGAAGTCTCTGCACTCCCAATGGCTGCAGTAGCGCAATCCCACGGACACAGGGACAGGGACAGGACACAGAGACACTTGGATTTTATTATGGGTAAATAACATATTTAAAATACGTTATTGCTTCTCGGCCTTTTGGCTAAGATCAAGTGTAGTATCTGTTCTTATCAGTTGGTATGGACCCTGAGGGTTAGTATCGGCAGGGGCTGAAATGAACCGGGGCGCTCCAGACGTCACTGGGGGACCGGGAAGTAGGCACTGTCAGAGAAAGCCGGATGGGTCCGCTGCCTTCTGATTTGAATAGGTCCGACCCTATCAGTTTGAAGGGAGCAAGAAAGCTGGGAAAAGACGGTTAGTATTGCTCCTGGATGTGATTGGTGAGGAACGTGGATGGCGGTGGGCGGGCCTTTCCTCCTGGGTTGAATCTGGCCTTGCAAAAGGCTTGTCCCCAGTTGTAGGCAGGCTCTCCCTAAGCTGTACATGTTCCAAACCTCCTGGTAGGTAAGGGCTACACTCGGTCTGGCCATTGGGCCGGGATAGAGAAAGCCCGTAGTGCAAGTGCCCCTGGGGTGGCAGCCCAGGGGTGCCTTGATTTCTCACTGGTGAGGGGCAGCTCGCCTGAGTTATTTTGGCACCTTGGTCACTGCACTATGCACACTTTTTCCGCACCTGCCTCTTGGGACAGGCCTTTTGGCTTGCACCAGAGGAATTTTTTTATTCCGGCTGGAAGGCCTGCCTTGGTTCCTCACATGGCACCATAGCACTTTCCCCACTTCCCCTCCCCCACTTTTTGTTTTGTTTGTCTCTTTTTCTTTGTAGTTTGTCACCTGCACTATCACCTTTGTCTTCTTTTTTGCACGACTTGTAGGGTGTGGGTCCTCGGGCCCTACCTTAAGTCTTGGGAGGGGGTGGATATGGCCTTTTGGCTAAGTCCGCCCTCTCTCATGGGGTCTCCCTTCGGGGGAGCCCCACTTAGTACTCGGTGGGGGCTGTTTCGGCAGTCCCCCTGAAGAACGGGGTCGGTCTGGTTTCGGCCAGACAGACCATGAGTACCTTAATCCCTGTCAGGAGTCTTGCGCCCCGGGGGATCGAGGTTTGGGTCCTACCTCTTCGGAGGGAAGACCACTAGTTTCGCACACCCTGTGCACTTTTTGTGTTCTCACTTTGTGTGTGTGCACTTTTTTATGCACCGGGTGGAGTCTTTTGAGTGTGTTGCACACGCTACGGGATTTAAAAAAAAAAAAAAAAAAAAAAAAACTGACTATAGTAGGGTGGGGCGAAGTCTCTGCACTCCCAATGGCTGCAGTAGCGCAATCCCACGGACACAGGGACAGGGACAGGGACAGGACACAGAGACACTTGGATTTTATTATGGGTAAATAACATATTTAAAATACGTTATTGCTTCTCGGCCTTTTGGCTAAGATCAAGTGTAGTATCTGTTCTTATCAGTGTTGGAATGGAACCTGAAGGTTAGTATCGGTGGTGGCCGAAGTTAACCGGGGCGCTCTGGGCGTAACTGGAGGTCCGGAGTAGGCCAAACCAGAGAAAGCCGGATGGTTCCAATGCCTTCCTGATTTGAATGGGTCTGCCCCTACCAGTTTGAAGGGAGAAAGAAAGCTGGGGAAAGACGGTTAGTATTGCTCCTGGATGTAATTGGTGAGGAATTGGGATGGCGGTGGGAGGGCTTTTCCTCCTGGGTTGAAACTGGCCTTGCAAAAGGCTTGTCCCCAGTTGAAGGCAGGCTCTCTCTAAGCTGTCCACGTTCCAAACCTCCTGGTAGGTAAGGGCTACACTCGGTCTGGCCATTGGGCCGGGGTAGAAAAAGCCCGTAGTGTATGTGCCCCTGGGGTGGCAGCCCAGGGGTGCCTTAATTCTCACTGGTGAGGGGCAGCTCGCCTTGAGTTTTTCGGCACCATGGTCACTGCACCTACGCACACTTTTTTAAGCACCTGCCTCTTAGGCAAGGCCTTTTGGCTTCGACCAGAGGAATTTTTATTCCGGCCGGAAGGCCTGCCCTTGTATTTTCACAAGGGCACTAATTCACCTCTCCACTTCCCCTTCCCCACCTTTTTGTTTATGTGTGCTTTTTCTTTGTAGTTTGTCACTTTCTATCACTTTTTTTTTCACTGCATGACTTGTAGGGTGTGGGTCCTCGGGCCCTGCCTTGAGTCTTGGGAGGGGGTGGATATGGCCTTTTGGCTTAGTCCGCCCTCTCTCATGGGGTCTCCCTTCGGGGGAGCCCCACTTAGTACTCGGTGGGGGCTGTTTCGGCAGTCCCCCTGAAGAACGGTGTCAGTCTGGTTTCGGCCAGACAGACCATGAGTACCTTAAATCCCTGTCAGGAGTCTTGCGCCCCGGGGGATCGAGGTTCGGGTCCTACCTCTTCGGAGGGAAGACCATTTGTGTTTGCACACCCTGTGCACTTTTTGTGTTCCTCACGTTTGTGTGTGTGCACTTTTTTATGCACCGGGTGAAGTCTTTTGAGTGTGTTTCACACGCTACGGGCTTTAAAAAAGAAAAAAAGGAGTCCTGCCCTAACTGACTATAGTAGGGTGGGGCGAAGTCTCTGCACTCACAACGGCTGCAGTAGCGCAATCCCACGGACACAGGGACAGGACACAGAGACACTTGGATTTTATTATGGGTAAATAACATATTTAAAATACGTTAAATGCACATATAATCTTATAGTAAAGTTAATTCTCTAGAGACAGGTTCTCTTGAAATGCATGTAGAATTTTAAATGCATACTACTTAGTGATTTAACCATTTATTGGCAGTAACACCTGATTTAAAATGCTGATATAATTTGAGTTATGGTAGTGCAAGTGGAGAAGTGTAAGGCGATCCTTTTCTCTGTCTTGGTCCTAAGGGCTTACTCATATCTTTGCATTTCCTGAGTTATAGACAGTAAGAATTAAGAATATGTAATTGAACAGTTTGCATTTCATGGTTTGTACTTAACTATATTTTACAGAGTCTTTTTTGTGTCTGATGTGTGTGGGATAGTGCTGGACCAAAAGAAGTGAGGCTTGGTTTTGAGTGAAGTACATCATCATTCAAAGGAGCTGATATGTAATGAAGCTATAGCGTAGATGTACCTTGTTCTGGTCATAGGCTGCTGCCTCTGTGATTGCATTAAAGAGAACCCTCAGGAAATAATAAACTCTGGGGTGGGTTATGAATAAAATGTTTAATAGGAAATAAAAGTATACTGTATATATAATATATAATTATGTATATATAATATTCAAGGGTACATGTGAATATTAATTAAACTTAGGCACCCACACAAGATATTCCAAACTACAAATGAATAATCAAAAAATAGACCAAATGTTAGTTAAACAGAATTCTCAATGGCCAGTTTGCTTTATTATGTACAAAATTGGAAAAATCCTCAACAAAAGCTTTCCTATCAAAAACTGAGGAGAGTCAAGTACAAAAGTTCATATCTCTCAGGAGTCTTTTTGAAATTATTATTGGTTAATGGCATTAGGTGAAAGGCCTTCCCTTTCCTCAGGGCGTAAGCAGTGGATGTTATTAGAATCATGAAGAAATGCTTCAGGAGATTAACAATAGTGCTTGCTAAAAACTGTCAAATCTTGAACTGCCAGCAATTTCAAAAAGACCTCTGATAGAAATGAACTTTTGAACAAGGCCCTTCTCAATACCTATCCCAAATTTTAAAATCTTTCTTTTTTCCTTTTCCCGAGCAGAGAGGCGAGCACGATGGGCCACCAGCAGCTGTACTGGAGTCACCTGAGGAAGTTCAGCTAGGGATCCCGCTCCTGCCGCGTGTGTTCTAACAGACATGGGCTGATTCGCAACTATGGACTGGACATGTGCCACCAGTGCTTCAGGCAGTATGCAAAGGACATTGGCTTTATCAAGCTGGACTAAACGGATGCTTGGTTTTTTGGACAAGATATTTGGCTATAAATTAATACTTCGAATGAGATGTGCAGTTTGTACACAAGACCTTAAAGAACATACACATGTGAATTATGTTGGTTTACATCTTGCAGTTGGTACCCAAGACTTTGAAGAACAAACACGTGAATAAAATTCTTTATACCTTAAAAAAAGAAAAAAAATATATATATTTTTTTTTGTAGAGCTTTGGTTGTGTTTTGCATAGAGTGCAGTGTGAGGCATCCTCCTAGGTCAATTAATTAATGCAATTGTAATAGTAGGGGTCTTTTTGACTTGGATTTGTACATACACAGGTCTGAACAAAGCCTAAGAGCTTTGAATAACATCAATTTTCAGGGAAACTCTTATATTAAATGCACTTAAAATTTACATATTGTGCATTGGTAATGCTTTTACATACAGTTCCATTCATCTCTATGTCAAATATATTTTAGTCAAAATGCAGTAAAAATATTGTTTACAATAAAATAAAAGGAACCTAAAAAACACACAAGATGAAAATGCAGAGATGTTAACACCCCTATGCCTACAATGGCACATATCTAATCACGCATTTCAATTTCACTTACATTTAACAGCATCATACAGGGCTTAAAGAGTTAGAGCAATTTTGCCATGTAACCCGGAGCATCACTGACAATGAGACCTTTTTTCTTAAAAAAAATAAATTTGATATTAAAATTTAATAAATAACAATAAATAATAAAATATGTTTGAGGAAGTAATTACTTACTCCCTGTTTCACAAAAGCCGCATGTACAAAAATGTATGTTTATGTATAATACTCATACAAAAAAAAACTATTACAATAGGAACCATGTTGTGGATGGCTTATTATAGCACAACTATGTGGAAAATATGCAAAGAAAAAAGAGGAAAAATAAATACAGACAAATGTAAAATTAGTGGAACAAGAATTGCCTCCTAAAATCTAAAATTATTAAAAAGATTAAAAAATGTTTAAAACATTTTTACGCTAAAACATATTTAATAAGAGCAGTGTGTAAAGAAACCATGAAAATGCGTATCTCATTGTCCTAAAATGATACTGTAGTGTGAGCACTTGATCACCAGAGCACAGGGTGATTCTCCAGTATGTAGGAAAAATGTATGTATCTCTCCTGCGGGGCCCCAAAGTATGTAGGGCAAAATGTATGTGTATGTGGGGGCTGTCACTTATGCATTTTAATTTAATTTTATAGTACAAATATAGCACTGCATGCTGTAATTTAGAAATCATTAGGCGTTCAGTTAAAGAGTCTCACCCCCCACTAAACTACGCCTGATATGCAGCACTTTGTAGCCACACATAATTTCCACTACGGTGAATGAGGCATAGGTGCACAGTAGGGGATGTCAGGAGTGCCTTATGCCTTTACCTGGTGGGCACCTGCAGTCAAGTAACCCCCGAAACAGTCTTAATTCCACCTTTTGACTCATTTTACGTATATCTTACCTACAACCTAAAATGCAGTTCTGTAATGGCAGAAATATTTGTATCAGCGCTGGTAGCTTACCTCCCAACATTCTGAGCTGAGAAAGAGGAACATCTTTTAGCACAAAGGACACATTCCCTTCCATGCCCCCTAGTTACACAGATGATGAACATTTATTAGATTGGATATATCCAAAAAGCGTTAATTTACACCACTACTTCCTTTAAAATAGTTTTCTAAATGAGCAAATTTAGAAATATAGGTGATCGATAACGACTTTAATACAGTATACCTTTTTTTTTACAGTATTTTTTTTTTTTTAAACAAGTCTGTAAATCGGATCAAAAACATTGACAACTGAGGAAAAAATTGACAGAGGGATTTGGTTTCAAAAGATGGGGAGTTGAGAACTTTACTGCCAGTCCTTTTTTAAAAAAAAAAAAAACTAAACTCAACAAAAATGTAATATATTGCAGTAATATATTTTTATTTTTTTTAGTCTGAGAATATTTTTAGAAAGTACAGAAATTGTCCCTCCACTTTTAGGCTCCTTTCATACTAGCTGATTCCAAAGTTGCATAATTTTCAGTGCAACTTTGAAGTAACTTTGATAAGACTTTTACACTCTCTGGCATTTAAGTTGTGTCAAAGTTGGATTAAAGTAGAGCAGGAAGCTTTTCTGAAGTTGTAGCAACTTCAGTAGTGTCAATTAGAACGGCTCTCATAGAGATACAGTGGGGATCGAAAGTTTGGGCACCCCAGGTAAAAATTTGTATTAAGTGCATAAAGAAGCCAAGGAAAGATAGAAAAATCTCCAAAAGGCATCAAATTACAGATTAGACATTCTTATAATATGTCAACAAAAGTTAGATTTTATTTCCATCATTGACACTTTCAAAATTACAGAAAACAAAAAAATGGCGTCTGCAAAAGTTTGGGCACCCTACAGAATTTATAGCATGCACTGCCCCCTTTGCAAGGCTGAGACCTGCCAGTGTCATGGATTGTTCTCAATCATCGTCTGGAAAGACCAGGTGATGTCAATCTCAAAGGTTTTAAATGCCCAGACTCATCTGACCTTGCCCCAACAATCAGCACCATGGAATCTTCTAAGCAGTTGTCTAGAAAACTGAAACTGAAAATAGTTGACCCTCACAAAGCTGGAGAAAGCTAAAGAAGATAGCAAAGCGTTTTCAGATGTCAATATCCTCTGTTCGGAATGTAACTAAGAAATGGCAGTCATCAGGAACAGAGGAAGTTAAAGCAAGATCTGGAAGACCAAGAAAAATATCAGACAGAACAGCTCGCAGGATTGTGAGAAAAACAATTCAAAACCCACGTTTGACTGCACGATCCCTCCAGAAAGATCTGGCAGACACTGGAGTTGTGGTACACTATTCCACTATAAAGAGATACTTGTACAAATATGGTCTTCATAAGAGTCATCAGAAGAAAACCTCTTCTACGTCCTCACCACAAAAATCAGCATTTGAACTTTGCAAATGAACATATAGACAAGCCTGATGCATTTTGGAAACAAGTTCTGTGGACCGATGAGGTTAAAATTTAACTTTTTGGCCGGAATGAGCAAAGGTAGGTTTGGAGAAGAAGGGGCACAGAATTTAATGAAAAGAACCTCTGTCCAACTGTTAAACATAAAAAACAAAACACAGAGCGCTACGAAGACCTCCAGCATATGAAGGGTGGATGAACAGAACTAATAAGCAGCTGAATCCAGGGAGGGGGGGGGAGGGGAGGGAAGGGAAAAAAAAAAAACACAGGCAATAAAAAAGGTTGTAGCTGCAAATGGACATAAGCATAAAATGGTACCATACAATAGGGGACAATGGGATACCATAAATAGGTTGATGATCCTAAAAGGGATAAAGTCCGTGGGCACTGAGCTGCTCTTCCACAGATGAGGAGGAAGAATCTGTACAGACAAAAAGAAGAGGGGAGAAGCGCTCTAAGTGCAGACAATTTATTGCAGATAACAAGGCAGGTGATATACACTCACTAGACATGAAGACTGAAAAGCTGTATGTGTCAAAGCAATCCTGATGAAAGAGCTCGCCGGGTGCAGAGGACCCCGCGCATGCTCAGAAACGCGTCGTGAATGCCGTAACACATCGGACAGATCCCACCATCCCTGTGGGTGAGAGTGCCTCCATCCATCACTCGCAACACGGAACCGCAGATCCGAGCCGCTTGACCGCTCACCGCTGATGTTGTGGGAGACAGCCGGCTTTCTTCCCTCCCACCGCCAGTGACAGTACTGCATACGGCTTCCTGTGACCAGAGGACACCTTCCAGAGGATGGCTGCAGGATTGCTTTGACACATACAGCTTTTCAGTCTTCATGTCTAGTGAGTGTATATCACCTGCCTTGTTATCTGCAATAAATTGTCTGCACTTAGAGCGCTTCTCCCCTCTTCTTTTCAACTGTTAAACATGGGGGTGGATCAATCATGCTTTGGGTTTGTAATGCAGCCAGTGGCACAGGGAACATCTCATGAGTGGAAGGAAAAATGGATTCTATAAAATTTCAGCAAATTTTGGATGGTTACTTGATGCCATTTCTGAAAAAGCTGAAGTTAAAGAGAGGATGGCTTCTACAAATGGATAATGATCCTAAACACACCTCAAAATCCACGGGGGATTACATCAAGAGGCGTAAACTGAATGTTTTGCCATGGCCTTCACAATCTCCTGACCTCAACATAATTGAAAATCTATGGATAGACCTTAAAAGAGCAGTGCGTGACAGACAGCCCAGAAATCTCAAAGAACTGGAAGACTTTTGTAAGGAAGAATGGGCAAAGATACCTCAAACAAGAATTGAAAGACTCTTGGCTGGCTACAAAAAAGTGTTTACAAGCTGTGATACTTGCCAAAGGGGGCAGTACAAGATATTAACTCTGCAGGGTGCCCAAACTTTTGCAGATGCCATTTTTTGGTTTTCTGTTATTTTGAAAGTGTAAATGATGGGAAAAAAATCTAACTTTTGTTAACATATTATAAGAATGTCTAATCTGTAATTTGATGCCTTTTGGAGATTTTTTCCATCTTTCCTTGGCTTCTTTATGCACATTAATATAAATTTTTACCTGTGGTGCCCAAACTTTCGATCCCCACTGTACATGGCATTTCACATGCCCTGCAACTTGGGATCTCACAAGTCAGATCCTAAGTTGCACAAGTGTAAAAGGAGTCTTAGTGGGATTAATTGGAAGCAAAAAGGTTGTTATCTTTTTGTGTAAATCTCAACCCATCCAACCCCCCCCCCCCATGTAATAGATATTAACTAAGGCAGACATGTTGGAAGTGCAGCCTGGGTGGTAATCACAGCTCCCTCCATAGATACAATACATTGGATGAGTTAGCATTGCCACCCAGGGACAAGATGTGTATCTTTGTAGAATTACCAGGTGCATATAAAGAATAAAAAAGTGAAAAAAAGCAATGTTTATTTTGCAGCTTTAGATGAGGTGGCAGCATACCTCATCTAAAGCTGCAAAATAAACATTGTTTTTTTTTTTTTTTTAGTTTAGACACACTTTAAAACATGGCAGGAATATAGTGGCGCTAGAGGGATATATTACATATAGTCTCATACATCAGAAAACATCATGATATTTGAGTCCAATTTTTAGAGTCTATAGGGTTATCAAATAACCAGCAGCACCTGGCTGAAGCACCCTTAGAGCGAAGCAAGCAACTCTGTATAGTGGAAGAGAAAATCAGATAATAATTTAAAAATAATAATTTAGGAAATGGATAAATTATATGCTGATAAATCAAATCAAGATTTATAATTATAATCTATATGTGTATACCTAAGGAAATTAATCAATAATTCTTAAAATAAATATTGATTCATTTACTTAGGTGTGCGCATACAGATTATAATCTTGAATCTTAATTTAATTTATTAGCATATGTTTTATTAATTTCTTAAATTATTATTTATATAAAATTATTATTTATTTATTTTTCCTTCTTACAATCTTGCTGTTAGGTTACATAATTAATTTATCTAGATTTATACCAATGTATTATGAATGTAACAGTTGTACTAGGGCTCCCATATATCTGCCCGAGTCCCGCTTTACATATTAGATTACTGAGTAAAATTCCAGGCCCGCCTCTCCACTTGTTTCCCTATATCAGACTGACATGTCTGTCAGCCAATCAGGTCTGAGAAAGAAACCAAAGCTTTGAAACGCGTTGCCGCCCACTTGCATGTCAGCACAGCCTCTGTAGTAACATCATGTTCGGTCGGACGCCATCTTGCGTGTCATGCTGGTTACGGTGGCGATCGGCCGCTTTCTACAATCATCTGTCTGCACAGCCACAGACTAATGCTGCCACCCTACCATGACCATCCAGAGAGGCCCAGAGACTGACTGCCACTATGATATGTGCCTGTAAAATGTTTCCATTTGTGAGTTGCCGCTTGTCTTACCCTAAATTAAACTGTTGATTTTAATGCTGAACTTAGTCTGGTGCCCCTCTGTTGTTTTCCATTTTGCAAGAATTCAAAAGTACTGCTCTTTATCAAACAGGCAAATTATATTGCTAGCATCAGCACGAAGTAGCAAGTAGGTGTAGAGGGTTGAAGTGCAGCCTACCACCCTCTACTGGATGTTATAGTTTTATCCACTATAACCTTTTTTTTTTAGTCCTGTTTTTATTTTTTATTCTGTTTTTTGTTTTTTATTGGTTGAGCCAGATAAACTTGTGTCTTTTTTCAACCTGACTAACTATGTAAATAAGTAATGCTTATGCTGTAAAGACCATTTACAATTCTTAGGTTAGAATTTGGCACGCAGGATGCTTGTGAAATATCCAGTTATTTTTTTTCCCAATTTTTACTAAAATAAAAAATGACATCACAAAACGGTTTGAGAACGACTTAACATCACAATCAATTTTTCCAGATGACTATAATGTAGCTTGTTATGGTCCCCGAATACAGAAGTTAGAAAACACATCTTGGGCTTGAGATCAGCGGTAATGAAAGAGTGTCAGAGGTGAAAACCGTATAAGCTGTGATGCAGTAAAACAGGAAGGAGGAGGGGGGGTGGGGGGAATAAAATAAGAAAGACAAATTGCCTAATGCCAAATACCAGCAAAATGGTTTTTATGGATGTCCAGGAAATTATAGCTTGTGTCCATTAGTCCTTTCAGGGTTAATATTGATGTAGATATTATTTCTGTCTGCAATACCATTTCTATGAAATATTATGACTGGGATAAGCTGCCGCACTAAATCAAATCAATTGATGGAGCTGTTAGGAGCCGAGACTTTATACTGTGGACTGAGCATGAAATATCATGAAGATTGTTCCTTAAAGTGATCACTTAATCATCATTTGTCTGCTCCCTGCCCTATGCCTTCCACACATCTCTCTCCCAGCTGATTTCAGCTGTCATAACTCAATCAGCTGTATAATGATGCGGCGCTCGCCAGTTCTTACCTGTTACTGGTCTTGTAAAGGCCTCGGAGGAAATTATATTTATCCGCGCTGACAGCTGTCAAACGGGAAAAGGCAGGTTCATGTCAGGTTTTATATGTGGGATATGTATCTCTGAGATGTAATTAGGGGTTCGCTTATTGGAGGTGTATTAAAACGTTTTAAGTAAATATTCAGGCTTCTGTGGTTTCCGTACATAGTAGAACATGTCTTTCAACATGTCTAGTGTTTACTAAGATCTGCTGTCAGCCACATCATAAATAGCTGTCACTTTTGCTTATTCAAGCAAAGAGACTTAAAGCCATATGGGAAAAGTGGAGTAGCCGCTGCTAGAGGATACGTAGATTCTATGACAGTGAAATATGTAGTGATGTTTAAGCAATCTAGGAAATGAGATTTGGTAGGTTGTATTTGTTTTAGCATATTTCAGAATAACATGAGTTATGTTTGTAAAGTATGGCGGAGAATAGCTACATTGATAAAAATAACAGAAAAAAGTAAATGCGAGTAAAGTTAGTCATTTATTACATTAAAAATAAACTCATAGAAACATAGAAGAGTGACAGCAGAAATAAAAAAATGTAGCCTTCATTCAAACTGAGCGCAGCTTTGAAATCGTGGGACTTCATCTGAACTTGCACGATATCAAAGCTGCATTTCGGTCCGACTTCCGGAGCGGCTTTAAAGACATCTGTGCGGGTTCATGCACAAATGTCTATTGAAGTCGCCCCCGAAGTTGCCAAAAGTACTGCAGAAACTTTTGTAAATCATTGCGGCACCGCATTGGCATCGCATTGATTGGGTTGGTGCCATTGCGGGGAATATGCTGCGATTTGTCATGCGATTTGACCTCAACAGGGGCTTAAAGTGATTGTAAAGTCTCATTTTTTTTTTAGTTAGAATTTACAAACATGTTATACTTACCTGCTCTGTGCAGAGGTTTTGTACAGGGTGGCCCAGGTCCTCCTCTTCTCGGGTCCCTCTTTGGTGCTTCTGGACCCCCCCTCCTGTTGAGTGCCCCCACAGCAAGGAGCTTGCTATGGGGGGTACACGAGCCAAGCTGCAGCTCCCTGTGTCCATTCAGACACAGAGCAGCAGCCCAGCTCTCCCTCTCTCTCTTGATTGGCTCACTGAATTTTTTTGATAGCAGCAGCAGCAGCCAACAGCCCCGTGCTGCTGTCTCAGCCAATCAGGAGGGAGAGTCACGGGCAGCCGAGACACTCCTGCAATATCACTGGATTGAGGGGATCAGGTAAGTATTAAGTATTAAGAGGGGGAGGGGGGTTAAGGGAGGCTGCTGCACTGAAGGCTTTTTATCTTAGAAAAAGATAAAATGCATTAAAGAGGAAGTAAACCCTCCTCTGTAACTTTTACCTATAGGTAAGCCTATATTAAGGCTTACCTATAGGTACTGTAAATATATCCTAAACATGTACCGTTTAGGAGATATTTACCTTACATGCAGCCAGTGTCGTCACTGGCGCATGCGCTCTGAAGGAAAGGCCGCTGGTGCCGTTCCTTCAGAGTCCCGTGCCGTGACTGTCGGCTCCCGCGTGCGTGCACGGGAGTGACGTCACCGCGGCTTCGGCCAATCAGATGGCCGGATGCCGCGATCCCGGAAGACGGGCGACTGAACATGTCGCCCGTCATACAGGTGAGTGAGCGGCACAGCGGGGGCTCATTGTAAGGTAAGTATTTCATAATGAGCTAGTATGCGATGCATACTAGCTCATTATGTGTTTGTCTTTCAGGTTGTAAAAAAAAAAAAATTGAAACGAGTTTACAACCTCTTTAAGATAAAAAAAAAAAAAAACCTTCTGACTTTACAACCACTTTAGGCACCGTTCACACTAGTAGTTTTCTTTTTGTTCAACCCAGCAGGGCTGAATGAAAAAAAAAACCTGACAGCTCAGGAGGAGCTTCTGTACTAACTATCTGATGTTAGTATAGCAATCTCCCCTGCTGTTGTTTTGTGTTCTGACAGGGGGAAGGTCCCCTGCCAAAATACTCTCTCAGCAGTCTCAGCCATAGGCTGAAAGCAATGATTGGGAGAGGATCGAGAGACCTTTCTTGGTCTTGCCCTTCCAACAGAAGCTGGCGAATGGCCGGGTTCTGTCAGACCAACTCCAGTACACACGGGCCGAATGTCGGCCAGTTTCTATTAAGCCTGGCCATTGCCGCCCGACATTTAGCCCGTGTGTACTAGGCCTAAGTGGTCCATCGAGACTTCCCCAATTTTTATGTATAGGTTTTTTTGTTTTGTATAAATCTATATTTGTCTCAAACATGTTTGAATCCACTTACTGTTGACTGACTCACTACCTTTGCTGGAAGTCTATTCCAAGCATTGACTACCCTTTCAGTAAAAAAACATTTTTTAAGGTTAGTTGTGAACTTTTCTCCGTTTTTTTTTTAGGTCATGTCACTGTGTTCTTGATCCTAGCTTCATACTAAAAATACTGTCCTTCTCAACCTCATCCATGCCCTTGATTTATTTAAAGATGTATGTCTCCCCTTGGAACCTTTAAATACATCCAGGCAGACAGCTAAATACAAATACATATACCAGAGAAGTTTTACCTGCCAAAGGAATTGTATTTCTGTACATCCGGTCCTCAGGTTTTTGCTCTGCCACACAGCACAATTATGCCTCACAAGGCAGGAGACCTGACCTTTCTTAGCTGCAGTTTCACTTTCACTTGCATGTCTCCTCTCTGCTGTCAGCCTGTGACTGGACAGTAAAAAGTGAAGCAGTGAGTTTATGAGCCTACTCTCTCCTCCTATCACTATCATCCTCTCCTTCTTGCACTGTACCACACCAGGATTCCTTGTGCAGCTTTTCCCTCTCTGAGTCTGAGAACTGATGCACATGGACTTCAAGAAGCTGGTAACAAATCACATTTAGGTACTTACTTAAGTAATTCTTTAGATTAAAACAATATTAAATGGTATATATTAATGATTACAGAGCTGCATTCGTTTGCACCATTTCTATCTACCCAAAGTTCAGGTTTAAAGTTGCCTGCTAGAAAGGTAAGTACATAGTAGTTAAACGAGAGTATTGGGTGGAGGGGAAAACCTGAATACAAAATTCTGGCACTGTCCCCTAATAGAATGAGAAATTCAAAGTGTATTCCAGGTCTCACTGGGGAAAAAAAAGGGAAAGGGAAGGGGAGGGAAGGGGGGGGGGGGGAGACAGGGAGACACTGGAAAATGGGGATTTGGAAAAAAAAACAAAGCTAAAAAAGATGATAGCTAAAAACCATGAGTTTTTATTTTTTTGTCAAGAAAGGATTAAAGTAGCAAACATATGTTGCATATAAAAACTATTTCATGTTCTGAATATCAACATACAATACAAATATCTTAAAGTTGGGTGATCTCAATAAAGAGTACGGATTGACGCGTTTCGCCCACAATGCGAGCTTCTTCAGGATCCAATTTCCAATTTGTATATGCCTTGTAATAAGTAAATCAATATGAGGTAAGTATCAATTTCCAATATGTAAAAATAAAATAAAGGGACATTACATATATGTCGGAAGCATCATACTAACAAGCCTACAATCGGCCGATCGGTCGTCGGCCTAATGTTTATGGCCGACAATCGGTACGTGTGTACGAGGCTTAAGGCTGGCCATACATGTTCCAATTTTCTTACAATTTTCTGTCCAATTTTCTTGAAATTTACCTTCAAGTATGTAGTACAAAGGCCTGCCTAATTGGATACAAGTGAATGTGTTTTTTAGCTTTGACCTCACATTATGTGGTTTGTGGTAGATCTACCAGAAAATTGTACAACAAATTGTACATGAATGAACATGTATGGCCAGCTTAATGGGCCATACACACTATAATGCCTCGTACACACGTACCAATCTTCGGCCGTAAATATTCGGCCGACGACCAATCGGCCGATTGTAGGCGTGTTAGTATGATGCTTCCGACAGCCGACAGTGCATTTTCGGCCGAACAGAATCTGTCGTGCAGGCATTAAAATTTTTGTTGGCCAACACCAGAACGGCCGATTGTTCCCCAGTCAGTACAGAATTTGGCCGACAATCGGCTGATTTGCAAGACTGGGCATGCTCAGAAAAGGGCCTGCCAGATTGCATACAAATTGAAAGTGTTTAGGTTTGACCTCATATTATCTGGTTTTGGTAAATCTAAAGGAAAAAATCTTCAGAAAATCTTATAGTGTGTATGGCCCATTAGTCTAAATAAAAAAAGCCACTTTGTGCTCATTCTGAGATTATTGAAAGCATTTCCTATGTGTGTTGACTTGATGTAGTAATTTTTTATATATATATCTATATATCTTTTTTTTTTTTTTTGGGTTGTTGAATTCTGAGTTCTGGGTTTGCACTGCATATGTTCAATCAATTTGCAAATTCTCAGATTTGCAAGCTCAAACACTGCTATTTTTCAGAGTGTAATGTGGCTCTATATAGGAAGCAACGCTAATATGGCTCCCCACTCAACAAATATATTAATTTCACACATATACAATGTTTTATTTTTGGGGTGTTGCTTGTCATATATAACAACAGACAGTTGTAGGTAGTTCAGGGATTTGAACACCCAAATACATTGTTGCAAGGCAGCTGTGCTAACCACTTAGATATATTGGTCAGTTTATTTAATCAAGCTCAAGCTCAATACATATTTGCAACATTTTTGCAAAACACAATTTACACAAACATAATCACTTTGTTACATTTATTTCATAATATATGCCACTGATAGTTTCTTAGCCTATCAATTTAAGTTTAAAATACTAATTTTTCACAGAAATAAATGTTTTAAACACCTATATATAATTTCCAGCATGCAGGATTATTTTTAAAAATGTGTTGATTTTATACAGTTTCACTAAACTAGGTTAATTATTTGGGAATTGTGGTCTCTGAGGTTTTTTTTTTTTTTGTTTCTTGTTATCTTTATACCAAGCATACATGCACTGGCACCTTAAGAGCCCATTCACATTGAGGCGACACGACTTCGGGGGGTGACCTGTGAAGTCGCGTGCACCGCTGTGCACTGCGACTTGCAGAGACTTCACATACTGGAAGTCTATGCAAGTAGCTCCGAGGTCGCCCCAAAGTGGTACAGGACCCTTTTTCTAAGTCGGAGTGACTTGTGTCGCTCCTATTAGAACGGGTCCTGTACTACTCAATGGACCGCGACATACCGCGACTTGTCAGGCTGACAAGTTGCCTGACAAGTCGCGCTAATGTGAATGGGCTCTAAAAATTAATATAGTTTGATTCAATTAGTCCATCAAAAAATTTTAATAAATAAAAATTATTTGAGCTTGAATTGGGTCATTAGCTTTAGGTAGTTAAGTGGTTAGCACCGCTGCCTTGCAACAGTGTATTTGGGTGTTCGAATCCCTGAACTACCTACAACTGTATGTTGTTATATATGACAAGCAACACTAATACGGCTTCTCCCCAAAAATGAAACATTGTATATGTGTGAAATTAATATATTTTTGGGGTTGGTTAGATATAGGAAGTAACAATAATATATAGTTTTTTGCATATATATATATATATATATATATATATATATATATATATATATATACACATATGCAAAAAAACATATATTATTGTTACATTCTATGTCTAACCAACCCAAAAATATATTAATTTCACACATATACAATGTTTAATTTTCAGGGAGGAGCCGTGTTAGTGTTCCTTTTCATATATATATATATATATATATATATATATATATATATATATATATATACACACACACATATATATATATATATATATATATATATATGTGTGTGTGTATATATATATATATATAATATATATATATATATATATATATATATATAATATATATATATATATATATATATATATATATATATATATATATATATATATATATATATATATATATATATATTTATGTATAGATATATATTTTTTTGTGATTCATATATATATATATATATATATATATATAGACATACATAGATATGTGCAAAAAAAAAATTAAAAAAAAAAAAATTTATTAGCGCCGGAATAGCGCCGTTTTACCACGAATTTGCGGCGGTATTTGCCGCAAATTCAATAAAACTCCCACTAACGTTTTCAAAAACGTTATTTTCAGCCTAGTTTTTGGTTTGGAGCATGCTCACATGGGCTATCTGCCAGAAATTGACTCTGGAGCTATTTTTGCATTTTACACTTTTATTAATATCTTTTTTTCTACTTAACATTTTCACACAGTTTAAAAGCAGTTTAGCTCAAAATCATATAACACATCTTTCCCACACATTTTTTATTTTTTTCCTGCCATATTTTGTGATTTTGAAAAAATTAGTCCACCTTTTAGCTGGACTGTTTTTAAGTCCAGTCCTGACATTAGTTGATCTTAATGAATCTCACAGTTGGCGTTATTTTCCGCCCGCCGTTTTTTGAATACCAATTTCAGACTTAAAAATTTGCCGGTTCGCAAAATCCCGCCGAAACGCCAATTCGCCGTACTATGAATCAGGCCCTAAATTACAATTAGATGTACCACAAATGAGGGAAGTGAAAAGAAACAGGCAAAAATAAATAAATAAAAAAATCGTACACCAACCTGTACCTGGGGGGGTTGGAGTGCTGACTTTTTTCTTCTGAGTCTCTTCTGTGGTATCTCTGCAACATTGATACACGAGGAAGATACATCAACAATATTTTTATTTTGTGGTCTGGCACTGATGACCTCTTATAATAAAACGTAAAAGTGTAGCGCTAAAGAAAAAACATTGATAATCATAAAAGTAATAAATTAGTGTCCAAATGAATAAATCACTAATAATCACAATAATGTGTTTAAAAATGTCCAATTGAGTGAGTCCCCAACAAAAGAACTGATGTGGAGAAAAAACATATATCCGCAAAGTGCAATAATCCAAGGGGGGGAGGGATTCTTCCCGGGACACCAAGGGTACGTGAAGGAAGGGAACACCTCTGTGATGAAATATGATAAGCAGCTTACCAGATTTCCATGGCTGCTCAGATTAGTGAGTCAGCCTCTCCCAGCTGTTTAATCCAAACCACTGAAGGTCAGAAATTATATAGGTACTTTGTCAGCTCCAAGGAACCACCACTCAAGATACAGGAGGATCAGTATAGGATTGGCACTCATCAATATATGTCATCAGTCATAAATGAATCTACTGCTTTGGATTCCCCATCATTTTTTGTGTCAGTGAGAATGATCACCAGGACAAATCGAGAGGGTGCATCAGGTGATTTAGCATATGCAAAAGCCAAGTTTCAATCCAACACCAAACATAGGGACATGTTGGTTGATTTTGTGTTGGCTGCTGATATTTATTATTCCTTTTTATTCATTATACTAGCGCGGAAATTTTATTTTTTTATTCTTACTGATGACCTCTTGAGAGATTTCATTCAGGAACTCAAAAACAACACTTTTAACCTACAATTTACCTTTACTTATGACACTCAACAAATCTCTGTTTTGGATTTAAATGTATATAAGGGGCCTAACAACATTCTAGCTACTATCCTCTACCTGAAACCTACCGCTACAAATTCTTTATTACATGCTCACAGCAGTCATCTGAAACATGTGATTCAGGGGATTCCAATGGGACAATATTGTAAGATTCATAGAATTTGCTCCTACTTGGAAAATTATGAGCAAGAGGATTTGTGACAATGGTGTCTAAGTAGAGTTTATAGCAAATAAAGTGTAAAAACAGCATATCGGAGAGCTAAAACTAGCTCTTGTGATCTGCTACTATTTCAGGGAGAAAAATACATATCTTCCAATAAAACAAGACTATTACGTGTCGATCTGTACCCTTTTTGGGTTCACCCAACTTTCAGATATTTGTATTGTATGGTGACATACAGAACATGAAATCATTTTTATGTATAACATATGTTTGCTATTTTAATCTTTTCTTGTCATAAAATAAAAACTCATGGTTTTCAGCAATTTTCTTTTTTAGCATTTTTTTCTTTTTTTTGGGCACACTCAGATTCCCATTTTCCAGTGTTTCCCTGTTATTCCATTCCCCCTTCCCTCCTCTTCCTTTTCCCTCCCCAGTGAGACCTGGAATTCATTTTATTTTTCTACCTTTAGTAGGTATTTAGAGGCTTCCTCCCTTTTTTGTTTTGCAGAGCCAAAAGGTCACTTTAATGTACACCCAATATCTGTCTCACGTCCCAATGATCTATTTGACAAGTAGGTTTGCAACACTCAGGTGCATATTTATAAAGCAGTAAATGTAATTTTCGCCAAATATTCACTGGTGGTGAATCAGTCACTGTCATTTAAAACACATCCACCTGGAAGATTTACCCGCAGTGAATGTTGAATGACAGATTTGTTGCTTTATATATATACCCCTTTAAGTGGTATTAAAAGCAAACATTTAAACTATTGAAGCTTATTAATCTTTAAATGTGGTGACTGCATTCGTTTTTTTTTTCCTTTATATTCCCCTCGTGATAGTGACCAGTATCACACTTGCTGTCTTAAGGTGTCTCCACTCTGGATGGAGGAACAATAGTTTTATGTAGTGTAGTGTTATGCAGTAGTGTTATGCCTCGTACACATGATCAGATATTTGGACTACTTATCATTCGCATTTTGATGCATGATACTAATATCGAATTCAACAATGCGTACTAAACGTATGATTTTTTTGGACGGTTCTGGAAAAGCTTCCTGGTTGCATAGCTACATATCGGATAGTGCAAAACAAAAACGATGGCAGCCAGGCTTTTACCGGGTTATTTTCGTGTTTCTGATCATGCGTGGTCTTTGTCTATCGATTTTTAGCGATCGCATACTGAACTGATTAAACGATTGTCATTCGCTAGGCTATCGTACGACAAAAGTTTTCATGTTTGTCCCTTCGGATATTGTTGGACTAAATGTGATCAGCTGTCGAAAGCTGTGTACTAACATTCAGATTATCGTGTGATCAATTAGAAATAATTTTTTTTTGTACAATTATCTGATCGTGTGTACGAGGCATTAGCAAGATTTAGATGGGCTTGGTTAAAAAAATTAAAGCTGCACTACAGAAAACACTGTGTAAGCAGTTACATCAACCATGTCTTCTCTTTTGGGATAAAGGTTTTGCATAAATGAACAAAATCTGACCATTGTGAGCATCCCTGTCAGTGTTAAATGGTTTGTCTCAACCCTCCAACTGCCACTTTTGCTGGCCAGCCCATTCTGTTGAAACAAATTGAAAAATAGCAGACTTAATTGAATGAATCACTAGTTGAAAATAAAGGAAAAAGCCTAAAAAAGAAAATGAATGCAGCCATCAAATCTAAGAATTGGTAAGCTGCATTATATTAAATGTATTGTTTGTGGGTTTTTTACAGCTTTAACATATATAGTATAACCACATTTTTTCTTTTAGCTTTGGGCAGAATGGGGGAAATGTCAAAATCTCTTATTTGTCAGGTTTTAATTGCTGTCTGTATTTTCGATGAATAGATTCACTCTTTATTTGTTTTTGGTAACCCTGTCATTGGGAAAAAAATTGATGAAATTACAAAATGTTAGAACTGTCACCCAAACAGGCATAGAGGGTAAATCCCCAAGCGTGGCAACCTCTTCTGCTGACATCCAGCTAAGAGGGGATTTATCATCACTTTAAAAATATTTAGTTGGTTCCTATTGTGTCTCCAGAGTAGGAAGTGAAAGGGTATCTTGCACATGGGGCATAATCTAACCAAAATAACAACGTAAGAAAATAGATTTGGCTATGGATATTCTTTAACCACTTAAAGACCACTTAAATACCTAAAAATATTAGTATAGTAACAGTGCATATTTTTAGCACTGATTACTGTAGTAATGTCACTGGTCCCCCCAAAAGTGTCAAAAATGCCAGTTAGGGGTCCGCTCTGTCCGCTGCAATGTCGCAGTCCCGCTAAAGATCGCTGATCACCACCATTAATAATAATAAAAAAAATCTTCCCCTAGTTTGTAGACGCGATTTTGCACAAACCAATCAATATACACTTATTGGGATTTTTTTTTTTACCAAAAATATGCAGCAGGATACATATTGGCCGAAAATGATAAAAAAAAATAGATTTTTAAATTTTTTTTGATTGTGAATATTTTATAGCAGAAAGTAAAAAATATATTTTTTTTCTCAGAATTGTCGCTCTTTTTTTTTTATAGCATAAAAAACGCACAGGTGATCAAATACTACCAAAAGAAAGCTCTATTTGTGGGGAAATAAAGTCATCAATTTTATTTGAATACAGTGTCGCACGACCGCACAATTGTCAGTTAAAATAATGCAGTGCCATATTGCAAAAAGTGGCCTGGTCATTAAGGGGGTAAAACCTTCCGGACCAGAAGTGGTTAAACAATTGAAAAATTAACCAATAAATCAATTAGAAATGCACTCCCAAAAATAGGATTTGGGTGAGGGACTAATCCAGTATATAATCAGGCCAAAGACTAGAGAAATGTCCGGACTATACCTCACCAGAGGCATGGGACTTTAAAGGTATGGTGGTAACAATTATCTACACAGAGGACCACAGTGTATAAAAAATTTAATTTTTATTATAAATGCAATTGGTTTAAAAACATCAAAAAAGGTATAAAAACTGAAAATTCAGACATGTACATTTCAAAAAATGAGACAAGTGAATCAAAGGTAATAAGGTGGATCACAGAGGTCATACATGTTTCGGGAACACGGTGCACTTAGTCACCTTTATGCGCATGAGTCCTTTTATGGACAATGGATTCATTATAATTTTCTTGCCTGCACCTGGTACTGTTAATTGCCAGCCCAATACCCCATCCAAGAGTATTAGTATTCCTCTGACCACACTCTTGATACTTATTATTACTCTTTCGTCTCTCTCCCTTCCCCGTCCTTTGCATACTCTCCTTCCTTAGAAAATTGGATATATATCTCCTTCCTTCCCCCTGGACATTGCATCTCTGCTGCTGGTTATAGCTCGGTCCAGTGCTCACCCATCGGGAGGTTCCCCGTTATGCGTCAGAAATCCTTTTGACCATTGCCGTACCATTGTTATGCCTCACTTTCTGCCATGGAGCTTTGCCACTCTCAACAGATATAATCTTTTGTTAAAATAAATGGTAAGCATAATGTTATATGAATATTTTGTGTCTTCATAGGGAGTCATTACCATTGTGCTAAATTGCATGTTTGGATTTTTATGACTTTCATGATACCTTTATGTTCGGTTCACTAATGTATGTTATGTCTCACTATTTAGAATCAGTAAAAGGGTCACCTACACTTTGGGTCCCTGAAGAAGCCAAACATTTTGGCGAAACATGTAGGACCTCTGTGATCCACCTTATTACCTTTGATTCACTTGTCTCATTTTTTAAAATGTACATGTCTGTATTTTTGGTTTTTATACCTTTTGTGATGTTTTTAAACCAATGGCATTTGTAATAAAATTTATTTTTTTATACACTGTGGTCCTCTGTGTAGATAATTGTTACCACCATACAATCTATGCCTTTAAAGTCCCATGCCTCTGGTTAAATATAGTCTGGACATTTCTCTAGCCTTTGGCCTGATTATATGCTGGATTAGTCCCTCACCCAAATCCTATTTTTCAATTATAATTAAGGGATGTGGCAATGATTGGTGGTCTTATGTGAACCAGTGTTCCTCTTTTCTTTTTCTAGAAATGCACTCCCATTACATTAACGAGAGCCTAGGTTTATTGCTTTCCCATAATAACATGTCATATGAAATAATTAAAAAAAAAAAAGAAAGAATCACCTCCAATCCCTCACCTGCCAACACAGATCCAGCAGAAAAGGAGAGAGTCAGCAAAATACAGCTGGACACCCTCACAAACGAAGTGCACATAATTAGGGTTGAGCGGACACCTAGATGTCCGTGTTCGACGGGTTCGGCCGAACTTTAAAAAAAAGTCCGGGTCCGTGTCCCGGACTTTTACCGAACTTTTCCCGGACACCGAACCCCATTGAAGTCAATGGGGACCCGAACTTTAAGGCACTAAAATGGCTCTAAAACACCAAAGGAAAGGGCTAGAGTGCTGCAAATGGCAGCAAAACGTAATTAAGAGCATGGCAAGTGCTCTGCAAACAAATGTGGATAGGGAAATAACTTAAAACAACAAAAAAAAACAGAAAAATAAAACAATGTTCTTCTTCATCTCTGAAGGACGAGGCCCATATGGAGTAGGAGGGAGGTTGAGGTGGTGGTGGATGTGGCGGTGACATAGGCGTGCGCACAGGGTGTGCTGGGTGTGCCTGGGCACACCCTAATCACCTAGGGCACATAGCATTGCCAGTGAGGAGATGGGAAAGATCTCCCTGGGACCTGCTCTGCTCTATTTCTCCTTGCCTACAGGTACATGGCCCCGATACATTACTCTCCCTGCTGGCAAACACATGCATGTGTATTTCAACTTTGGGGTGCACACCTTAATGCAATAGGCTGCGCACACCTATGGGCGGTGTAGGTGGAAGCGGCGGTGGAGGAGGACCAGGGCCGGATTAACAGCATCATGGGCTTGGTGCTGAGGATTTTGAAGGGCCTTAAGGGCCGTGCCTTGCCATGCACCCAGAGGAGGAAGGGTGCAGCCATGCATGCCTAATTCAACATGGGATGCTGTCTCTGAAGCCCATAAACACATCCATGCATCGCCAACTGTCCCTCCTTGTCCGGCCTTCACGCTGTGTGGGGAGGTTCTGAGGGTGCTGCCTGGGGAAGCGAGCATAGAAGCCAGACTTCTGTGTTTACAAGTGACAGAAGAGCGGTAACAGTGAATATGGCCAACCCGGGGCCTATATAAAAGGTAGGGGCCTGGAGCTGCAGCTCCAATAGCCCCTACATTAATCTGGCCCTGAGGAGGAGGACGAGGTAGCCAACACTGCTTCTTTTCAAAAATTTTAAATGAGGGTACACCCCAAAAGAGTGAGAAAGAGCAAAAATGGAACAATGGGTGGGTAAGGTCGGTATCCATTGCTATTCTGCATAAGGTACGGAAAAGTCCCGTGGGATCCATGCCTGGTTCATTTTAATGAACGTGAGCTTGTCCACATTGTCTCTGGACAGGCGGCTGCGCTTGTCTGTTATAACGCCCCCAGCCGTGCTAAATACCCGTTCAGATAATACACTGGCTGCAGGGCACGCCAGCACCTCCAAGGCGTAAAGGGCAAGCTCAAGCCATGTGCCCAATTTGGAGACCCAGAAGTTGAAGGGGGCAGACCCGTCATTCACTACATGTAGGCGTGTGCACACATACTGCTCCACCATGTTGGTAAAATGCTGCCTCCTGCTAAGACGTTCCATCTGAGCTGCTGGTGCTGCTGTTTGTTGTGGCGTGCTAACAAAGCTTTTCCACATTTCGGCCATGCTAACCCTGCCTTCTGAGGTGCTGGCGGTGCCCTGGTTGCGTTGGCGACCTCCTCCTCCTCTATTGTTTGTACCCCTAAAAGGCTAGATGAGGAGTAGGGGGAGTATGGAACAGGCAGCACCCTCAAACCTTCAGAAGTATGAGATGAACCCCAACAACTTGGAAAGGTGGATCTCTCTCACACGTACCAACACAGACTATCCCCCAATTTAACTGATCCCCAAAGGTTTTTGATTAAATAGCGGAATAGAAAATATGATCCAAAAAAAGTGTATGTATATCACACGTACACAACCACACTAGGCCCCAATTACTATTGTTTGTACCCCTAAAAGGCTAGGAGTAGGGGGAGTATGGAACAGGCAGCACCCTCAAACCTTCAGAAGTATGAGATGAACCCCAACAACTTGGAAAGGTGGATCTCTCTCACACGTACCAACACAGACTATCCCCCAATTTAACTGATCCCCAAAGGTTTTTGATTAAATAGCGGAATAGAAAATATGATCCAAAAAAAGTGTATGTATATCACACGTACACAACCACACTAGGCCCCAATTACTATTGTTTGTACCCCTAAAAGGCTAGATGAGGAGTAGGGGGAGTATGGAACAGGCAGCACCCTCAAACCTTCAGAAGTATGAGATGAACCCCAACAACTTGGAAAGGTGGATCTCTCTCACACGTACCAACACAGACTATCCCCCAATTTAACTGATCCCCAAAGGTTTTTGATTAAATAGCGGAATAGAAAATATGATCCAAAAAAAGTGTATGTATATCACACGTACACAACCACACTAGGCCCCAATTACTATTGTTTGTACCCCTAAAAGGCTAGATGAGGAGTAGGGGGGGTATGGAACAGGCAGCACCCTCAAACCTTCAGAAGTATGAGATGAACCCCAACAACTTGGAAAGGTGGATCTCTCTCACACGTACCAACACAGACTATCCCCCAATTTAACTGATCCCCAAAGGTTTTTGATTAAATAGCGGAATAGAAAATATGATCCCAAAAAAGTGTATGTATATCACACGTACACAACCACACTAGGCCCCAATTACTATTGTTTGTACCCCTAAAAGGCTAGATGAGGAGTAGGGGGGGTATGGAACAGGCAGCACCCTCAAACCTTCAGAAGTATGAGATGAACCCCAACAACTTGGAAAGGTGGATCTCTCTCACACGTACCAACACAGACTATCCCCCAATTTAACTGATCCCCAAAGGTTTTTGATTAAATAGCGGAATAGAAAATATGATCCAAAAAAAGTGTATGTATATCACACGTACACAACCACACTGGGCCCCAATTACTATTGTTTGTACCCCTAAAAGGCTAGATGAGGAGTAGGGGGAGTATGGAACAGGCAGCACCCTCAAACCTTCAGAAGTATGAGATGAACCCCAACAACTTGGAAAGGTGGATCTCTCTCACACGTACCAACACAGACTATCCCCCAATTTAACTGATCCCCAAAGGTTTTTGATTAAATAGCGGAATAGAAAATATGATCCAAAAAAAGTGTATGTATATCACACGTACACAACCACACTAGGCCCCAATTACTATTGTTTGTACCCCTAAAAGGCTAGGAGTAGGGGGAGTATGGAACAGGCAGCACCCTCAAACCTTCAGAAGTATGAGATGAACCCCAACAACTTGGAAAGGTGGATCTCTCTCACACGTACCAACACAGACTATCCCCCAATTTAACTGATCCCCAAAGGTTTTTGATTAAATAGCGGAATAGAAAATATGATCCAAAAAAAGTGTATGTATATCACACGTACACAACCACACTAGGCCCCAATTACTATTGTTTGTACCCCTAAAAGGCTAGATGAGGAGTAGGGGGAGTATGGAACAGGCAGCACCCTCAAACCTTCAGAAGTATGAGATGAACCCCAACAACTTGGAAAGGTGGATCTCTCTCACACGTACCAACACAGACTATCCCCCAATTTAACTGATCCCCAAAGGTTTTTGATTAAATAGCGGAATAGAAAATATGATCCAAAAAAAGTGTATGTATATCACACGTACACAACCACACTAGGCCCCAATTACTATTGTTTGTACCCCTAAAAGGCTAGATGAGGAGTAGGGGGGGTATGGAACAGGCAGCACCCTCAAATCTTCAGAAGTATGAGATGAACCCCAAAAACTTGGAAAGGTGGATCTCTCTCACACGTACCAACACAGACTATCCCCCAATTTAACTGATCCCCAAAGGTTTTTGATTAAATAGCGGAATAGAAAATATGATCCAAAAAAAGTGTATGTATATCACACGTACACAACCACACTAGGCCCCAATTACTATTGTTTGTACCCCTAAAAGGCTAGATGAGGAGTAGGGGGAGTATGGAACAGGCAGCACCCTCAAACCTTCAGAAGTATGAGATGAACCCCAACAACTTGGAAAGGTGGATCTCTCTCACACGTACCAACACAGACTATCCCCCAATTTAACTGATCCCCAAAGGTTTTTGATTAAATAGCGGAATAGAAAATATGATCCAAAAAAAGTGTATGTATATCACACGTACACAACCACACTGGGCCCCAATTACTATTGTTTGTACCCCTAAAAGGCTAGATGAGGAGTAGGGGGAGTATGGAACAGGCAGCACCCTCAAACCTTCAGAAGTATGAGATGAACCCCAACAACTTGGAAAGGTGGATCTCTCTCACACGTACCAACACAGACTATCCCCCAATTTAACTGATCCCCAAAGGTTTTTGATTAAATAGCGGAATAGAAAATATGATCCAAAAAAAGTGTATGTATATCACACGTACACAACCACACTAGGCCCCAATTACTATTGTTTGTACCCCTAAAAGGCTAGATGAGGAGTAGGGGGGGTATGGAACAGGCAGCACCCTCAAACCTTCAGAAGTATGAGATGAACCCCAACAACTTGGAAAGGTGGATCTCTCTCACACGTACCAACACAGACTATCCCCCAATTTAACTGATCCCCAAAGGTTTTTGATTAAATAGCGGAATAGAAAATATGATCCAAAAAAAGTGTATGTATATCACACGTACACAACCACACTAGGCCCCAATTACTATTGTTTGTACCCCTAAAAGGCTAGATGAGGAGTAGGGGGAGTATGGAACAGGCAGCACCCTCAAACCTTCAGAAGTATGAGATGAACCCCAACAACTTGGAAAGGTGGATCTCTCTCACACGTACCAACACAGACTATCCCCCAATTTAACTGATCCCCAAAGGTTTTTGATTAAATAGCGGAATAGAAAATATGATCCAAAAAAAGTGTATGTATATCACACGTACACAACCACACTAGGCCCCAATTACTATTGTTTGTACCCCTAAAAGGCTAGATGAGGAGTAGGGGGGGTATGGAACAGGCAGCACCCTCAAACCTTCAGAAGTATGAGATGAACCCCAACAACTTGGAAAGGTGGATCTCTCTCACACGTACCAACACAGACTATCCCCCAATTTAACTGATCCCCAAAGGTTTTTGATTAAATAGCGGAATAGAAAATATGATCCAAAAAAAGTGTATGTATATCACACGTACACAACCACACTAGGCCCCAATTACTATTGTTTGTACCCCTAAAAGGCTAGATGAGGAGTAGGGGGGGTATGGAACAGGCAGCACCCTCAAACCTTCAGAAGTATGAGATGAACCCCAACAACTTGGAAAGGTGGATCTCTCTCACACGTACCAACACAGACTATCCCTCAATTTAACTGATCCCCAAAGGTTTTTGATTAAATAGCGGAATAGAAAATATGATCCAAAAAAAGTGTATGTATATCACACGTACACAACCACACTAGGCCCCAATTACTATTGTTTGTACCCCTAAAAGGCTAGATGAGGAGTAGGGGGGGTATGGAACAGGCAGCACCCTCAAACCTTCAGAAGTATGAGATGAACCCCAACAACTTGGAAAGGTGGATCTCTCTCACACGTACCAACACAGACTATCCCCCAATTTAACTGATCCCCAAAGGTTTTTGATTAAATAGCGGAATAGAAAATATGATCCAAAAAAAGTGTATGTATATCACACGTACACAACCACACTAGGCCCCAATTACTATTGTTTGTACCCCTAAAAGGCTAGGAGTAGGGGGAGTATGGAACAGGCAGCACCCTCAAACCTTCAGAAGTATGAGATGAACCCCAACAACTTGGAAAGGTGGATCTCTCTCACACGTACCAACACAGACTATCCCCCAATTTAACTGATCCCCAAAGGTTTTTGATTAAATAGCGGAATAGAAAATATGATCCAAAAAAAGTGTATGTATATCACACGTACACAACCACACTAGGCCCCAATTACTATTGTTTGTACCCCTAAAAGGCTAGATGAGGAGTAGGGGGGGTATGGAACAGGCAGCACCCTCAAACCTTCAGAAGTATGAGATGAACCCCAACAACTTGGAAAGGTGGATCTCTCTCACACGTACCAACACAGACTATCCCCCAATTTAACTGATCCCCAAAGGTTTTTGATTAAATAGCGGAATAGAAAATATGATCCCAAAAAAGTGTATGTATATCACACGTACACAACCACACTAGGCCCCAATTACTATTGTTTGTACCCCTAAAAGGCTAGATGAGGAGTAGGGGGGGTATGGAACAGGCAGCACCCTCAAACCTTCAGAAGTATGAGATGAACCCCAACAACTTGGAAAGGTGGATCTCTCTCACACGTACCAACACAGACTATCCCCCAATTTAACTGATCCCCAAAGGTTTTTGATTAAATAGCGGAATAGAAAATATGATCCAAAAAAAGTGTATGTATATCACACGTACACAACCACACTGGGCCCCAATTACTATTGTTTGTACCCCTAAAAGGCTAGATGAGGAGTAGGGGGAGTATGGAACAGGCAGCACCCTCAAACCTTCAGAAGTATGAGATGAACCCCAACAACTTGGAAAGGTGGATCTCTCTCACACGTACCAACACAGACTATCCCCCAATTTAACTGATCCCCAAAGGTTTTTGATTAAATAGCGGAATAGAAAATATGATCCAAAAAAAGTGTATGTATATCACACGTACACAACCACACTAGGCCCCAATTACTATTGTTTGTACCCCTAAAAGGCTAGGAGTAGGGGGAGTATGGAACAGGCAGCACCCTCAAACCTTCAGAAGTATGAGATGAACCCCAACAACTTGGAAAGGTGGATCTCTCTCACACGTACCAACACAGACTATCCCCCAATTTAACTGATCCCCAAAGGTTTTTGATTAAATAGCGGAATAGAAAATATGATCCCAAAAAAGTGTATGTATATCACACGTACACAACCACACTAGGCCCCAATTACTATTGTTTGTACCCCTAAAAGGCTAGATGAGGAGTAGGGGGGGTATGGAACAGGCAGCACCCTCAAACCTTCAGAAGTATGAGATGAACCCCAACAACTTGGAAAGGTGGATCTCTCTCACACGTACCAACACAGACTATCCCCCAATTTAACTGATCCCCAAAGGTTTTTGATTAAATAGCGGAATAGAAAATATGATCCAAAAAAAGTGTATGTATATCACACGTACACAACCACACTAGGCCCCAATTACTATTGTTTGTACCCCTAAAAGGCTAGATGAGGAGTAGGGGGAGTATGGAACAGGCAGCACCCTCAAACCTTCAGAAGTATGAGATGAACCCCAACAACTTGGAAAGGTGGATCTCTCTCACACGTACCAACACAGACTATCCCCCAATTTAACTGATCCCCAAAGGTTTTTGATTAAATAGCGGAATAGAAAATATGATCCAAAAAAAGTGTATGTATATCACACGTACACAACCACACTAGGCCCCAATTACTATTGTTTGTACCCCTAAAAGGCTAGGAGTAGGGGGAGTATGGAACAGGCAGCACCCTCAAACCTTCAGAAGTATGAGATGAACCCCAACAACTTGGAAAGGTGGATCTCTCTCACACGTACCAACACAGACTATCCCCCAATTTAACTGATCCCCAAAGGTTTTTGATTAAATAGCGGAATAGAAAATATGATCCAAAAAAAGTGTATGTATATCACACGTACACAACCACACTAGGCCCCAATTACTATTGTTTGTACCCCTAAAAGGCTAGATGAGGAGTAGGGGGAGTATGGAACAGGCAGCACCCTCAAACCTTCAGAAGTATGAGATGAACCCCAACAACTTGGAAAGGTGGATCTCTCTCACACGTACCAACACAGACTATCCCCCAATTTAACTGATCCCCAAAGGTTTTTGATTAAATAGCGGAATAGAAAATATGATCCAAAAAAAGTGTATGTATATCACACGTACACAACCACACTAGGCCCCAATTACTATTGTTTGTACCCCTAAAAGGCTAGATGAGGAGTAGGGGGGGTATGGAACAGGCAGCACCCTCAAATCTTCAGAAGTATGAGATGAACCCCAAAAACTTGGAAAGGTGGATCTCTCTCACACGTACCAACACAGACTATCCCCCAATTTAACTGATCCCCAAAGGTTTTTGATTAAATAGCGGAATAGAAAATATGATCCAAAAAAAGTGTATGTATATCACACGTACACAACCACACTAGGCCCCAATTACTATTGTTTGTACCCCTAAAAGGCTAGATGAGGAGTAGGGGGAGTATGGAACAGGCAGCACCCTCAAACCTTCAGAAGTATGAGATGAACCCCAACAACTTGGAAAGGTGGATCTCTCTCACACGTACCAACACAGACTATCCCCCAATTTAACTGATCCCCAAAGGTTTTTGCTTAAATAGCGGAATAGAAAATATGATCCAAAAAAAGTGTATGTATATCACACGTACACAACCACACTGGGCCCCAATTACTATTGTTTGTACCCCTAAAAGGCTAGATGAGGAGTAGGGGGAGTATGGAACAGGCAGCACCCTCAAACCTTCAGAAGTATGAGATGAACCCCAACAACTTGGAAAGGTGGATCTCTCTCACACGTACCAACACAGACTATCCCCCAATTTAACTGATCCCCAAAGGTTTTTGATTAAATAGCGGAATAGAAAATATGATCCAAAAAAAGTGTATGTATATCACACGTACACAACCACACTAGGCCCCAATTACTATTGTTTGTACCCCTAAAAGGCTAGATGAGGAGTAGGGGGGGTATGGAACAGGCAGCACCCTCAAACCTTCAGAAGTATGAGATGAACCCCAACAACTTGGAAAGGTGGATCTCTCTCACACGTACCAACACAGACTATCCCCCAATTTAACTGATCCCCAAAGGTTTTTGATTAAATAGCGGAATAGAAAATATGATCCAAAAAAAGTGTATGTATATCACACGTACACAACCACACTAGGCCCCAATTACTATTGTTTGTACCCCTAAAAGGCTAGATGAGGAGTAGGGGGAGTATGGAACAGGCAGCACCCTCAAACCTTCAGAAGTATGAGATGAACCCCAACAACTTGGAAAGGTGGATCTCTCTCACACGTACCAACACAGACTATCCCCCAATTTAACTGATCCCCAAAGGTTTTTGATTAAATAGCGGAATAGAAAATATGATCCAAAAAAAGTGTATGTATATCACACGTACACAACCACACTAGGCCCCAATTACTATTGTTTGTACCCCTAAAAGGCTAGATGAGGAGTAGGGGGGGTATGGAACAGGCAGCACCCTCAAACCTTCAGAAGTATGAGATGAACCCCAACAACTTGGAAAGGTGGATCTCTCTCACACGTACCAACACAGACTATCCCCCAATTTAACTGATCCCCAAAGGTTTTTGATTAAATAGCGGAATAGAAAATATGATCCAAAAAAAGTGTATGTATATCACACGTACACAACCACACTAGGCCCCAATTACTATTGTTTGTACCCCTAAAAGGCTAGATGAGGAGTAGGGGGGGTATGGAACAGGCAGCACCCTCAAACCTTCAGAAGTATGAGATGAACCCCAACAACTTGGAAAGGTGGATCTCTCTCACACGTACCAACACAGACTATCCCCCAATTTAACTGATCCCCAAAGGTTTTTGATTAAATAGCGGAATAGAAAATATGATCCAAAAAAAGTGTATGTATATCACACGTACACAACCACACTAGGCCCCAATTACTATTGTTTGTACCCCTAAAAGGCTAGATGAGGAGTAGGGGGGGTATGGAACAGGCAGCACCCTCAAACCTTCAGAAGTATGAGATGAACCCCAACAACTTGGAAAGGTGGATCTCTCTCACACGTACCAACACAGACTATCCCCCAATTTAACTGATCCCCAAAGGTTTTTGATTAAATAGCGGAATAGAAAATATGATCCAAAAAAAGTGTATGTATATCACACGTACACAACCACACTAGGCCCCAATTACTATTGTTTGTACCCCTAAAAGGCTAGGAGTAGGGGGAGTATGGAACAGGCAGCACCCTCAAACCTTCAGAAGTATGAGATGAACCCCAACAACTTGGAAAGGTGGATCTCTCTCACACGTACCAACACAGACTATCCCCCAATTTAACTGATCCCCAAAGGTTTTTGATTAAATAGCGGAATAGAAAATATGATCCAAAAAAAGTGTATGTATATCACACGTACACAACCACACTAGGCCCCAATTACTATTGTTTGTACCCCTAAAAGGCTAGATGAGGAGTAGGGGGGGTATGGAACAGGCAGCACCCTCAAACCTTCAGAAGTATGAGATGAACCCCAACAACTTGGAAAGGTGGATCTCTCTCACACGTACCAACACAGACTATCCCCCAATTTAACTGATCCCCAAAGGTTTTTGATTAAATAGCGGAATAGAAAATATGATCCCAAAAAAGTGTATGTATATCACACGTACACAACCACACTAGGCCCCAATTACTATTGTTTGTACCCCTAAAAGGCTAGATGAGGAGTAGGGGGGGTATGGAACAGGCAGCACCCTCAAACCTTCAGAAGTATGAGATGAACCCCAACAACTTGGAAAGGTGGATCTCTCTCACACGTACCAACACAGACTATCCCCCAATTTAACTGATCCCCAAAGGTTTTTGATTAAATAGCGGAATAGAAAATATGATCCAAAAAAAGTGTATGTATATCACACGTACACAACCACACTGGGCCCCAATTACTATTGTTTGTACCCCTAAAAGGCTAGATGAGGAGTAGGGGGAGTATGGAACAGGCAGCACCCTCAAACCTTCAGAAGTATGAGATGAACCCCAACAACTTGGAAAGGTGGATCTCTCTCACACGTACCAACACAGACTATCCCCCAATTTAACTGATCCCCAAAGGTTTTTGATTAAATAGCGGAATAGAAAATATGATCCAAAAAAAGTGTATGTATATCACACGTACACAACCACACTAGGCCCCAATTACTATTGTTTGTACCCCTAAAAGGCTAGGAGTAGGGGGAGTATGGAACAGGCAGCACCCTCAAACCTTCAGAAGTATGAGATGAACCCCAACAACTTGGAAAGGTGGATCTCTCTCACACGTACCAACACAGACTATCCCCCAATTTAACTGATCCCCAAAGGTTTTTGATTAAATAGCGGAATAGAAAATATGATCCAAAAAAAGTGTATGTATATCACACGTACACAACCACACTAGGCCCCAATTACTATTGTTTGTACCCCTAAAAGGCTAGATGAGGAGTAGGGGGGGTATGGAACAGGCAGCACCCTCAAACCTTCAGAAGTATGAGATGAACCCCAACAACTTGGAAAGGTGGATCTCTCTCACACGTACCAACACAGACTATCCCCCAATTTAACTGATCCCCAAAGGTTTTTGATTAAATAGCGGAATAGAAAATATGATCCAAAAAAAGTGTATGTATATCACACGTACACAACCACACTAGGCCCCAATTACTATTGTTTGTACCCCTAAAAGGCTAGGAGTAGGGGGAGTATGGAACAGGCAGCACCCTCAAACCTTCAGAAGTATGAGATGAACCCCAACAACTTGGAAAGGTGGATCTCTCTCACACGTACCAACACAGACTATCCCCCAATTTAACTGATCCCCAAAGGTTTTTGATTAAATAGCGGAATAGAAAATATGATCCAAAAAAAGTGTATGTATATCACACGTACACAACCACACTAGGCCCCAATTACTATTGTTTGTACCCCTAAAAGGCTAGATGAGGAGTAGGGGGGGTATGGAACAGGCAGCACCCTCAAACCTTCAGAAGTATGAGATGAACCCCAACAACTTGGAAAGGTGGATCTCTCTCACACGTACCAACACAGACTATCCCCCAATTTAACTGATCCCCAAAGGTTTTTGATTAAATAGCGGAATAGAAAATATGATCCCAAAAAAGTGTATGTATATCACACGTACACAACCACACTAGGCCCCAATTACTATTGTTTGTACCCCTAAAAGGCTAGATGAGGAGTAGGGGGGGTATGGAACAGGCAGCACCCTCAAACCTTCAGAAGTATGAGATGAACCCCAACAACTTGGAAAGGTGGATCTCTCTCACACGTACCAACACAGACTATCCCCCAATTTAACTGATCCCCAAAGGTTTTTGATTAAATAGCGGAATAGAAAATATGATCCAAAAAAAGTGTATGTATATCACACGTACACAACCACACTGGGCCCCAATTACTATTGTTTGTACCCCTAAAAGGCTAGATGAGGAGTAGGGGGAGTATGGAACAGGCAGCACCCTCAAACCTTCAGAAGTATGAGATGAACCCCAACAACTTGGAAAGGTGGATCTCTCTCACACGTACCAACACAGACTATCCCCCAATTTAACTGATCCCCAAAGGTTTTTGATTAAATAGCGGAATAGAAAATATGATCCAAAAAAAGTGTATGTATATCACACGTACACAACCACACTAGGCCCCAATTACTATTGTTTGTACCCCTAAAAGGCTAGGAGTAGGGGGAGTATGGAACAGGCAGCACCCTCAAACCTTCAGAAGTATGAGATGAACCCCAACAACTTGGAAAGGTGGATCTCTCTCACACGTACCAACACAGACTATCCCCCAATTTAACTGATCCCCAAAGGTTTTTGATTAAATAGCGGAATAGAAAATATGATCCAAAAAAAGTGTATGTATATCACACGTACACAACCACACTAGGCCCCAATTACTATTGTTTGTACCCCTAAAAGGCTAGATGAGGAGTAGGGGGAGTATGGAACAGGCAGCACCCTCAAACCTTCAGAAGTATGAGATGAACCCCAACAACTTGGAAAGGTGGATCTCTCTCACACGTACCAACACAGACTATCCCCCAATTTAACTGATCCCCAAATGTTTTTGATTAAATAGCGGAATAGAAAATATGATCCAAAAAAAGTGTATGTATATCACACGTACACAACCACACTAGGCCCCAATTACTATTGTTTGTACCCCTAAAAGGCTAGATGAGGAGTAGGGGGGGTATGGAACAGGCAGCACCCTCAAATCTTCAGAAGTATGAGATGAACCCCAAAAACTTGGAAAGGTGGATCTCTCTCACACGTACCAACACAGACTATCCCCCAATTTAACTGATCCCCAAAGGTTTTTGATTAAATAGCGGAATAGAAAATATGATCCAAAAAAAGTGTATGTATATCACACGTACACAACCACACTAGGCCCCAATTACTATTGTTTGTACCCCTAAAAGGCTAGATGAGGAGTAGGGGGAGTATGGAACAGGCAGCACCCTCAAACCTTCAGAAGTATGAGATGAACCCCAACAACTTGGAAAGGTGGATCTCTCTCACACGTACCAACACAGACTATCCCCCAATTTAACTGATCCCCAAAGGTTTTTGATTAAATAGCGGAATAGAAAATATGATCCAAAAAAAGTGTATGTATATCACACGTACACAACCACACTAGGCCCCAATTACTATTGTTTGTACCCCTAAAAGGCTAGGAGTAGGGGGAGTATGGAACAGGCAGCACCCTCAAACCTTCAGAAGTATGAGATGAACCCCAACAACTTGGAAAGGTGGATCTCTCTCACACGTACCAACACAGACTATCCCCCAATTTAACTGATCCCCAAAGGTTTTTGATTAAATAGCGGAATAGAAAATATGATCCAAAAAAAGTGTATGTATATCACACGTACACAACCACACTAGGCCCCAATTACTATTGTTTGTACCCCTAAAAGGCTAGATGAGGAGTAGGGGGAGTATGGAACAGGCAGCACCCTCAAATCTTCAGAAGTATGAGATTGTGTTCACTGTACCCCACAAAGATTGAGTTCACTGCACCCCACAATGATTGTGTTCACTGCACCCCACAAAGATTGTGTTCACTGCACCTCACAAAGATTGTGTTCACTGTACCCCCCAAAGATTGTGTTCACTGCACCCCACAAAGATTCTGTTCACTGTACCCCACAAAGATTGTGTTCACTGCACCCTAAAAGGATGTTGTTCACTGCACCCCACAAAGATTGTGTTCACTGCACCCTAAAAGGATGTTGTTCACTGCACCCCAAAAAGATTGTGTTCACTGTACCCCCCCAAAGATTGTGTTCACTGCACCCCACAAAGATTGTGTTCACTGCACCCCAAAAAGATTGTGTTCACTGTACCCCCCAAAGATTGTGTTCACTGCACCCCAAAAAGATTGTGTTCACTGTACCCCCCAAAGATTGTGTTCACTGCACCCCACAAAGATTCTGTTCACTGTACCCCACAAAGATTGTGTTCACTGCACCCCAAAAAGATTGTGTTCACTGTACCCCCCCAAAGATTGTGTTCACTGCACCCCACAAAGATTCTGTTCACTGCACCCCACAAAGGATTTTGTTCACTGCACCCCAAAAAGATTGTGTTCACTGCACCCCAAAAAGGATTTTGATCACTGCACCCCAAAAAGGATGTTGTTCACTGCACCCCAAAAATGATTTTGTTCACTCCACCCCAAAAAGATTGTGTTCACTGCACCCCACAAAGATTGTGTTCACTGCACCCCAAAAAGATTGTGTTCACTGTACCCCCCAAAGATTGTGTTCACTGCACCCCACAAAGATTCTGTTCACTGTACCCCACAAAGATTGTGTTCACTGCACCCCAAAAAGATTGTGTTCACTGCACCCCAAAAAGGATGTTGTTCACTGCACCCCAAAAAGGATGTTGTTCACTCCACCCCAAAAAGATTGTGTTCACTGCACCCCACAAAGATTGTGTTCACTGCACCCCAAAAATGATTTTGTTCACTGCACCCCAAAAAGGATTTTGTTCACTGCACCCCAAAAAGGATGTTGTTCACTCCACCCCAAAAAGATTGTGTTCACTGCACCCCAAAAAGATTGTGTTCACTGCACCCCACAAAGGATTTTGTTCACTGCACCCCAAAAAGATTGTGTTCACTGCACCCCAAAAAGGATGTTGTTCACTGCACCCCAAAAAGGATTTTGTTCACTGCACCCCAAAAAGATTGTGTTCACTGCACCCCACAAAGGATTTTGTTCACTGCACCCCACAAAGATTGTGTTCACTGCACACCAAAAAGGATTGTGTTCACTGCACCCCAAAAAGATTTTGTTCACTGCACCCCAAAAAGATTGTGTTCACTGCAGCCCAAAAAGATTGTGTTCACTGCAGCCCAAAAAGATTGTGTTCACTGCAGCCCAAAAAGATTGTGTTCACTGCAGCCCAAAAAGATTGTGTTCACTGCAGCTCACACACAGAAAAATGGATGTGGATCACTGACACCTGCCTATCTCCAATCCCACACCACACAGCAATATCGATTGTAGTTTGTAGAACACAGTTTCCCTAAAATTCAGCAGACTCTGTCCCTAACAGGATTGAGAAGAGATCGTAGATCAGGATTGAGTGCAGATTCACCCCACCCCCCACACAGCAATATCGATTGTAGTTTGTAGAAGACACTGACCCTATAATTCAGCAGACTCTATCCCTAAAATGCCTACAACTCGCCCTGCCTAAACACTCCGACCTGTCCCTCAATTCTATCCGGACACAAATGGTTTTTTCCTGCCTATCTTTCCCTAATCAGCAGCCAGCACATTGATGTGTGCTCTGTCCCTTAGCTAAGCAGCAGAATGACGCCGCTGCGGCTGCCTCGAACTTATAAAGACTTGGTCACATGCTTCAGACGGCCAATCACAGCTACTAAGACATTTGCAGGCATGGCTGGGATGGCTTAAGGCACACCAGTTAAACGATTGTTGATTGGCTGTTGAAAGCCCGCCATGAAAAGAGCGCCAAAGCATGCAAAACCCGGAAATAAAACGACCGAACACGGATTTTTACCCGAACATACAGTAAAGTGTCCGTGTCCGTGTTCGGGTAAAAAAAATCCAATTATTCGGTACGAACACGAATAATACAGTCCGTGTTCGCTCAACACTACACATAATGTCACAATTTGAGGGATACACACAATGTAATTTCCTCCTCCAACAGGCAGTGTAGCAAACAAGCTATTCACAGCATGCCAGACAACCAATGATGACCTATAACAACTTAATACAACTGTTTGGAAAATAGCAAAATATTTTAGGTCTTATAAAGTATCCAAAAATGCAAAAATGAGCAAATAATCAATAAAAACAAGATTGGATATGTTTTATAGCAGAGAGTAAAAAAAATATATATTTTTGTCAAAATTGTCAGTTTTTTTTGTTTATAGCGTAAAAAATATAAAACACAGTGGTGATCAAATACCACCAAAAGAAAGTTCTATTTGTGGGAAAAAAGGACATCGTTTTTATTTGCGTACAGTATTGCATGACTGCACATTTGTCAGCCAAAGTAACACAGTGCCATATAGCAAAATATGGCCTGGTCATGAAGGAGGGTAAATCTTCTGGAGGTCAAGTAGTTAAACCCCAACTCTGTAAAATCTAAAAGTTCTCCCTTACAGTGGGGCTGTGCCCAAACTGCAACAGTTAACTACTCGTTTATTCTAGGGGAGAGTTAAGGCACTTTTACTTACCCAGTCCTAAGCTCCTCAAGCAAATGGGGTTCTCTATGCTATGTCAATGGGCTGTCTCTTGGCACATAATCATCCAATGTAGGGCTATGGACTCTGCATCAGTCTTGATGGTGTCAGGACCTTAGACCATTAGAGCATGGGAGAGAAGATGCTGGGAGACCAATCTAGCAGCACAGAGAAGGAAGTACATTTTTCTCTCTATGCCCCCTAGGTCCAAACGAGCAGGCAAGCCTTGCAACGTGGGCACAGCCCCACTTCAAGGGATAATTTTTTAAATTTCTTGGAGTTGGGCTTTAAAAAAATATTGCAACTTCCTATAAGGAGCAGATATTTAGCATCATTGTGCTAGTTTTATGATATATTATATATATATATATATATAATTTTATCTCTAGGAATCATACCTTGGAACTAAAATGTTATCTTCAGAGAGAAGATTCTGCAAAGAACACTAGGAACTTAAAGCAGAGCTCCACCTTAAAAGGAAAGTTCTGCTTTAAGGCCTCCTCCCCACTCTTCTTCTCTAAATTGCACTTTTTTTTTTCGGGGGGGGGGGTAACTGGTTTTGACAGGTACCCGCTCCCACTTCTGCCCAGATCACCAAGGTGATCCAAGCGGAAGTTCCCCTTCCCTCCTCCCTCTCCGCAGTCATCTGGGACAAGTCACAGGGACTCTTCACAATGCGCAGCTGTCACAGCCGGGTGCCCAGAGTTGTGTTCCCGGTACTGGGGAGAGAAGACCGAGAGAAGGGCCAGCTCAGATGAGCACATCGCTAAATCCTGCAACAGGTGAGTGTGGGGTTATTACAGGTTTGTAGCTGCTGACTTTTAATAAAAACAAAATGACCGGAGCTCCTCTTTAAGCTGGCCATAGATGGATCGTCTTTTTTTTATTCAGCCAAACAAAAAATAATAAACAGATTCCTTCATCTACACATTTGAAGTGGATAGAGGAATCCTCCCCATTGGAACATTGTTATCTGACAGTGGGGACTCTCCGCTGTCAGATCACCAGTCCATTGGCTGCAGCTGGTGATCGAGAAAGATTTTCCAACAAGTCCATTTGACAAAAGTTAGATCGACTTCTGTCAAGTGGCCACACATGGATTGAAATTCATTCTGTCCCTGCCGAACGGGCTAAATTTTGATCCATCTATGGCCATCTTTAGTTACTTGTTTCTGGTTGGAACTTTATGGTCCCCCTAAAATGATGAGTGTTATCAATTTCAGTGCAGTTAAACCTTGATTCTGATGGATTGAAATGATTTAGTTCATGCTCCCGTGGCAAGGAAAAAAAAAATTCAGTATGATCATAATACAAGCTGCATGATCCCCATTGTAGTTCTGTAGAAAGATGTTTCTACCATGCAGCCCATTTTGGTTTTGTCATTTGAATGTTATTCAGAATCCTTCTGTTTTGTATCTATACATTTTCATTGCATGTCTTTTATACTGTATTATTGTTTTCTCAGTTACATTCACCCTCATTTATATAGTTACTGTATATATATATATATATATATATATATATATATATATATATATATATATATAGGGATTTTTTTCAGCTGGAACTTGGTGAAACTCAGTTCCACCACCTCTGGTTCAGGCCATGTTCTCCATGCTCACCAGTATCACTTGTAAAAACACAGAAGTTTGGCTCCTGTATTTACAAGTGACAGCTTGTCTCCCAACGGCTCCCACAGGTCTGATCTCTTGAGCGGCTCTCACTGAGTTCAGGATGGGCACAAGGGAGATGCAGGTGCCCAGAATGGAACGTGGATGCTGATGCCCCACTGGATAATCTCCCTGCAAGAGGAGAGAGGCAGAGCCATCTACAATGTGTGGTGGGGTATTAGAGCCAGCTTTGTGCTTCAGCTTAATACAGCAAAAAAAGTAAGATATGGACGATGGTGGAACTTTTAAAGAGGGGGAGAAGATAGGGGCAGTGAAGGGAGGGTTGCATGCAGAGGTCAGAACTGAAGAGGGGTGGAAATTAGATGTGAATGGGGGATGCAGGGGAAAGCAGCTGTGGAAGAAGGCTGAACTCCACACTCTGTGTGTAGCGCACCCCTGAACTCTGCACTCTGTATGCAACACACTCCTAAACTCTGCACTCTGTATGCAGCACACTCCTAAACTCTGCACTCTGTATGCAGCACACTCCTAAACTCTGCACTCTGTATGCAGAACACTCCTAAACTCTGCACTCTGTATGCAACCCTGCACTCTGTGCAAAATGCATTACTGCCATTTAGTGCCCCTTTAAGACCCTCTCACTGTTAGTGAAATTTGATCACACCCACTATTTGCTGCAGTTTGGAGGGTAGGTGTGTGTGTCGGGGGGGGGGGGGTATGTTTCTGGGGGCACCTATTTTCTGAGAAAAAAAGCCCTGTGTATATCAATATATACATACACACACACACATGCAATCATATATATATGTATATATATATATATATATATATATATATATATATATATATATATATATATATATACTAGTGATAGATCAATATCGTATATTATTGCCAATACCGATACCGATATTTTGGTCATCGCATATCGGCATCGGCCGATATCTGCCGATATTTTCAGACATTTAAAAAAAATAGTTTTTATTTATTTTATTTATTTATTTTTTTTAAAGGTACTGTTGTGGAGGGATCTGGGGGACTAAAAAAACCCCAAATTCCTCCTCTGCACTTAAAAGCATTCAAAACGCCAAGTTTGGCTGTTTTGAATGCTGTCATTTTTTTTAATTTGGCGCAGAGTACCCGGAAGTGATGTCATGTTTTTACATGGAGACCCGTTCAGAGCCGAATGTGGCTTTGATCGGGTCTTCAGCGGCTGTTCAGGTAGGATGCCCGTGTCTCCCAGTAGGACAGGAGACCCGGGCGAGCAATGGAAGGCGGCGGGAGGGGGGGACGTCCCCTCCCGCTCCTTGTAATGACAGCCGAACGGCTTCTCAGCCACATCGGTTGTCATTACAAGACAGCCGACTGTCAGCTATAGACGCCGGTACCGGGATGATGCCTCTAGCTGCAGGCATCACTCCGGTAAAGCACTTTCCTGAAATATAGGTAATATCGGTAACCTCAGGAGCCGATTCCGATATATCGTGGAAAGTGCAGATCGGCGCTCGATATATTGGCTTTGCCGATAATCGGTCGATCCCTAAGTTGATCCAGAGGAAGGCAAAGAGACCCCAGCAAAGCAAGATCCAATATGTTCCAGCAAGGGAAAAAAATCCTTCCTGATCCCTGGAGAGGCAATTGGATATTTCCTGGATCAACTTTACCTATAAATATTAGTATCCAGTTATATTAGGTGTATCTAGGAAAGAATCCACCCCTACCCACCCCTATTGAGCTGATGAGTTTATTCATCATGTGTGCAACAATAACACTGAATATGAAAGTGCGTCAACTAAACTCCCATTAGTTTGGAGCAAAATTAATAACTTACTTTTAATGAAAATAAAAAAAATCTTCTAAGCTCCTCTAAGGATCACAGTGTGCCTTGACTGTTAAGTATTTTCCTCCGTTTAACATGGATTTCCTCATTTTAGATTTTACTTGTGTGATTTATAGCCCGGCGTCATTATTTGTGACACATTCTGCCTATTTACCATCATTGCTTTCTAAATAGCTGTAACTCAGGACTTCAAATTTGTATACCTAAGTCAAAATGATTAATAGCAATGTGAGGGTCAGAAGGAAGCCTATAGGGCAACCAGTAAAATACTAGGTTCAGCTGCAGTGAAAACCAATATTTCATAAAACACATGAACTTGTTACAAAGATAATCCACAAGATCTGATATTCATTTAATTTATTTTTGGGCAAGTCTCTTCACATTTATGGCAAATATAATTGTATGGCCTACTTAAACCATTAGCCCTTTTAGTACAACATAAATTGTTGGCGCTATATAAATACCTGTAATAAATAAATAAATAATAAATAAATAATTCTATATTAAACCGTTTGATAATCCATTACAATTGCTTAACAGAACCTGGAAGCCATTGTCAGAATGGCCATTAAAAGAGCAAGGAACACAATTGTGTCAACCACACCTTCAGGGGTGTCAAACTCCATTTCATCGCGAGTCACATTGGCATTATGGTTGTCCTCAAAGGGCCGGTTGTATCTGACAGACTAGATATCTGTTGCCCCCCCCCCTCTTACATCAGATGTCAAGTGCCTCCCCACCATCAGAAGGCTGCTGCCTGGAAGAAGCTCGGGGCGGAAATGGGAAGCAGAAAGTGCAGGGTCTGAAGGAGGACCAGAGGTGGCTGGGAATCAGCTGCCTGAGTGTATTGAATGCTGAGACCAGGGGAGGCGAAGATAAGGGGGGGGGGCGCTGTGACTGCACAGAGAGGAGCAGGATCTATAGGAGGAATTCTGTCCTCCTTTCTGCTGACAACTTCTGAGACCAAGGCAGAGAGGACCCTCTCTGAAGCTGCACAGAGAAGCACAAGATTTGGCAAAGGAGTTCCGCCCCCCCTATCTGCTACTGTGCTTAGACAAGGAGGGGGACAGAGATAAAGGGGGTGCTGCAGCTGCAGGATAGGTGTGAGGAGAGGGGCCACAACGTTCGGCCCATGGGCCTTGTAATTGACACATGTGCCTTAGTGGATTGGTCATGGTATTTTATTATGGTTCCACCTGCAGGCTTGGTTTCAAAGATAAGTGCAGTTTGTCACATGAGTCTAAAGAATTACCAAGCCTTGAACTATTTCACCCAAGCATATTAAGACTTTTTGAGCGTTGCTTTAAAGCTGAATTCTATCTTTTGACATACTTTACATAGCATGGAGGCATCAAAAGACTGTGGATTCATAAGTATATCTTTCTTGACTATCAGCAGACACTGTCACACTGCTCTGAATGGTCAGGTGGTAGTATATCTTTAAAGCTGAACTCCAGCTTTTAATACACTTTACATACAGCATACTGCACTGTGTTCCGAGTTCGAACCGACTTCCTGTCCCATACCCCACACACTATGTAAAGTATATCAAAGGCTGGAATTCAGCTTTAAAGATATACTACCACCTGCTCTTTCAGAGCAGTGTGACAGTGTCTCCTGATAGCCCAGAGAGGTATACTTATAAATCCACAGTCTTTTGCTGCCTCTATGCTACTGATGGAGTGATGGAGTAGACCATCAGTAAGCCCTGGTTTCTTCCAGTCTGAGCTTTACTGGGTAGATGAAACCCCTAAATCCCCCATATGATAGTGGGGGTTTACTATCTGGTGCACACAGAATCTGTTGTAGTTGTCCATAGTAACCAATCCGTTTCTAGATTTTATTGTCAAGGCTTAATTAAACAAGCTAAAGTTAGCAGCTGCACCAGATTCTGTGTGCACTAGATTTAGTAAATCTTCCCCAGTGCTTGGGCCTGGAAATTGACCACTGGAACATGAAAGCTCTCACATGGAGTAGTTCACATGGCAGCTCCATAGTGAAAAACCCCACTTCATTTGAGTGATGAAGCATGCTCGGAAACTTAGTTGCATTCTTGGATTAAAGCCCTGGTATGGATTTTTAGGGGGGCCTCACACATTTTTTTTCTTTCGGGTGAGGTACCCTCTTGCAATCCATATCAGATTCAAAAGATCTGGTATGCATTTTGGGTGGAACTCCATGCTTTTTCTTTTTCATTCTAGTCGTAGGATGTGCTACAGCAAGGGTGACATTTAGGATGTAGGCATGTATTATATTGCAGCATACTGATTCTTAGATGTGGTGGCTGCATTTGTTATTTTTTTAGGCTTTCTTTCTTCTATTTTCACCTGGTGATTTGGCCAGTAGGTCTGTTGGTTTTTAAAAGAACAAGCTCTCCTGTGGATGTATAAGTTACAGGGATGAGAAAAATATTTTATCACTAACAGGGGTGCTTGCAATGACCAGATTTTATTTATTAATGTAAAACCTTTACCCCAAAGGGAACAAAACTGTTTTCTGTAACTGCTTATAAAGTGTTAGCTGAAGTCATACAATGGCTAATAGCTATTCATTGGAAATCTTCTTCATTCCCACCTTCCCAACCAAAATCAAGAATAAACTCTATCAACCTCATGGAAACAAATTTCCATACTATCTACAATTCCATACATTTTTATAATAATATATGGGACCCCTGGTTTAAAGACTCTTATTCCAATCCATTACCATTGGATCTTAAAGAACAATAGTTAGAACAAAGTTATCTGTTCATAGACAGACGATTCTATCAATCTATACGTAGTTAAGAAGAGTTTTTCAGATTTAGATGATTATACTTTCTATATAATTCCATTCCATGTACAATCTAGTATTGATTGCATAATTTTTAGTTGTTTCCCCCCCTATTTCTGTTCAATGCAAAATTTGTTAGCAAAACTGATATGTACAATTTGATGTACCAAATTTGTTATGTGATACCGTATTTTTCCCTTGTACCCCCTATATACCTTTAACAAAAACATTTGTATACAAAAAAATAAAGTGTTAGCTGTAGTTTGGCTTCAGTTTGTTATAGACAATACCGTTTTTTTCATTTAACCAGCGGGTTGAACGAAAAAATTAAAAACTGACTCGGTTCCCCATCCAAACACTCTATGTGGATTGGGGAATCTTCCCCACTGAGCCTTTTGTATTCTGACAGTGATGAGATATCCCCGGCATCAGAATACACTGAACAGCTTTGCCAGCTATAGCCTGCAGAAGTGATCAAGTGGAGAAAATCCTACAGGGCAGTTGTACATAAGTCAATATGTAGATCGACTTTTGTACAGCCTTTCTGCCCATGCATGTACCAAAATTCAGCTGGTCCTCGTTGAACTTGCAAATTTCGATCCACGTATGGCGGGCTTAAATCTGCTAGTCCATTTAACACTACCCTCCCCTAGACTGAAAATGCTGCTGTCCAAATGTGCCCCCTGTGCTCCTTCATCCAATCTAATACAGGAGTTGTGTTACTAGTGTAGCACCCTCCTAGGTAGGGGCTAGTGAAATAGTATAGTTTTTGGCTCTGTCTGCCTATCAGAGGAGCAGCAGGGAAATCTATATTGCTTTCTGCCTACCAGAGAGCAGGATCTGTGAGTTAGGTTTGCTCAGTGTGCTCAGTGTGTGATGCATTGGGTCTAGATAGTGTTTTTACACTGGTCCAATAGGGAGGTATATTGGACAGTGGGAGAAAACCTGACCAATGAGTACACAGGCCTTGATACAGTCCCAGTGATTGGTAGAGACTGGCTGCAGGGTTTTTGGCTAGTGAGCAGAGTCCCAGAGAGAGGGAGGTGGCTGCCTCCTTCTCTGTAGAAGTGGCACGTGGTCACAGGCAGTAGGCCTGGGGACCAGAGGAAAGGAACTGAACCTAGAGGTCCAGGATAACCGACTGGAGGGGTAGAGACACCGGAGACCCTCAAAAAAAGTATCGTGAGTACAGGGGATCGTGTCTAGGAGTCTGACCTGATGGGGGCCACCCCAGTGTAGGATAGTCAGAGCACAGGTGTCAGTCTGTGGAGTGACAAGGGATACTAGGCAGGTATCCTGAAGATAATCTACTCAACTGAGTCATCTGTAAAGAGACTTAACCCAAATTCATCTAGTGGCAATGTGAATCTGCAGCCTGGCTGCATCTTCAGACAGGAGTCCTCATCCATTGTGAATAGTTTAATTTGGAGTATCCCACTCTTCCCTTCTCCCATCTCGATTAAAAATAAAACACCAAAAACAACTGCATACCCCTGGACTGTTCATTGACTGAGCCAAGGAGTAAAGTATTAATCTGTGAATGCCAGTGTTGCTAACAGTAACCCAGGGAGAACCGAGAGTGTATTATCCAGCAGTCCTCAAGGGGGCAGTGCTACACTAACTAGAGGTGTGTTATGGGAAACAGAGGGCAAAAAGTGTAAAATAAGAAAATGAATATAGCCACCACATGTAATGACTAATAGGTTGCAATATATTTCTAAAAAAAAAAAAAAAAAAAGCACACAGAACACCCAAAGGTCCCTCAAATATTTTATCGGACCTTTGGAGGTGTCTGTGGGCCTTTTTGTTTTAATTTGAAGCCAGAAGAGAAATGTCATTTTCTGCCATTTGAAAACCACATTTATTTTTATAAATGTCACTGTTTAAAAAAAAAATAAATCACTGCTCCTAGCCAAATGTAATTTTTTCTGTTTTTGTTTTCACTAGTCCATGTTTCCCCACGGCAGTGCCCATTTTTGTGCTTTTTTTGACAACCTTTTGCATATTAGCCCAGAAAATGGGCATTTTTGACAGATTTGGCTTACATTGATTTTAATGGGGTTCGGCACCCAAACTTATTTGAACTTTGCTGAACCCTGCTCAAACTGAACTGTTGGGTATGTGAGGTCATCTACCACACCTCTCCATCTTGGCCAATCAGATTCATTGATAAAAATACAAACTTCCCGAATGGCCGAGGTGCCATAGCAGCGACTCCGGCGGTAGAAGGGAAATTAGTCCCACTCTCCCGGAAGAGCACACAGTTTACTGTATGTAGCAAATTGCTACTACAGTGTATTGTGGCATCCCTATTTAATGTTTCTCTTCTAAATAAACTTTACTGTGAGCAGAGGTGGTTAATTTCCTTATTACAAGACACAACATACAGCTGAACTCTAGGTTTACTGTGAATTTAAATAGTTTGTTTGGGCCAAGATAATTACATAGTTACATAAAATAAACGGGTCTGATGCTCATTTTGGGGCTCATGAGCACTGTACAATTTGCCTGTGCTGCATTCAACAAATCCTACATGATTAAAACTTGGGAAAAAAGAATCAATTTTAAAGGCACATAACTAAAATAATCACATTTATTAGTCTACATTAAAATATTTCTTGCACATAATAATACAGTATAAAAAGTAGAAAGGGTTAAAATATGATTTGGACTAAGTATAGATCCCCAAGAGGATAGGATATTGTATATAGAACTAGCAATGAATAATACATAATACTTGTCCTGATGAGTTCCACTCTACATGTTTCACAACATTTGTCATTTCTTCAGGAGATTTAACCATTTGTGTTTTGTAAACTGCACAATCAGTGCTCACCCCTTGACCCTGAGCGGACACCCTAAAAGGTCTATTGAGGCTCATTTGTCAGATTGTGACGACACACAAAGAGATACATGAATTGGAGAACAGTACATAGTTACATAGTCTGGTTGAAAAAAATACACAAAGTCCATCTAGTTTAACCAATAAAAAGGGGAAAACAAAACAAAACATGTATTTTTTACAATCGTATAGATACATGATCCTATACCCAAAGTTGATCCAAAGGAAGGCAAAAAACCCCAGCAAAGCATAATACAATTTGCTACAGCAGGGGAAAAAAGTCATCTGGATTTCCCAAGAGGCAATCGGATGATCCCTGGATCAACTTTACCTATACATGTTAGTGGCCAGTTATATTATGTACATTTGGAATAGAATCCAGGCCTTTTTTTAACCGCTTCCATACAGAGCAGTTAGACCCCCTTCCTGCCCAGACCAATTTTCAGCTTTCAGCACTCTCACAATTTGAATGACAATTGCTCAGTCATGCTACACTGTAACCAAACAAAATTTTTATCATTTTTTTCACACAAATAGAGCTTTCTTTTGGTGGTATTTGATCACAACTGGGGTTTTTTTTTTTCGTGATATAAGCAAAAAAAGAGCAAAAATTTTGCAAAAAAAACACTTTTTTTTAGTTTCTATTATAAAATTTTGCAAAAAATTTATTTTTCTTCATACATTTGGGCCAAAATTTATACTGCTACATATCTCTGGTAAAATTAACCCAAATTAGTGTATATTATTTAGTCTGTGTGAAAGTTATTGAGTCTAGAAGCTATGGTACCAATTACTGAAAATTGATCACACCAGATGTACTGATGGCCTATCTCCTTTCTTGAGGCCCTGAAATGTCAGGACAGTACAAATACCCCCCAAATGACCCCTTTTTGTAAAGTAGACAGTCAAAGGTATTTAGTAAGAGGCATGGTGAGTTTTTTGAAGTTATAATTTTTTCCCACAATTCTTGGGAAAATGAAGAAAACATTTTTTTTTCTTTTTTTTTCCCAAAACGTTGTCAATTTATAAGCTATTTCTAACACATAGCATGTACACAGCAAAAATGACACCCCAAAATTCATTCTGCTACTCCTTCTGAGTATGGTGATACCACATGTGTGAGACTTTTACACAGCCTGGCCACAAAAAGAGACTCCACGTCCAAGTAGCACCATAAGGCGTTTTAGGAGCATAAATACACATAAAACTTTCTTACTACCTATCACACTTTTCAAGGCCCTAGAGCAACAATACAATGGAAAAGTCCACAAAATGACCCCATTTTGGAAAGCAAACACTCCAACGTATATTCTATGAGGCATTATGGGTCCTTTGAACATGTCATTTTTTTCCACAAGTTTTTGGAAAATGTGGGAAAAAAATAAAAACTTTTTTTTTTTACACAAAGTTGTCAATTTATAGGATATTCCTAACACATAGAATGTACATCGCAAAAATGACACCCCGAAATACATTCTGCCACTCCTCCTGAGTATGGCAATACCACATGTGTGAGACTTTTTCACAGCCTAGCCATATAGAGGGGCCTAAACATCCAAGGAGCATCATCATGCATCCTAGCCACTTGCCTAGGCCTATTTTTGACATTTGGTGTTTACAAGATAAAATCAGTTGTTTTTGCTAGAAAACTACTTAGAACCCCAAAACATTATATATTTTTTTTTAGCAGAGACCCTAGAGAATAAAATGGAGATTATTGCAATATTTTTTATCACACCGTATTTGCGCAGCGGTCTTCCAAACGCAATTTTTTGGGAAAAAAATCACTTTTTTTAATTAAAAAATAAGAAACCAGTAAAGTTAGCCCAATTGTTTTCCATAATGTGAAAGATAATGTTACGCCGAGTAAATAGATACCCATCATGTCATGCTTCAAAATTGCGCACGCTCACAGAATGGTGACAAAGTTTGGTACTTAAAAATCCCCATAGGCGACATTTTAAAAATTTCTACAGGTTGCTATCTTAGAGTTACAGAGGAGGTCTATGGCTCAAATTATTGCTCTTGCTCTAACGATCGCGACGATACCTCACATGTGTAGTTTGAACACTGTTTACATATGTGGGCGGGGTTTCCGTATGCGTTCGATTCTGCGCGCGAGCTCGCGGGGACACGGCGCTTTAGTTTTTTTATTTATTTTTTTTTTACTATTTATTTTATTTATTATTTTTTATTTTTACACTGTTTTTTTTAAAAAAAAAATTGATCATTTTTATTTCTATTGCAAGAAATGTAAACATTACTTGTAATAGAAAAAGGCACGACAGGACCTCTTTTTTGTGAGATCTGGGGTCAAAAAGTCCTCAGATCTCACAAGTACACTAAAAGATAGAAAAAAAAAAAAAAAAAAATAAAAAAAAAATTAAATAAAATGAAAAAAAAAAGGGACCTTTAAACTGGTTGCTAGGCAACGACGTTTGCCGTAGCTCCGGTCCTCCAAGACCATAGAGTCGAGTGAGGGCAAGCTTGCCCTCACTCGACATCCTGTCTGTGAGGATCTGGGACCGGATCGTTTTCCCCGCTGCAGCGGGAGGGGGGGGGGCACCTATTCCGCCACCCCGGAAGGGTGATCCCGCGGCGAATCCGCCACTGGGACCACCCTTATCGGAAAGCCAACCGTCCACCGTTTAAAAAAATACCAGGGTTATGGCAGCTATCTGCTGCCATAACACCGGTATTTAGGTTTAAACGGATGACGTATGTTAACCTTTTTGGACTTAGACATGGTGGCTGTATGAAGGGTGACAGGTACTCGGCTACTTTGCTGGGCAGGTGACAGGTACACTGGTACTGATGAGCAAGTGGCAGGTACTCGAGTACTCCGATAGGCAGGTGACAGGTACTCGGGTACTCTTATGGGCAGGTGACAGGCAGGTGATAGGTACTGATGAGTAGTACTGATACTGATAGGTGATACTGATACAGTACTGATGGGTACGGATGATCAGTACTGATACTAATAGGTGATAGGTACTGATGGGTACTGATGAGTAATGATGAGTAGTGATGGGTAATGATGAGCAGGTGGCAAGTACTCGGGTACTTCAGGTGTCAGGTACTCTGATGAGCAGGTGGAAGGTACTCGGGTACTCTGTTGGGTAGGTGACAGGTACTTGGGTACTCTGATGGGTAGGTGACAGGTACTCGGGTACTCCGATGACGGGTACTCGGTTACTCCGGTGACGGGTACTCAAAGTACCAGAGTACCTGTCATCAGAGTACCCGAGTACCTGTCATCAGAGTACCCAAGTACCTGTCATCAGAGTACCCGAGTACCTGTCATCAGAGTACCCGAGTACCCGTCATCAGAGTACCTGAGTACCCGTCATCAGAGTACCCGAGTACCCGTCATCAGAGTACCCGAGTACCCGTCATCAGCGTACCCGAGTACCTGTCATCAGAGTACCCGAGTACCTGTCATCAGAGTACCCGAGTACCTGTCATCAGAGTACCCGAGTACCTGTCACCAGCCCATCAGAGTACCTGTCATCAGAGTACCCGAGTACCTGTCATCAGAGTACCCGAGTACCCATCATCAGAGTACCCGAGTACCTGTCACCAGCCCATCAGAGTACCTGTCATCAGCCCATCAGAGTACCCGAGTACCTGTCATCTGAGTACCTGATGGGCTGGTGACAGGTACTCGGGTACTTTGATGGGCTAGTGACAGGTGCTCTTTATTGGGGGGGGCAATCAGTGTGTTTGGGGTGCACTATGATTGGTAACTAGCTGTTACCACAATCTCCTCCTCACACAGGATCAGTGTGTGAGAGGAGAACACGGTGACAGCTAGTTACCGTGTTCTCTGATGACATTTGTGACCGGCTGTGATTGGACACAGCCGGTCACGTGGTGGATGGGGGATGGGCTCTGTCCGAGGGACGAGCCTCTTCCCCGATCGCAGCGCTGCGCGCCCCCGGGGGCGCGCATTAAGGAAGGAACGAGCGGCTCGCGCTGGAGCCGCTCATGTGATCGGCTGTGATTGACACAGCCGATCACGTGGTAAACAGCCAATTTCATTGGCTGTTTACCTTGATCGGGGTTGGGCTCAGTCCGAGGGACGAGCCTCACCCCCGATCGCCGCGCTGCGCGCCCCCGGGGGCGCGCAGTAGCGGGGAGATCCGGGCGCCGTCATATGACGTCCGCCCGGATCGAGAAAGGATTTGTGCCGACGTCATTTTACATGACGCGGTACGGAAGGGGTTAAAGCAATATACTGAGCTGGACAGAACCAGCTCTTGATAGAGTCTATTCCACATTTTCACAGCTCCTTCTGTGAAGAAGCCTTTTTGTATTTTGAGATTAAATATCCTTTCCTCCAGACCTAAAGAGTGCCACCTTGTCCTCTGTGATGATCTTAAAGTGAATAACTCAACACCAAGCTCACTATATAGACCCCTTATGTATTTATATACGTATGTTGATCATATCCCCCCTTAATCTCCTCTTCTCAAGAGAAAATAAATTCAGCTCTCTAATATTTCCTCATACTGTAGCTCAGGTCCTTCGTGCCTCTTATCAGTTTGGCTGCCCTTCTCTGCACTTTCTCCAGTTCCCCAATATCCTTTTTTGTGAACTATTGCCCAAAATCGAACTGCATATTCCAGATGAGGTCTTACTAATGATTTGTACAGGGGAAAAATGATAGCTCTCTCTCTGGTCTATACCTCTCTTAATACAAGAACGGATTTTGCTCACTTTGGAAACTGCAGCTTGGCATTGCATGCTATTATTAGGCTTATGATCAACCAAAAACCCCAGATCCTTCTCCACCATTGATTCCCTCAGTTGTACTCCTCCTAGCATGTATGATGCATCCAAATTCTTAGCCCCCAAGGGCATAACTTACATTTATCAACATTAAACCTCGACTGCCATGTAGTTGCCCAATGAAACAGTGCATTGACGTTGGCTTGTAAGATATAGACATCCTTTAACCGCTTGCCGACTGCGCACAGTATATTTACTGCGGCAGTCGGCCCCGGCCAGGCAGAGTGACGTAGGTCTACGTCGCTCGCCTGTCACTCCTTCCAGAGCCAATAGCGGGCGGGCGCGCGCCCGCTGAGGCGCGCGCCCGCCTCGGCTCGTTCACGGAGGAGTGCGGGAGTGTGACTGGCGGACCCGATGTCCGCCGGTCACACTACGATCGCCGGTACAGCGGGAGAAAGACAGAGCGGCTTGTGTAAACAAGCCACCTGTCAGTTCTCCCTGTGTAAAAGTGAAGATCAAACAGTTCTACTATGTAGAACTGTTGATCTTTGTTTTTACACTAGTAGACCTGTCCCTGCACAGTTAGAATCACGCCCCTAGGACACACTTAACCCCTCCCTGTCCAATACTGTTAACCCCTTCCCTGCCAGTGTCATTTTTGCAGTAACAGTGCATATATATAGCACTGATTACTGCAATAATGTCACTGGTACCCCCAAAAGTGTCAAAAATGTCAGTCAAGGGTCCGATCTGTCCGCCGCAATGTCGCAGTACCGCAAAAAAAATCGCAGATCGCCGCCATTACTCGTTAAAAAAAAAAACACCAAAAATGACAAAAATCTTTCCCTTTGTTAGTAAACGCGATAACTTTTGCGCAAACCAATCAAAATACGCTTTTTGCGATTTTTTTTACCAAACATAGGTAGCGTAAAACAAATTGGCCGAAAATTTTAAAAAATTTTGATTTTTACATTTTTTTTGGGGGAATTTCATATAAAAAAAAGTGAAAAATATTGTTGTTTTTGCAAAAATTACGCTCTTTTTTTGTTTATAGCGCGTGATCAAAAAATCGCACAGGTGATCAAATACCACCAAAAGAAAGCTCTGTTTGTGGGAAAAAAAGGACGTAAAATTCGTTTAGGTACAGCGTCGCACGACCGCGCGATTGTCCGTTAAAGTCACGCAGTAAAAAATCGCAAAATAACCCCTGGTCTTTTAGCAGGAAAATCCTCCGGTGGTAAAGTGGTTAAGGACGTTTTCCGCTGCATAGCTTGGTGTCATCTGCAAACACTGAAATGGTACTTTTAATCCGAGACCCTATATCATTTATAAATATATTAAAAATTAGGGTCCCAACACTGATTTTTGGGGTATACCACTAATAACCTTAGACCATTCAGAGTATGAATCAATAACCACTACTCTCGGTCTTTTACTCAGTTTACTCTTTTTTTACAAATTGATTTTTCCAGGCCTGTAGACTTTACACATTAGCCATCAGTGGGGAACTCTGTTTAGTGCTTTTGCAAAATCTAAGTATACTAAGTCCACAGCCACTCCTTTGTCTAAGGTTTTACTTACCTCCTCATCAAAAGAAATAAGATTTTTCTGACAACTTCTGTCTTTCATGAATCCATGATGTTTGTTGCTTAAAATATTTTTTTTTCCAGCAAGAACTAATTTATGTGATCTTTTATTAAACTTTCCAGTATATTCCCAACTATAAAAGTTAAACTAACAGGTCTATAGTTACTTGGTAAAGACAATACAGACAATACAGGCACCATTCCAGTCCTTAAAGAGTCCGTAAAAATTTGAAACAATGCCTTTGGAATGAGAGAGCTCTGTTCTTTAAGGAATCATGGTTGTATGCCATCTGGACTCGGTGCTTTCTTCACCTTTATGCTGTCAAAATATTTCTGGACCATATCAATTTTGAGCCATTATGGATCATTTGGGGCTGTGCCAATACCATCCCCATTATGGCCAGGAGCTCCCCCAGGCTCCTTTGTATACAAAGAGCTGAAAAAGGTATTTAATAAATTTGCCTTCTCATTGTCCCCAGTCACCCACTCCAGATTATTTTGTAAAGGGCCTACAAGCTCAGACCTGACCTTTTTACTATTAATATATTTGAAGAATTGTTTGGGGTTGTCCTACTATCTTTTGCAATCTGTTGTTCATTTTGAATTTTTGCAGCCTTGATTACCATTTTACATATTCTGTTCTATTCTTTTCTGTTCTATTCATTTAACCAGTTGCCGGTCGGGTCATAGCCAAAAGACGGCTAAAGCGTGGTCGTCTAGTTCTGGGAGGGCGTACATGGACGTCCTCCCAGAATCGCGCTCCCGCGCGCCCCGGGGACCCAACTCATCACAGATCGTGGTAAAGGGCCAATAAGAGCGGTCCTTTACCACGTGATCACTCCGCAACAAACCGGCGCATGCCCGGTTCATTTCTCTCCTCTCCTCGAATGCTGTACACAGCAATTGGTACAGCGTGCGAGGAGAGAAACTGCTGCTGCACGCCTCCTCTGCTTCAACCATGCCCCATCCATGTCTCATCCGTGCCTCATCCGTACCCCATCAATGCCTAATCTATGCCCCTTCCATGCCTAATATGTGCCCCATGCATGCATCATCCATGCCCCATCCATGCCTAATCTGTGCCCCATCCATGCATCATCCGTGCCTCATCCATGCATCATCCGTGCCACATCTGTGCCCACCCATGCCACCTCAGTGCTCATCAATGTGACATCCATGCCCACCAATGCCACCTCAGTGCTCATCCATGTCACATCCGTGCTCATCCATGCCTCATCCGTGCCTCATCTGTGCCACATCCATGCCACATCTGTGCCTGCTCATGCCACCTCAGTGCTCAACCATGCCACATCCATGCTCATCCATCCCACATCTGTGCCTGCCCATGCCACCTCAGTGCTCATCCATGCCACATTCATGCTCATCCATCCCACATCTGTGCTCATCCATGCCACGTCAGGGATCATCCGTGCCACATCCATGCCATGTCAGTGCTCATTCGTGCCACACCCATGCCACTTCAGTGGTCATCCGTGCCACGTCAGTGGTCATCCATGCCACATCAATGCCACGTCAGTGCTCATCCATGCCACATCCATGCCATGTCAGTGCTCATCCATGCAACATCAATGCCACATCAATGCCACATCAGTGCTCATCCGTGCCACATCTATGCCATGTCAGTGCCACATCCGTGCCACATCAATGCCACGTCAGTGCTCATCCGTGCCACATCCATGCCATGTCAGTGCCACATCCGTGCCACATCAATGCCACGTCAGTGCTCATCCGTGCCACATCCATGCCATGTCAGTGCTCATCCGTGCCACATCCATGCCACGTCAGTGCCACATCTGTGCCACATCCATGCCATGTCAGTGCTCATCTGTGCCACATCCATGCCATGTCAGGGTGCTCATCTGTGCCTCATCCATGCCACATCAGTGTTTATCCATGCCACATCCATGCCACGTCAGGGCTAATCCATGCCACATCAGTGCTCATCAGTGCCACATCCATCCCACATCAGTGCTCATCAGTGCCACATCCATGCCACGTCAGTGCTCATCCATGCCACATCAGTGCTCATCAGCGCCACATCCATGCCACGTCAGTGCTCATCAGTGCCACATCCATGCCACATCAGTGCTCATCAGTGCCACATCCATGCCACATCAGTGCCACTACAATGCTTATCAGTGCCCTACAGTGCCACACAAAATTGTAATGGGAAGTCAGGAAATGATGATGTTCCCTGCATGTTGGGCCTCTGTATTTGGTCAGGCTGTGGAAAAGTGTCACATATGTGGTATTGCTATACTCAGGAGGAGTAGCAGAATGTATTTTGGGGTGTCATTTTTTGCCATGTACATGCTATGTGTTAGAAATGTCTTATAAATGGACAACTTTGTGTAAAAAACATGCGTTTTGGTTTTCTTTCCACATTTTCCAAAAACTTGTGGAAAAAAATGACATGTTCAAAAGACTCATTATGCCTCCTAGATTATGTGTTGGGGTGTTTTCTTTCCAAAATGGGGTCATTTTGTGGGCGTTTCCATTGTCCTGGTGCTCCAGGACCTTCAAAAGTGTGATAGGTCGTCAGAAAATTATATGTGTAATTTTTGCTTCTAGAACGCCTGACGGTGCTCCTTGGATGTTGGGCCTCTGTATGTGGTCAGGCTGTGGAAAAGTCTCACACATGTGGTATCGCCATACTCAGGAGGAGTAGCAGAATGTATTTTGGGGTGTAGCTGCAAGTATGCCTGTACAGTGTGTTCGCAATACCTTCGTAATATGACCATTTTGTGAAAAATATATATATTTTTTTTTTTAAATCTTCATTTTGCAAAGAATTGTGGGAAAAAATTACAACTTAAAAAAACTCACCATGACTCTTACTAAATACCTTGGAATGTCTACTTTCCAAAAAGGGGTCATTTGGGGGGTATTTGTACTGTCCTGACTTGTTAGGGTCTCAAGAAATGTGATCTTGTACGTCAGTACATCAGGTGTGATCAATTTTCAATGATTGGTACCATAGCTTGTAGACTCTATAACCTTCACAAAGACTAAAAAATGTATACTTATTTGGGTTATTTTTACTAACGATATGTAGCAGTATAAATTTTCGGTCTTTTTTCATTTATAGTGCAAAAAATAAAAAACCCAATTATGATTAAATACCACCAAAAGAAAGCTCTGTTTGTGTGAAAAAAAGGACGAAAATTTCATATGGGTACAGTGTTGCATGACTAATTGTCATTCAAAATGTGAGAGCACTGAAAGCTGAAAATTGGTCTGGTTAGGAAGGGGGTTTAAGTGCCCAGTGGGTAAGTGGTTAAATAAAAAAAATAAAATAATATGTAGCAGCTTTTCCAGGCCTGTGACCTGATGTGGGTCTGCCATTGTTACCGGTTACCTTTCCAGCCCATGTGAGCTGCGGCCCTGGATGTAGAGACTGAGACATGGACAACTCCGGCAACTTGGTTTTGTTGTTTTATTGTAGATAAAGGGGATGGGAGAAGGGAATGAGTGGGATACTCTTTAGGCTTCAACTATATACACTTGGGACTTGGTTCCTGAAAAATGCCTGTTGGCGCTTCCTTAACGCAAGCCAGCACCAGCCAACACTCACTAACTCTGAGGATACTCTGTAGCTTAATAGAAGTGCTGAATCCTTTACTTAAAGTCCAAAAGATCCAGGACTGTGAAATTGTAGAACCACCGACACTGTTACACTGCAACAAGTCACTGAATACTTCCCTCCCACCTTGCTCTGGCTTGAGGTAGTATGTTGTAAAACTGTAAATCCCAACTGGCACACTCTGTACAATTCAGGGCCCAATAGTAGGTGTGCCCTTTAACCTTGTATTTTTTGGGGTTCACTGTCTATGCACCCCCCTCTGTAACTTCAGGTTCCTCAACCTAAGTACCCCCTTTCAGGCTAGCTGGCACTGGATCCTAGAACCTCTTCTGGTGTGGTCCCCTTTAACTCTGCCAGACCCCCAGGGGCAATCCTCAGTACTCACGACCTGTGTAGGCTTTCCTGGGACTGAACCCCTCTCTCTCTCCGCAGGTTCTTGGCACACCGGATCCCCTTAGCTCAACTCAGCACTCTCTGGATTCTCAGGCGACACTTCGAGAGATCCTCTTTCTTCAGACAGGAGGAGAGACAGCCACACTCTCCATCCTGGGACTCTGCTCCCGCCAAAGACATCGTATCATGTGCCACCCCAAAACTTATACCCACTCCCAGAATCCTTTGCAGCACAATCTGCCTTCTGGGGTAGTTACAAGCCTGGATGTGTCCTCTGATTGGGTTTCCATCATCGCCCTATGAGAAACCTCTCACAGGAGCCAGTGGGGAGACTCCCCCTTTAGCAGGCACACCTGAAAACCATGACAACCTAACTAAATAAATCACAGCCCTGCTGTTAGGCAGACAAGGCCCACTATACCTTTACCTAGCACTTACCTGTAGGGTGCTACAAATAAATAATAATATACAATAATAAAACTATATAAATAACATTTAAAAAAAGCTCTTTTCTTGTTATTTATAACTTTTCTAACTTTGGCCATGAGCCCTATAGGTTTTATTTTTGGCCTTTTAAACTTGCCCATGGTAATATATTTTGCAGTGAGTTCACATACTGTCTTTTTGAAGAATTACCATTTCTGTTCTGTGTTCATCGATGCCAGTATTTCCTCCCATTTTAAGAGCAGCCATTATCCTCTAAAAATTTGCTCTCTTAAAATTAAGTGTTTTTATGCTTCCAGTATGTGTTTGTTGTTTACAGCCAACATTAAAGGAAATAATTGAATGGTCACTGCTTCCCAGATGTTCTTTTATATGAACATTAGTGATAAGCGCTACAGGGTTTGTGATTACCAGGTCCAGCAGAACATCATTACTAGTCAGGGCCTCTATGAACTGGACCATAAAATTGTCTTGTGATACATTTATACAGTTTTGCCCTTTGACTGTTCCTGCAGTGCCGTTACTCCAGTTAAAATCCCCCGTTATTGAAGCCCTTTCTATCTGTGCAAAGAGCTGAGTCTCCACCTCCTCATTAACACTGGGTGGCCTATAACAAACTCCAATGGTAACCTTTACAGTACACACACCCATGTGCAGTTCCACCCATAATGTTTCAGCCTCATCACACTGTCCATCAACTAGGTCCAAACAAACTATTTCCATGACAAAAAGATGCGTCCACTGGGATTGCTTTATAAACTGTTTGTAGAATCAGCTACATACAGTATACAGTGCTGTGTTTCAGAAGGGGGACAGGGACTTCCATCCTGTTTCTGGAACAAAATCAACTTGGGCTGAGCACTGCTAAGCCATTTATAGGAAACCTTGTATTTTATAAAAAAATTCAAGGCTTTCTCTGATTGGCTGAGGTGGAAATATTGATGTAGATGGAGAATGGCTTAGGTGGAGATTGTGATGTCTCTTAACCTTAACCAATCAGAGCCAACTTGAACTGAGCACTGTTTAGCCATTTATAGGAAGGCTTCCTCTATTTGACTGAGGTAGAAATTGCAATGTCAACCGCCCATCTCTCCACCTAAGCTAATCAGAGAAAGTCTTACATTCATTCAAAAAATACAAAGATTCCTACGAAAGGTTGAGCAGTACTCAGCCCGACTCAATTTTGTTCTTGAAATGGAACAGATCCCTGTCCCACTTCTGGAAAACAGCACTGTATACTTCATGTAGCTGATGCTACATACAGTTTATACAGTGCTTCCAGCGGGCACAGTTGTTAGTCAAGGAAATGGGTAGTTTGGGCTAGCTTAGCCCAAACAACTTATTTCAACTCATAATAAACCTGTAATGTGGCTTTTAGCTCATTATATAGGTATGTTTGTAGAATTTTCTTTAGATTTGCCAAAATTATGCAATATGAGTATCTGCCTGAAGCTGTCCAATCTTGCAACTTAGTAGGAAAATTGTAGTTCTAATGCCACAGTAGTTGTAAGAATCTATTATCATGACCTTTTAGGTAAAAAATCTAGCAACATAATCACCATGAACCCTCTAGAAATAATCAACAATATGTTGTTGGTAGGTGGGCACAAGAAATGTGAGAAAAGACTGCATGACACAATGTTCCCGAAAAGGAGCACTAAACACATAACATATATAGACATTTAACCACTTTACCACCACCCACGCGCAGGCAGCCGCTCCTGAGCAAAGTGACGTTGGTATACGTTGCTCACTCTCAGGAGGCTAGGGGGCAAGCGTGTGCTACCGATGGCGTGCTACCGCCCCTGCTCATCAGCGGGGGAAGCCGATGTGAGTGTCAGGTGGCTCCAAATGCTGCCTGACACCCGCGATCGTTCCCCGCTGAGAGAGAAGAACGGTCAGCTGTTGTAAACAAAGCTGACCGTTCTTCTCCCTGCAATGATTATAGAGCCCATGTGATTCTCTATATAGGATTTCTTTTTTCCAAAATATATAGGATTTCTATGTCTCTATGATCATTTCAGAAGCCCCGCCCGCCCACAGTTAGAATCACTCCCCTAGGCTCACATTTAACCCCTTGATCACCCATAATGTTAAACCCTTCCCTGCCAGTGTCATTATTACAGTAACAGTACATATTTTTAGCACTGATTACTCTAATAATGTCACTGGTCCCCCCAAAAGTGTCAAAAATATTTGTCAGTGGTCCGATCTCTCCACCGCAATGTCACAGTCCTGCAAAAAATTGCAGATTGCTGCCATTACTAGTAAAAAAAAAAAAAAACAATAAAAATTACATAAATCTTTCCCATAGTTAGAAGACGTGATTACTTTTGTGAAAACCAATCAAAATACGCTTATTGCAATTTTTTTTACCAAAAATATGTAGCAGAAAACAAATTGGCCTAAAATGTTAAAAAAAGTTTGATTTTTAAATTTTTTTTTTGAGAATGTCATATAGCAGAATGTGAAAAATATTGTTTTTTTTTTTTTTCAAAATTGTTGCTATTTTTGTTTATAGCGCAAATACCACCAAAAGAAAGCTCTATTTGTAGGAAAAAAAGGACATATATTTTATTTGGGTACAGTGTAACACGACCGCACAATTGCCTGTTAAAGTAACACAGTGCCAAATCACAAAATAGGGCCTGGTCATTAAGGGGGCAAATCCTTCCAGTCTTAAAGTGGTTAATGATTATAAAATGCTTACAAAAATATAGTCAATTCCAAATGTTTTGCCTTTAATGTATTTAGAAGCACTATTGTGTGAGAACACAATAATACTTTATGAATTTTGCATTCAACTACTCATGATATGCTGAAACACTGTAAAACTGTATTAAGATGAAGAGAATACATTAACCCATTTAGAAAGAAAAATAGGAAAAACGTTCTATGGCTTTATACAAAACAAACACAAAAAAGAAGGAAAATGAGGAACTGACATTATCTATAACAATTATTTAGCTGTTCTACACTTGGGATTTATAGATGGCTACACAAATATATTATTTGTAGAGGAAGGCTAATAAAACCTAACAGCACAGTGCAGAGATAATCTGTGGGCTATCCTGTGCAGTGTCAGGGCTAACTGAAATGTTTAAAAGCCACTCTGCTCTGCAGATGTCGGAGATGCATGGTCGGGAAGCATATTTAGACCATTTCTTTGTCTTAACTGGATATATATTACCAGTGTTTATCATCGTAATTTCAGCCCAGGCTCTTTATTGTCAAAACCTTTGAACAAAGGGCACTTTATAATTGTAGTCCCGCAGTCATGATAATAGCTGCAATAATTTACTGTTAAAAAGGAAAGGGCAGTCGCTGGTAAAGATGTTTAGCCTTGTTCTGGGATGCGAAGTAATGATGAAACCACATTGAATGAACTGTTATGTTAAAGTGTTACTCCTAGTTGTAGCTAAGCAATCTTTAGATTTTCTTGTTTTTTTTTTAACTTCTCTTTTGTTTCAAAAGTCTTGAAGAATATAGAAGTGTTAATAAAGTTATTTTATTTATTTAAATTAGCAAGCAAAAAAAGTTTTATTTCAGGAAGGAACATTTGCTTTCATTGAGGTTGTAATTGCAATGACCTCACTGCAGTTACAGCATCATGGCAAGGTGCACATTATCCACTTGAGCTCCAAAAAGTTTTATCCCCTTTGTGACCAGGCCAATTTTCTGTTATTTGGCACTGCGCTACTTTAACTGGCCATTGCGCGGATATGCAACACTGTATCCAAGACCTGCCTCTATTCCTTGGCATCTCCCCCTCCCCTGTATGTTCTCTGTTACTCTGTCTTTTTCTGTCTTTTTCTCCCTCCTTCATTCCTGCTTCCTCTTTCCCCCCTCTTTCCTAATCTCCCTTCCTCTTCCTACTCTTCTTGAGCGTTTAGCCCCTTCTATTCATGGACCTTCCTGTAGAGGGGGGCCTGGCCAGACACCATATTTGGTTTATATACACCCAGCGAGCTTTGTGTGATTTACTGCATATTCCCATATAATGCTTTACTGCAGGCGTTAATACTTAACGGTTCAGCTATTGTTACCCTACCTATCATACCTTTGTGGGCTGCTTCCTGACTTCATCAGTGCTTTATTATGTACCCTGTTTCATCTTCTTCCTCAAGGGGTTAACCCTCAGGAGTTGTTCTGTTTTGAATGTTACCTTGCTTTCTGCGCCAATAAACTATTTGAACAAGCAATTTATATTATTTTCACGCAAATACAGCTTTCTTCTAGTGGTATTTGATCACCACTGGATTTTTCAGTTTTTATTATATACCGTAAATGAAAAAAGACCCAAAATTTAAAAAAAAAACTAATAATAATTTTCTTCTTTCTGTTAAAAAAAAAATATCCAATAAAGTAGATTTTTTGCATAAATTTACACCAAAATGCATTCTGCTACATGCCTTTGGTATGAAAAAATCCCAATAAGTGTATATATATCAATTGGTTTGTATGAAAGTTATAGAGTCTGCAAACTATGTTATATATACTGTATTTGAAAACTAATCAATCCTGATGTATTGAACCTTATTTCTCATTTCTTGGGGCTTAAACCGCCAGGACAGTTCAATTACCACCCAAATAACCTTTTTTGGAAAGCTGACAACTTGTGGTATTTAGCAAGAGGTATGGCAAGTTTTTTGAAGTTTCAATCTTTTGTCAATTTTTTGGGGAAAATGAAGAAATTAAATAACATTTGTTATTTTTTCAATTTTTTTTAAAACAAACTGTCACCAGTGCAGTACAGCATCATTATATCACTGGTGTGGCAGTGATGAGGGATACTTTCTGATGACAGTATGTAAAAAAAAAAAAATATAAAATTTTTACCTTTTTTAATATGTTTAACGTTTTTTTTCTTGTTTAAAGATTTTTTTGAAAGGTATAAGTGTTACAAACAAAGGTCCAAAAAAGGACTAAAAACATGTGAATAAAACAATGGTAGCTGTGCATGAATGCAGTAAGGAGATCCGGATAGACAAAAGTAGAGAATGGATCTTATATAGGAGAACCTTAATGACAGTTGGATAATATCTTACAAGTTTAAAGTGATTGTAAAATTTCATTTTTTTTTCTATAAAAATACCAAACATGTTATACTTACCTCCTCTGTTCAGTGGTTTTGCATAGAGCACCCCGGATCCTCCTCTTCTCGGGTCCCTGGCTGGAGCTCCTGGCTCCTCCCTCCTCTTGAGTGCCCCCCCCCCCCCAGAGCAAGCCGACCTGCAGCTCCGTGTATACATTCAGGCACAGAGCTGCAGTTCAGCCCAGCCCCCTCTCTCTCTCCTGATTGGATAACTGAGTTTGTATGACAACAACGGGAGCCAATGACGCTGCTGCTGTGTCTCAGCCAATCAGTAGAGAGAGTTCCAAACGGCTGAAGCACTTGTGGACATTGCTGGATAGAGATGGGGCTTAGGTAAGTATTAGGGGAGCTAAGGGGGCTGCTGCACACAGAAGGTTTTTTATCTTAATGCATAGAATGCATTAAAATAAAAAACCTTCTGATTTTACGACCCCTTTAAGGTGTGTAGGCGATATCTAAACATTTTAGCAAATAGATCAGGGTTTGGTAGGATAAAATGGAGGAGGGATTTCACATAGTGTAGTAATAGTGGAGTCAATACTTGTATATTGGAGTTTTGTATGACAGAATACAACTTTGGAATTGATTTAATGTGTTGTATTGTATTTTAATACATTCTTTCATTTCCAAGCATGCGTGGCCTTGCTCTTCTGATTTTTTTCAAGCAAATACTGTGCTGATAAAATGAAAATCGTACAATCTGATATTGTGAGAGAAAAATTTTCGTGTTTGTCCCTTCGGATAATTTCAGATGAACTGTCACGATCGGCTTTTGAAAGCTGTTTACTAACGATCAGATTATCGTATAATTGCTTCGAAAGTGGTATTTTTCATCAGATTTTCTGATTGTGTGTACTTGGCTTACACACACAGAATAACACAGGTTGGACTAGATGGACTGGTATTTTCATCACATACAGGTTTTAATTTGTCTTTATGGTACAAAACCGTTAGGATTTTTACATATGTTTCTCTGTATATTTTCTCATATTCAAAACATGAAAATATTATGCAAAGACAAAAGTGCTTGTACCTGCAAAATAAAATAACATGGCGTGTACTGTAAAAGTGGTGGAGGGGTTAGGAGGTGGGCATGGTGTGGGTAGGGGTAATCGTGAAGGGGGATCCTGGGGGTTTTAAAAGGGTGGATGGACCATCATTGGCCAGCTGTCAGTTGTGACACTCAGCAGAGAGAGTAGGTAGAGGGGACTTATTCATCATCACCCAGAGTTCATATCAATATTTTTAAAGTCCAGATGAAGCGGTTGGCTTAATAATTACATATATATATATATATATATATATATATATATATATATATATAGAGGTTTGGATTAAATTTACACTTTTTGGACTCTAAAAAACCTTTTGTGTTGTGCTTCAATGTTTTTATTCTAAACATTGCATTTACTGTTGCTTCCTGTGACAATTCTTCATGTATGGAAGCAGCCCACACACCACTTGGTTTTCCCAGTGGTTCACTAGTAGTTGTAGCAAATCAAATTCCTAACAAGAAAAATATGCTACCCAAGGTTTCAGCACCAATAATTCACCTCTCCATGCAATAACCTCAGAAATAAAATGAAATAAATACTGTATATTTAAAATGCTAAGTAAAGCTAGCACATCACAAGAAATGAAACATCAAAAACAAGAATTGCTTTTTTTTCTACCTTTTTTGGTACTATTTGCTTGCAAACAGTGGTTGGCATGTGCTTTAGTTGTGCATTTTGAATGTCTAATTCCTGCTGTTATGTATATTAGGTGTATGGCATATATTGATTGCTTGTTCTGTGACTAATACATGGCTTGACCACAAGCATGCACATTGATGGTGATGTTTTACTTTTCCAAATTCTTGATTGTGGTGCCATCTGCTTTATAATGTAGGACTACTCCCATAAGAGCTGCTTATTATAATGGCTCCTCTGTTCTTTCCTTGACCTTTCGAAGAACCTCAGCCCCTCTAACACACCAGGTTGAGTGTACAAACATACAGCTTTACAGGAAATAACTAAAAGTGATATTTATACCCCAGTAGTAGTACTATATCAAAGAAATCAGGCACCCACTCCTGATTGCCACCAATTATGTGGACTTGTCCTCTATTCAGTCTTTGAGAGTGAAGTATTTTTTACTGATATTGCAATAAATGTAACAAAAAAAAACTGACATATGTCCCATTCCACTCAAATTCAGCAGTGGATCTGCTCAGATCCCCTGGTGAATGAAGACGACAAAGCCCATGTAAAAGGACCCTAACAATATAGTCCATTAATATCTAGGTACCTCCACATAGCAGTAATATACTTCTACTCAAAGGATAAAAGTAAGCAGACATGCACAGTCTACATTTTAAATTGCATATCTTAGTTACAGTATGTGATATCTTAGTATATTTTATTTTCGGAAGAGGCATAATATATACATTCTTTAATAAACCTTAAGTGCACCAAGCTTTAATTAAACCACATGCTTCTTTTTATCAGCAAGCAGAGTCAATATGACGCTTGTTTATTAAACTTTGGCTTTAAAACTGAGATAAAATAAGTGTGAAAACAGCACCACTTTAACCAAAAGCTGAAAATCTCACAGGATTAGTGAGATTGTCACTATTTTTTCATATAACTTGACAATCTAATTATTTTACTTGTAAAGAATTATAATTATCCAAACTTTAAAGGAGAAGTACACCCAAAGCCCATTTGACTGTACTTCTCCTGTGGATCACAGGAGTGAAGTTCGTTCTGCACTCCTGTAACCCATTTTCAACTGACATCACAGAGTTGGTCTAGGCTCAGGCAAGATCTCAATCATATGGTCGGGATCTGCCCACATGCCTGAACCAGCACCCGGCTCAGCCTCTCAGTGAACCACTGAGAGCCTGAGCGGGTCCCTCTCGCCCCTCCAAAGCTCAATGCATCAGTGAGCGGCGGGGACAGCGCTTTAGGGAGCTGTGGAAACTGGGTAATCAGCAGGGGACAGATGCAGCATCAACATAGGTAAGTATGAATAAAAAAAAAAAAAAAAGTGTTCCCATACTTCTCTTTTAAGGCTGGAATTTTATTTCTGAAAAATTGGTCTTGATGAAAAATTATGCTATTTAATGTCAGTCTTCAACATGTATTTTCTCTTACCAGAATACACTTGTTGACATAATACACAGTAAGTTGGTAACATAGTTAAAGAAGAAGAGGGAATTCAGCAGTCAGTGTCACTTACTGCACTACAGAAATTATTTCAATCAGGTGTAAACATAGAAGATCCTTAAACATCAGTTTAACATTTGTTGTAGTTAGGCACACATTTTATACCCTATGTGACACTGACAATTTCTAAATTTTTCACATGTACGGTACAACACTCGTTCCTTGTTGTATATGTAAGTATATATATGGCTACACTTTTTGGGTATTGCCTGGTACAATGACACTGGCATCATTGTCTCAGACTTTTGCATTGCCTTTCATTATACTTACCCACCTTTCATTACAATATCATTTTAATAGGACTGATTGGTACCTATGGCTACCCTCGAGGGTGTCCTCTATGGCCGAGGCTTATGAGTATTGGCCTATATAGAGTACTGTTTAACACCCTTTCTTTATGCATTGCTAATCCATACATATATGGCCCTACATTGGGGGCTAGAATCTGTGCTAACATTCTGATGAGACATGCATTGGGGACTGTAATCACAAATCTCTGCAATTTCTGGATCTATCTGTATTGATGTGAGTATATAGCAACAATTTTGCCAATGTGATTGTATAGATTTGAGTTGAATATTACGACATGGTGTATGTATTGATACTCATAGTTTGCATTCTATAGAATCAAGTACCTTGCTCTTATTCATCCCTTAAAGAAGGAATTTTGTATGTTCTGAAACATGTTGTATATGGATATGTCAGTGTGGACATGAGTGGGCTGGACACTCTATCCCAGATACCCTTTGTTCCCCCTTATTTAACCCATGGTGCATTGTATTCTAACAGAAGATCCCATGTTTTTTTTATTTTTAATTTGTCTAGGGATATTGTCACTTTTACTATGTGAAATAAACAAATGTTTTACTATATTGACACTTTATTCTCTGTCTGCCTATAAAATCCCACCTTGGGGTCTTCTCTCTTTCCTTTTGTGTCCTAGATAATAGGGATGTGGCAGATGGTAATTTGGACATCTATACACTGAGATCTGTACATATCTTCTGTCTGTAAGGTATTAATAAAACATAGCCTTTAAAATTCATTAAAACCTTAGAATGTATTTATATTTTTAAACAGTAAAACAGGGTTTAAAAATTTCTACACCACACTCTCCAATTGATAGTAAATATAAAACACCTCCAATTACCTGAAGTGAAACTATATAAGTGAAGTTGCTGCATTCAAACACCTATATAACATAAAAAGTGAAAGCATAAAAAAATTATTGAAACCTCCAATGCACCACTTTACATATCTAATAATCTCCTGAAAAAGTAGGACATTGTAACAGTGTAACACAGTGTAATGAAACAATTACAGTAAAACCATACAGGAATCACAATTCCATAGTACAACATCAGCGTTCATTCTTCTTGAACTAAAATAACCAAGTGTCCAAATTCCCCATTTTTCCTCTTCATAAACACAAACTCTTTACCCAGCACACATGAGCACCTCCACTCGTAATAGGAAATTCAATCACCCTTTCCTTAAGCCTCTATTTCTCAAGGCCTTCTTAAATGTGGTCGCTTTTCAATCCAGAACCTCAGATTCACACATGAAGTACTCCTTAGATTAGAACTGGAAAAAGGTTCCCCTTGAATGTGGGACTTTTGAGGCAATAACCCATCACTGAGTAAATTTAGTAAAGCATCAATGTAATTTTACTAATATTATACAAATTAATATAGAAAAAACATATAAAAAAACAGACATTTAAAATACATGTGGCCAAAGATTACATCACTTGAAAAAGGCATTGGAATGAACAGCATGAGAGTTCCAATTGGCGACCTGATGCGTTTCGGGCTTGGCCTTTTTCAGAGGTCAGAGGAAATGCCTCTCAGGCAGTCATGCCAATCCATGTGATGTATGTAGCCACTGTGTTAAAAACACCAAAATTGTTGTGCATCCATTAATGGACTGCTACAACACTGATGGAGTCAGAGAATATAATCAGATCAGAATAGATTTGCCACAGTTTCGCGAGAAATGCTGCAATTTTGGAAGTACAAAGCGCCATTCTATGGTAAGTGTGACCATCCCCCACCAATGGTTCCCACGAGGATCCCTAATGATGGTCCCCCGGGAAAGGGGCGCAGTGTATTTAAGGTGCAGGTATATCTTACTCTTAGAAGTATATGGAACTTTAAAGTGTAATTGAAGTAGATGATATCCTGCAGTAATCCCTGTGCGGGTAATCAAAGTAGAGTCTCCCTGTGGCAGTACGCCTAGATTACCTCCTCCATTATTTGCTCTGCACATCAGCATTAAAAACACAGTCAGCAATTGAAGTCCTGCTGCCCTAGGACTGACTCAGGCTTTAAGTTGAAACACTACTCACCTCTCTGTGTCCACACACTTCCTAGGTTCACAACAACAGCTTACGTGTACTGGGTGAAGAGTTTGTGTTTATGGAGAGGAAAAATGGACACTTCAAACACTTGGTTATTTTAGTTAAACAATAATAATGTTGCTATATGTAATTGTGATTCTTGTATGGTTACAGTGGCGAGGTGATCTCTCACATTTCTCATGATTATCCTTACCCTATGAGGCGAAATGTGGCATGGAGTTCCAGACCGAGGGCGATTTACGGTTATTTTGTATTTCTTTTATTTGCGAATAATTGCTCCAACAGTCGTCTACTTCTCACCAAACTTCTTGCTGATTGTCTTGTAGCCCATTTTAGTCTTGTGTAGGTCTACAATCTTGTCACTGGCATCCTTTGACAGCTCTTTGGTCCTGCCCATGGTGGTGAGGTTTGAATGGAAAAAAAAAGAGATTCTGTGGACAGATGTCTGTTATACACATAATGAGTTGTCATTAGGAGCACCTTCTTAAATTGACAGGACTAATCTGTGTACTACATGAGTACATACTCTAGCCAGTCTGTGGGAGACAGAATTATTGTTGGTTGATAGGAGATCAAATACTTATTTAACTCACTGAAATGCAATTCAGTTTATAACATTTGTATCAAATGTTTTTTTTTTTCTGGATTTTGGTTGATAATTTATCCTTTATCATTTAAAATACACCTATGATAACAATTATAGACCCTTCATTTCTTTGTAAGTGGGAAAACTTACAAAATCTGCAGGGGATTAAATCATTATTTTCGCACTGTATTCTGTGATTATTTTTTTTTTACACTGTGTTATATTGGTACAACTTCATACTTTATCAAGAGAATTATAGATGTGTAAAGCACTACATTGGGGGTATTTTTATTTTATATGTTCTCACTTTTTAAGTAAAGCAGATTTAAAAAATGCTATTCCCTGACTTTCTTTAGAAAAATAAATTCCTACAGATGTTTGCTAAAACCAAATATTTTTAATAAACATTACAAAAAATGTACTTTTTAACATTCATAAATGCAAAATTAAAGGTAACAAATAAATAAATAAATAAAATGAATTTAGGAAGAAACAGTGTATATTATTGAACCCTTTCGCTATCAGGAACATGCTCTCCACTTTTATGATTAAATATTTGTAAACTACCCACAATACATTTTCTAAAAGCACAGGTCCAGTAGAACAAAATATGTTGCTGCTGATTTTGTATATCCTCGAATTATTGTGCAAATGGTTATTAAAGCGGAGTTCCACCCTGGATTTTTTTTTTTTTTTAATACCCCCGGGACAGTCAGGGCTAGTGCATTCCACAATGGCTAGCCTCTGATCTGTCCCGGGTTGCACTTACCTGCAAGACGAAATACTTACCTTGCAAACGTCTTGTCCAGCGCTGCCATCTCAGATGTGGGCAGCTTGAAGCCAGCGCGTCCTCTTCGGCGTCTTCTTCCGCCTTCTGTGGTCCCACGATGCTCTGCGCCGGCCCCGACGTCACTTCCGGGTCGCGCGCGTCACCCCTCCACAGCTTCTGGGCATGCCCAGAAGCTGTTTAGAAGGGGATGACGCGCGCGACCCGGAACTGACGTCGGGGCCGGTGCAGGCGCAATGATTCCTGGGAGCTATGATGTCCAGCTCCCAGGAATCATTGCAGAGCCAGGAAGTGACGACGGGCCGCGGCCGAGGAAGGAGGAAGAAGGAAGTAAGGTAAGTATATTTTCTTCGCTACGAGGTAAGTAAAAAAAAAAAAAAATATGCGATTATCCATTTCTTTTTCAGGTGACCCGGAGTGAGAAGATGGAGGTAAGTATAAAAATAGGGTGGAACTCCACTTTAAACAATATTTTCTATAAAAATATACTAAAATCATTATTACACACGCAAATACTACACAGCATATAATATCCCTACAAAATCAAAAAGACAGAACTGTATTGAGTTAATAAATAACACATTTTAAATTGTGCCTTTTTGCAAATGAAAAAAATGAAATGGATTCCCACCCTTTACATTGTGGTAGCACTGTATCTGCAGTTTCTTGCCTATGTTGCATTAGAGTGTGTTGTGATAAAATGATTTAGGCATACATTTTATCACAATGCAGTGAATTACAACATGCTACAACTCATGGAGTTAAATAAATGTAGTAACAAATAAAAAAAAAAGGAAAAAAGATCTAGCATCTAGATCTAGTACACATGCACAGCACACACCAGAGCATTTGCATTATGTGCAACATAACATGAGCCTCCTGATGTGAATGGACTGCTTTACCACATCTGTAGTGTGTGTGTGTGTGTGTGTGTGTGTGTGTGTGTGTGTGTGTGTGTGTGTGCGCGCGCGTGCGCGTGCGCGTGCGCGTGCGCGTGCGCGTGTGTGTGTGTGTCTGTCTAGGGGATTATGTGGAAATAACAGAGGTCTAAATAGACCCCTGACATTTCACTGAGATGGAGAAAGAGATTGTGAAAGAGATGCCACCCAGCACTTACTACTAAACATGAGAAGGGGTCAGTATTGAGCAGTGAGCACTTCCATGTCTCAGCACTTTCATTTTCATTCAAAAACTGAAGAAATAGTAAACATGCCATTTTTTTCTTCAGTTATGAATGAACACCGGAGTGTTTAGCACTGAGCACTCCAGTGTTATTGAAGAAAAGCTAACTGATCAGTAAACAAGATGCATTGACATTCTGGTTGAATCTGATCCTCCCCACTGCATGCCTGTGCTATACAACCTGCGGTTTCCACTAGTACTTATAGAGCAGTGGGAGGGCACACAGGAGGCACACGGGAGACAGAAGGCTGTGCCAGTTAAATGAAGGAGAACAGACTGTAGGCACAGAATTGGAAGGAGCAGTGACAAGAAGAGGACACTACGGGACAGTAGTGGTGGTGGGGGTGGTCACATTTTTAATGAATGCAAAATAAACTCATGCACTGCTATATATGCTTTGTGAATAAATTGATAAATATATTAAGTGTATATATTGAACTGCTGCATCCACCAATCAAATGCACTATATCACTTTAAAAGCATAAATTAAGCAATGACGCCCTGTCCGAATTCTTTAATCAATCAATAAGTGCATATCATGTGCAAAGATCAATAAAATCTTCTGTGGTCAAAAATGACTTCCCTATAAAAAGATACCGTTAATAGGTAAACAATTCAAAATGTGCCACCCAATTGTGCAAAAAATAAATATATACAGCAAGTGTGAAGAATGCTATAAATAAATAGATGTCCACAATGTCCATACTCCAAAACTGGTGCTAAAAATAGTCCAACACTTCCAAATGCATGAAAAAACTGTCTGAGTTTTCCAAAACTTGCTTGTAACCATCTTGTCACCTCTGGGTGAAGTGCACGCACACCTTAATGTTATGACCAGAAGGTCAATATTAGCAGTTTGGATGATATGGAAAGGTGCTTCACTCTGTTCCTTTGGTCCTCCTTCGCTTGTGATTATCCCTTTAAGGGGATGACTTCTTTTCCCGATTTGCCTCAAAATAAAAAAAGATCCACTCATCATGCAATATATCAATGTACAAATGCTTTATTTAAATCTATATTCTATACACTCACTATGTTATATATAGCATGAGGAACTGTATACTGTGTACCGAGTACAGCAAAAAGATCCTCCGCAAGATGTACCGCTCATCCAGGGCACAACGGCCCCGGAGGACCCTCTTTTTTGTATCACCTGGCTATTCTCACTCTCACTCACTCTGTGTGAGATCGATCGCTATCTTCTCTAAAAACTAGTGGAGCCCCTGAACATCCCCTAAATTACTCACTATTATTTGGTGCATTCCTACCTCTTTTTAATTTATGCACACACATGCTTGAATGCAACCATATCATTCTTTTTCATTTCTTATAATCACACTCTATATTTATGCCAATTAAAGACTCCCTCTGTGTGTACTTGTTCGCTGTCTTTTTCATTGATTTTTATCGGTACAAATCGTTATACATCTAAACAACCCGATTGAATTGATCAAGTTTATAAATAAGGATTTTTTGAAACATATTAGAGAATACTCTGAAATAGCTGGAGCCTGAGGAAGCACTTATAGTGAAACGCGTAGTTCCAGCAACTTGTTGTATCTTTACGTGGTCCCTATATGGGCTCTTCTGAATTGAAGTATTATGTCGGATGTATATTATATTTATATAAATATTGTAATGAACATGTATGTTTATTTGCTATGATGTATTTTCAATAAAAATTATTTTATCAACTTTTAAACAAGGATTGAATTTGGAGAGAAAAATTAATGATTTATTTATTTTCCTTTGGTATCTGTGGCACATTTAAATCCCCTCTGGTTCCACCTCTGCCCTCTTCGTGGGACAGGGTTGGTAACCCCCCCTTTTCTTTTTACAATCCTCAGCAAGAATCGCTCACCAGTTTCCGGGTCTCAGAGACACCGAAAATGACGTCACAGGCTCTGTTTACATTGGGGATACTGGGATAAAGTTCAGCCAGACCTCCATCTTGCGGTCAGAATAGCTGGTAAGCGGGTTGAAATTTGAGTGTGCAATTTTGGCTGTGAAGATTTTGCTATTTTATATGAATTTTTGTTAATACACAAGTATAAATGAACTTTTTGCACAAGAGAACTTCTCTTCTTTTTTTTCTGATGAACTTTACTGGATTATTTATGAATGTTTTTTAAAACATTCTTGAAATTATTGAATTTTCACTCAAAATTCGATAAGGTTGACTGTGATGTCTTCTGGAGCACCCTCTTAGTGTTTGAGTTTTCATATATACTCTGTTTTCCACATACTACAGGCAAGTAGAGCCTAAAGAAGACTAGAATTGAAAATTGACCTTTAGAATTGTTAACTGGCAGAATGAAGGCATGGATGTAAGACCCTAACAGTCATTGTACGTCATTAACCTGCTTCTTAAAACTACATTTCTGTCAAAAACTAATAAAAAAAAGTTTCTCATCCCACCCACTACTAGCCACTCTATTTTTTTTTTAAAACAAAAAAGCATATAAGACCTTGATTTACATACAGTACTTGAATCGGCTGTCATGTGTCCATCCACAATGCCTGTTCTTGTAAATAGAGACTGTAATTGTAGCTTCATGCAGTTAAAATGTTTTGTTACTGCCCCATGCACCTTGATGTCAGGATGCTGCCTCTAGAAGATGACTAGAAGAAGTTGTGAGGACCCTTTGAAGGACACTATTGACAGCTAATAGGCAAGCAACACAGGTACTGCAAGTTGTACCCTTCCACACTACAGATTGAAAGAAGAATTTGCATCCGACCTGCCAAATGACAAATGACCACATCTCTGGCAAGAAATCTGGGCTTTATGTTTTGTTGAATGAAGATTATGTTAAGGTTTGTTTTTGTTAATGATGAGTGGAGTGGTCTTAAATGTTTTTTACTGCCCAAGGTTAGCTTTAAAGTCTTCAGCAGCTCAAAGTCACATTGTCTTATACTGTACGTTTCTGTTCTGCTGTAAAGAATAAAGGATTAATGTTCGCATTACAGTTCCAGTGTCTTTTGCCCTGGCTATCCAGTATTTTCATCACCAAATATTCCAAGGCTAAAGTAATCTGCATTGCAGTAAATTGTATTTGTACACAACACACTGATATGCAGCCCACTACACGGTCTCAGAAGGTTATGAACATATTACAGAATGCTATCAGATGTTAGAAATGACAGATCCCTACAAGCAAGTATAGACAAGAAAAAAAAAACAATAAGTGACTCAAAAAGAAAACTCTTTATGAGAAAGAACATTCAAACAGATACAAAAGGGTGTGTGATAGACATTAAGCAGTTTAAACTTTACATCCTTTGATATATGGAAGCCTCAGTGAAAACTGGAGAAGGTGGGATGAAAAACTTCAGATATATACATGACTGCAACTGGTGCTTGTAAATGCCCAGACAATCTGAAAATAGCTAGTCTGTTGCAAAATATACTAAAATCAAGTAAAACATTGTGGTCCTATGATAAACATTACACAAAAATTAGACAGACTCGTTTCCCATTAGGCAAAAGTTAAAAGATAAGCACTATGAATTTAAAAAAATGAAGACTAACAACACTTATAAAGCAAAGCAATGGACATTTGACTATAATTGGTACAGTATGGTAGCCACGTGATTAGAACACTTACTTTTCAGCATTGAGCTCCTAAATTTTAGTTTTGCATTTAGCAAGGGAATGATATAGCCCAGGGGTCTTCAAACTATTGCCCTCCAGTTGTTCAGGAACTACAATTCCCATCATGCCTGGTCATGGCTGTTAATGTTATTGTTTTACAATGCCTCATGGGATGTGTAGTTCTGCAACAGCTGGAGGGCCGTAGTTTGAGGATTCCTGATATAGCCTTTTGCCATTTGAGTCTCATTGTGGAGAATTTTGCTGTCTCATTTCCTGTCTTGTAGAGACACCAGAAAGTTAGAGGAAATTGCTCCAAAATGGGCAAAATTCTCTCTTAGACGGTTGTCACCAGAAGCAGTATTCCCATTGGAAGATTCCCCTCTCCTTCATTCTGGTGACAATCCAAAATGTTGGATTTTCCATCATGCTAAGTCCTGATAGCAAGGGTCATTAGGACAATCAGAGAAGGTAATTCTCACCTGAGGACACAAAAAAAACAAACAAACAAAAAAAAAAAACAATACAAACCTGACAGATGTCTAACACATTTTTCTATGCTACCTAAAATAAAATAAAATAACTATTTTTAAGTTCCTCCTGTTGTCTGCAGCTTTTAATCTGTGATCATAGAGGCAAACATACTGGTAGTAGAAATGTCCTTGGTGGCTGCACACTGCCAACCTTAAAAAGGATAAGCTAAGGCACTGAAATGATTAAAGTGTCTCTTTACTCTTTTTACTTTTATGTGTCATTTACCTATCCACTCTTTACCTGTACATACTCTCCTTTACACCATTTGTCCATTGTGAGCCAGGTAAGAAATCCCTTTGTAAGCTTTAAACTGAATTGTGAGAGCTCACACAGGGCCGAAGACTCTGAACTTGTCATGGGAGAGAGATGAAACAATATACAGAAAGGGACTGAGTCAAATGGTCCTTCATACCTGGGAGTGCCGGGCATTTTTCTTCACTCCCAGCAGAACAAAAAGGTAAGAGATCAATATAAAAGTTACCAAGTGACTATATGCTGCAGGGAGGTGGAAGTTAAGTTACCTTGTTACTTTACAACACGCAAGCAAAGTATAGAGTTACATTAAAAGAAAAGCTATCACTGTTTGCCATTTTTGTCCTCCTTCTGTAATGCTGGTTCACTGACTGTTATGCATGAGCCTCCATGCCTCCCTAGTCATTGCCCTAAAGTGGTTTTAAACCCGTACATATACCCAGTGAAGTGACTGGCCTCAGGTGATACACAGAAATCCTCCTACATATGTTGTACCTGTCTATCTACAGTCTTCTTTTCTCTACATCTGTTCAAAGTGCTAAAATGTAAAGCTTGTCTGAGAGTTCAGAAAAAAGGGAGTGGAGAGCTGAAGTTACACTCCGCAGAGCTCAGTGAAGAGACCTCTGAGAGCTGATTGGAGGTAAGAGACACCTCCCCCTCACAGCATACAGGAACAGAACTGCTGCTGTCAATCTGCTGGAGGTCCTTTCCCGTCACCATTTTTCTCTTGGTGTCAGGAAAGATTGTTGGAAGTGAGTCATGAGGATTTCAAAGTGTAAAAATTTTACCTTGCCCTCCTGTTGGCAGCAATCTTGGACATGTGTAGACTGCTGTGCAAAAAGGTAAATCAGCGCAATTAAATATAAAGTGGTATATTGTTAAGACCCAATAATTTGGGACACATAAAGAAAATACAGCAGCTATATAGAACCTCCTTCACTAACGGGAGAATTGAACTATACACAAATATTTATACAGCGCTATATAAACTTTATATAGCGCTGTATAAATATGTGTAGACTGCTGCCTCTTATAAATTCTGATTGCATTATAACTTGCCTGCTGCCTTGGTGTCGCACAGTGATGATGCTGCACACCTGACTATATCTATCACCTAATGAGTTGCAGTCCTTGCCCTTGCGTTTGTGCTCCAAGGTGCATCTCTACTAGCAGTCTTCTGTTCTCCGTGTTCCTCCATGTATAACCTGACTTGGCTGACAACTTCCTGGCTCGCGACCCCGCATCGGCAGACGACCCCACACCGGTAGACAACCCGGCATCAGCAGACTACCCGCTTCTGGAATCGACCCCCGGCTTGTATGACTACCCGCTTCTAGGCTTCATCCTGGCTTGTTCCTGATCTCGCTTCTTCACTCTTTCTGTGCGTTTATTGTTTTTTGCTTCAATAAACTGATTTATTTTACCTGGATTCCTTTGTGGTCTGGTTTCCTGGCACCCCGACACAGAGGAGCAAGGCAGCAGACAAAAGTTGTCACAGTCTCTCTTTAAAGACCAACCAAAGGTGGTGATACAGTTACATTGTGAATAGCTTCTGTGTACTGATAACATATTTTTGCAAATGCCGTATCAATTAAATAAGAGCCAATGTTGGATGCTATATCATATTTATATCAATAACATCTGCCACATTTTATAAATAAAAAACATACAAAGAAAAGGAACTGCCCAGGTGATCATAATGAAAGGATTAAAGAGAATGTCTTATACAGTATAGCTATAGCAACACTTAATTAACAATTGAGAAAGGGTAATAAAATATTTGGTGGCTTTATTAAATACGATTTTTGACTTTATTTGAACAAAAACACTTTTTAGTTAGTCATTGTTTTGCAGTCTTTCCTAATCTTTTATGAAAACCATGAATTGGTACAACATGTTACATAATGCATATGTAGAACTCACAGGAATTACTTACAGGTGCTCAGAGCTGTCCTTAGTTCTCCCAAGCACAAAACTGAAAATGTTCATCTTTTAACAATTTAAATTGTAAAGACTTTGATCAAAGGCATAGAAAAGATTAAATGTCTTGCAATAAAATGTTAAGCAAAGAGATAATGTTTAATGATATTTGTTAATTGGACCCATGCAGAAAACTGAACAGGCACTAACAACTTAAAGAAGAAGTGTATTTTAGCAAAACATATTCTACCTTAAATTGTAGTGTTTACTTCAAAGTAATTCTTTATGTCATTTTCACATTTTCCATACTTGCTTTCTCATATTTTTAACATTGTGTTAAATGTAAAGATTTGTAGAGGAAAAAATAGATAAGTTAACTACCTAACTAATTGTGGGCACATGCAAATGGCAGCAAGGGGCAGTAAAGAATGCAAGAGGGTACAGAACCTGAAAAAGGTCTTCCCCAGGATCCATAGCTGCTGCCTAGAGAAATCATATACAGGATGTGGCAATGAGTGCGGCTTGAATGTAGATTGCATAGATATGATCATGTATGTACAACCCTGGATGCAGACATGAAAATACATCAAAGAAAAACATCAGCGCTAAAGGATAAATGGAACCCCAAGTCGTACATAGATGGTAAAGTCAAATATAGATGGTGGGAATCTTCAGATATCTTCCATCAAAAGCCCAGTAATGCATAGGCCTTGCTTCCCTTTTCAGATAGGAAAACTCCTTCAACAGAACAACTGAAACAAAAGAAAAATAAAGGGCTCACCAGCTTTGTGCATTACCTTAAAAATATATATATATTAAAAGATGTAGATTACCAATATACTCACAAAAAGAAGTATAGAGAGGCACACAGCATACATCCAGTTGATGTACTCAGGTGGTGCTCACCAACCAGGAGCAAGGCTAATGCAATTCAAAGGCAGTAGCCTCTTCCTCAGAGCTAACCAAGAAACAATAAATACATTTTTTATGGTATTGCACAAGGTTGGTGCACCCTTTCTTTTGCTTTTATTTTAGCAAGCATAAAGATGCATGGGGGTAGAGCTGAGTGCTCTACAAGAATGAACTCCTGTACTGTGCTGCTATAAGCGTCAAGCTTTCCCACATGCACCATTAGAACATGGTGATTTTGCCCTAACCTACTTAAAGGCAGGTTCTCATGAATTTTCAATTTTTTTTTTAACACTGAATTTTTGTCAATTGTTTATGCAACCTTTTTTAAATGGGTAGTATGAGGCTGTCAGCTTAACACTCCTTTCCTCTTAGCTTTAATTTGGCCATATATAGGCAGAATTTCAAACAAAAATTCTTAGGAAAAGAAGTTTGTTAATTTTTCTAGGTCTGGCAACTCCTAAGAGATTTGCAATATTATTCCCCTTCTTGGATTGCGAACAGTATATAGGCTGTCCTGTCTACCATCATATTCATTACTGCAGACATTTCGAGGAATACATTTTTTGAATTAATGATTTACTGATCCTAGGTTTGACTTACCTGTTCAACCCTATTTAACTGACGTTTCACATGAATACTTATATATAAGTGAAAAGATCTATTAGATTTGTTTGCTCTGCCTCACATATCCTCTCTCTTGCCCTCTATGTCCCTCTACACCCAGTTACAGAAATCTCTGATGTAAAATTGTGGTCCTGAAGAAGTACGCTGCGAAACGCGTTGACCCAAAGATCAGATATAATTATATAATATACACTGTACTCCAATATTGTGAAATTATTAATAACTCACACATTTTTCCCATGGTCATTTGACTATATGGGTAAAAAATAGTCTTGGGTTATTCGATTTTAATACTGTCTAGTTGTCAGTTATATGTGTTGTATGTCCCAATGAGGAAAATATGTTCATTCGTCCTCATTTTTATGTTGGTTGTAATCAATAAACAAACTTTTTTAATTATATGATTCGCTATGATTCATTCTATGATGTGCCTTAGAAAGAATCAACTGTGGTTTGGTTTTCCAAACCCACGATTCCTCACAGTTCCTTTTTTCTGTTACTTTGTTTAGTGCAGTGTGATGAAATGCAAGGTTTTGCATCACACCGCAACTGCACACAGTAAAATGTAATAAATTGGAGCTTTGTGATATTTCAAAAAAGTTCTAAGAAGAAAAAGGTTACAGTGCAATGCACTGTTACAGGGCATCTGCACTACTGCTTTCACCTGTGGCAGTATATAGACACCGCGCAAGCAAAGCAGAAGCCTGTATAGCAGTGGCATGCTCATTGTCTAACTCTAGATTTTGGCTCCCCGTTGTTTGTGAATTAAAGCAAAGGTGATCTAGCTTCATGTATGTGCATTTTTTTAAATTATTAAATATGTTGATATTTAGTGTGGAGAGCACTATGGTGTTTTCTTTTGTAGCTCTCTAAACCTGTTGTATGTATCGATCCCTGATGCTTGATAAGATCTAGAAACATAGGTGGAGCGACAGCCCTGTCCAACCTTCAAAAGGGATATGCGCATAAGACCTTTTCTTTCAGAGGTCAATAAGATAAGGTGAAAGTGTACCCATATGAGGTGGTGGTGGTGTTACACCTGAATACAAAATGGAATAGTTTTTCACTTGTGAAAGTTCTTCATTATTTGTGAGAGTTTTTAAAGAACCTTTATTTATGGATGCCTTTGTTTCTTAATATTTACATTTGTTCAACACACACACATACTGTATATTTTCATGTCTTCATCTGTTTATGGCACACATGATATTAATTTTTACAAGAAGGTGGTGAATACGATAACTAGCACTTGTGATTTGTGGCACAATTCAGAAAAGAGTTGATTATATTAATGCAGCATACTTTATTTATTTAGCGGTGGATGATGAAAAGATGCTGCAGATGTTTAGACTGGAGCATGTGCAGAATGGTGGCACACAGGTGGAGCACAGGAACCTGCAGGTGCAAGAAGCAAAGACCTAATCAAGATGAACAAACCAGGAAGTAGAGATACTTAATCAGAAGACAATCGACAGGCAGCAAAAGTACAAAAACAGCAGACAGAGAACGAAGTCAGGACACAAGCCAAAGTCAGCAATAAGAGATCAGGATAAAGCAGAGTCAGGAGGCAAGCCAAGTGAAACACAGGATAACAGTATATACAATAAGTCTGGGCATTACAGCTGATGACCACTCCCCAATTCTCCTTAGTTCTGCTGTGCTTTACTTTAAATAGGCCTCTGGGTGCAAAACACCACTGCTGGACATGCACACAAAGTCATATGTCATATTTGATTCGGTGCACTGGATCATTAGCTGCGCTATGCGCATGCGCAGATCTTCAGGCACAGTCATGCATTCAATATTCCTGACAATATGTTTTTTGTAAAATATCTTTACATTTTCCACCATCAATGACCTTTAGGCCTCTGACATTAGTTCATATGACATCTCAGGGCTGCAAAGAAAGTTAATGCTGGAAGAATTACTTTTAACAGAAGCTGTTATTACAGGTCAGAAATGATAGCATGTAGATATACAGTATAATGCCCAGCATGTTTTACTGACTGCAAGTCTTGCTCTGATGTCTGAATGGTTAAGTGTCTTTACTCAGGGTCACCAAACCAATTGATTATAATAAAATTGGTTTTGGTGGCAAGTACCCCCCCATCCCCATCCCCTCCCTACTCACAGAGTCTAGTCCTCCCCTTGAGAAAAAACATCAAAATACTGCGTTACAGTTGTATGTTTTATCAGTTTCAGTGATTCCAGAGAAAGGTTGTGAAACTAGAATATTCATGGCAGTACCGTGACATTCATCTTTAAAAACAAGTCAACCAATTATAGCTAAAATAATGGCAAATCACCCGCGCCAGGAAACAAATCTATATACTAAACAGTAATACAACTAAAGAAACAAATTTAAATATGTCTGTGTAGTGAAAAATAATTTTAAGCAGCTGCTGTGGCCTGACTGGCTAAAGCCAAATTATAATCAAAATATAGGAAGACAGTAGCGATGTACCCTCTCCTGCAACACAGTGCTTGCTGGAAATGTATGTGCTCTAAATTAACCACGTACAAAAAAAAATCCCATAAATAACCCCTTAATGATAAAGGATTAAATAGGAGGGTAAATACCTCTATATGTATAAAGTTCAGTGACTATACTATAAATACAATAAATACAAATTGATATATATATATATACATAAATAATCCAATAAATAAAATACACCACTAGGGGCCAATGTTAAAGTGCAATGACGGATAAACACATCCAGATAGTGAATACGTCTATCAATACAAGATCTGTGATGAAAAAAAGAGCAAAAGCATGAAATATTCCAAATCTAAGTTGAATACTGAAAAAAAAGTGACGTTGATCCCAGATAAAGTGCTTGAATGCTGTATCATGCAGAAAGAGGAAGCCTCAGGTGCATGGGAGATGTTAGAAATAATCACCAGATAGAATGGATCAGAGACCACCTGAACCTGTGCGATCCCCCTGCCGTAAGGCAAGAGAGGATCCATTCTATCTGGTGAGACTTTTGGACTTTTTTTCATCACGGATCTTGTATTGATAGACGTATTCACTATCTGGATGTGTTTATCCATCATTGCACTTTAACATTGGCCCCTAGTGGTGTATTTTATTTATTGGATTATTATTATGTATATATATATCAATTTGTATTTATCGTATTTATAGTATAGTCACGTAACTTTATACATATAGAGGTGTTGTCCCCTTTTATTTAATCATTTATCATTAAGGGGTTATTTATGGGATAGCATTGCACCTAACACCATTGGTTTTGTTTTTGAAGTACCTATATGGGGTTTTTTTTGCACGTGGTTAATTTAGAGCACATAATTTCCAGCAAGCGCTTTGTTGCGGGAGACGGTACATTGCTACTTTCTTTTTATATTTTGATTAATAAATTATAGCTACCATATTTGTATTCTCAAAAGTTCCCTTGAACAGGTAATGACAGCCGGGACATAGACTAGTTAATTCTCATGTAAAAGGCATGGTATCTTCATTTTTAGGTGTATTTCTTAACATTTTTGAATTATATCAAATAAATGGCAATGCTGAACATTGCACAAGCAGCTATTGACTGCATTAGTTTAGATTATAAAACATAGCTAATTGACGCCTATAATTACTGCTAATCAGATTAGGTATTACAGCATATATAACATTTTTCTAATTATACACAGTACAGATTATAAACATAGACACACACATACTCACACATAGAGGTCCAGCAGGGTAACCCTTTTTTAAATATTTTCTTTCACAAAAGCCCGATCATGTTAGCTGTTCAGAACAGTCAGGCTCATTCTTTGCAGATTTTGGCCCAATCCTTATGAAAAATAGCTATCATTATGACTATCAACATCAGCTTTTCAGAGAAACAGCTGTTTTTTGTTTAATATTCAGGACTTGACTGCTTTTAAAGTCAAACCAAATCCTGACTGGCCCCCTCAATTTTGCCAACTTGCTCATACAAACATCTATATTTAGAAACGTGTAATTGCATTGATTGCTTAGGATCTCAAGGTAACACAAAACCACGTTAAATAATTAAGATTTATTAGATCAATTAACTCGTTTTCATATCACAAGGGCTGAATATATTTCAAATACCAATTAAAATTTGCAGTGTTAAATAGATACCATGTTTTGATGAACTTTTGCTCTTTTGCAGAATCTACAGCTGACATTAAAGAACTAGAACTGATGAATAGTGAATGAGCATTCTGGAAAGTAGAAGTCTACAGTTTTTTTGGCTCAAACGGTGGCTCAATTATTAAATGCATGGAATGATTGTTTCTGGTTCACAAGTAAACTCTTGTTCTTTCACTATGTTCCCTCCTTGATTACAATTGGCAATATTGTCTAAAAAATGAATATAGTTAGTTCATAGCTTACCCTAAAACAAAAGTGGCCAGGTACTTGTAGCCAGATTTCTGAAAAATAATTTCTACTGTTGCTTACATATTGTAACATAGAAAGTGCATACATGTTATTTATTAAACATTGATGTGAGTTCCAACTATGTTGCAAAAATAAGGGTTTTAATTGCAATTATGAGAAAACAATAAATTATTTGATCATTTGCATAAATAGTTCTGATAACTACATGATGTTATGAGATATCAACTGAGCTGGTTGATAAACCCTGGTAAGCTTATGGAGGACACTGCCATTCAGTTATGTATGGTATAGTAGTATGGTTATAAGGGCAACAGCTAAGATGTCATGCATTGTAACCTGGAAAAGGTCAAGTGCAGACAAGATTGACAAGGGTTGAGAGGGTGACAAAGTGTGTTGACTGATAAGTTCTAGGAAAGAACAGCAAAGTGGGGGAAACTTGGGGTTTTAGATGAACAGATTTGGAAATCTTCTGAACCATTGTTTTCCCACATGACTGTTAATAACTGGCTGTGTGTAAACTGAAGAGGCACTGGAAGGAAATAAAGTCTTTGCTCCAGAGATGTCCTGTTCATAACAGAGAGAGTAGACTCAATTGGATGCACTGCTTAGAGTGTGACTTTGAGTTATGTGCTGCAAAGGACACATTTTGTAAGGTAACATTTTTTGGTAAGTTGACATGGGTTGCTAATTATGAACCTCTATGCATTTCAACCAAAATGGATGCCAAACAGAAGTTCCCTGAATTCAAAGTAGTATTTCATTTATCCTATATTTTTTCTACTGATGTCCTTTGTCAAAATGAATGACATACCACTTTAAACTCAGGGAACCTTTGTTGTTTTTGTGCCCTCTTAGGTTGAAATGCATATGGACTTCTCTAATCGGGTGACCTCTCTCTTAAAGCGGAGTTCCACCCATTTTTAATAGGTTGGAATACATAGCTGTATGTAATCCCCTTTAAAACAGCTTTTACCAATGGAAACTTTTTTTTTTTTTTTTTTGCTAGTAAATACCTTCATTTCGGCTTTATTCCTCCTCTCCTCACTTCCTGGTCCGATCGGCGATGACGTCATTCGGCAATCCACAGTGTCTGCTGGGATGTATTAAATTCCAGAAATCTCGCAGTAGCTGTATCTGTACTGAGCCGTGCCTGCCCCGCCTCCGCCCCGCCTCCGCCCCGCCTCCTCTCATTGAGTTGCATTGTATGAATGTATTAAGGCCATTCTCTGCCCCGCCTCCGCCCCGCCTCCTCTCATTGAGTTGTATTGCAATACAACTCAATGAGAGGAGGCGGGTGGAGGCGGGGCAGAGAACAGCCTTAATAAATTCATACAATGCAACTCAATGAGAGGAGGCGGGGCGGAGGCGGGGCAGAGAACAGCCTTAATACATTCATACAATGCAACTCAATGAGAGGAGGCGGGGCGGAGGCGGGGCAGGCACGGCTCAGTACAGATACAGCTACTGCGAGATTTCTGGAATAGAATACATCCCAGCAGACACTGCGGATCGCCGAATGACGTCATCGCCGATCGGACCAGGAAGTGAGGAGAGGAGGAATAAAGCCGAAATTAAGGTATTTACTAGCAAAAAAAAAAAAAAGTTTCCATTGGTAAAAGCCATTTTAAAGGGGATTACATAGATCTAAAGTTCCAAAAATGGGTGGAACTCCACTTTAAGAGAGTCCCCTGTTTTTTGTATAGCTGCTGAAGCCAAGCCATCTGGCTTTTTAGGACTTATCTAATTATATATTGGGACCCATATCCAGCACCTTATCTTCATCTCTCCTTATAATAACAAATCTTGTCCTGGTATTATATTAATATTTTTGTGCAAAAAAAAATAAATAAATAAAATCTCTCCCTTCCCCAATAATGGACTCTCTCACCTTTGAAAAACATAAAAAAAAAAACACATAAAATGTGAAAAGCATATTTTGCATGCATACATCAACTATTAAGTCCCTGTTAATGATATTTCCCTTGCAATGGACATGCAAGTTGCTTCTGTATTTACATAAATTAATCACATGCACATTTATATATTGTCTTGTTTAATACAGTTAGAAAGAAATACAGCAAGATGTAAAAGGGTAAATGGTTCTTTAATTTCAGATGCTTTTTTGCCCAAAAAAATTACCTCAAAATAGGCAGACTACAAATTTATCTTTTCAGTCTTGGGTCATGGTAAACAATTATGTGCTGCTGTGCCTGTAGTACTTAAGTGACATTCTTTCAGAATGTCCTGTTGGTTAGCATTCTTAACCAACTAACACTGACCAAGTCTTTTATTTTTGCAACATTTTTAAGCACTGTTGTGAATTGGATGCGGGTTTCCCTGCACCAAATTCGCATGACAGGAGACTGTGCCCGGCTCTCAATGGAGCTGGTTCACACAGCTCCGTGTTGGCTGCGGAGCGGCTTGCAGAAAAGTCCTGTGCATCTTCTGGTGCGTTTCAGGCCTGAATTCAGTAATAAATTCGGACTTAATTCAGACCTCAAATGGTGCATGGGGATACACCGGACTCCCTGCTGCAAGCCGCTCCAAATTCAGTGTGAACCCAGCCTGAAGCATTTTATCTCATCCCTGTAAAATCTATTTTTATTGTTTTATTGTATATTTCAAGACATAAGGTGTTGTACTAACAACTTTGCCTGGAGAGGTGCAAGGGGATAAGTCAAAGTAGCCAGCTTTTACACCAGCATCTTCCTTGTGAGACTGGGAACATTTTCTTCTGGGTGTTTTGCCATTTGTTGGACTAGTTTGTCTATTGATCTTGTCAACCGAGGTTCTGACATCACTCAGTGCAAAGGTAAAATAATTGCTTAGTGTATATTAGCAACACCTATGCAACAATTAATACAGGTAAAGTCCCCAATAACCCATGCAATGGCATTTTGTTGTTATCTTTTTGTTCTAAATGATTAGATATTTAATCTAAATCTATGTCCTTGAGTTGTATATGTGGCATGTGTACCCCTCATGAACTCTGGTTCCTATTTTTTCTCGACTACTTGTCTGAAACTGTGGTTATGATCTTTGCCTGTGTTACACTCTTGCATGAAGTCTATTTTCTCTATTCAATAGTTAATTTCACATACTTTCTTGCCAGGTGAGTCTGTACTTTTCTTCCGTTTGCTTGTCAGCTCTTGACAGTGGAGAAAAACTAAATACTGCAACCGGGGAATTCAGTGCAAAACCAGTACTAAATCTTGCATGTGAAACATGCAGAAGAATAGGGCCCTCCTTTCCTCCACTCCTCACCGCATGCCAAAACTTATTTCAATTGACATAGGGTACGATTTAGCTTTTATTTTAGTGTTTGTACTTAATTGCTGTTCCCTTGAGAGCTTCACCCAGCAAGTTACATTTGCTGCATGTACACTTTTTATTCACATTAAAAACACATTTTACATTTTATTTCCTATTTTCTAGAGGAAAACAATATGGTTTCCTCATACTAAACAGCTTTCAATTTTGCTCTCACACATCGTTGCATGCCACGTTAGCTTGTAGCATGGACCACATTTGGGATTGCCAGAGATATTAGGATGTGGATGGAAACACAGGAGAGCTACTTATTGCTGTTGGTCTGTATTCACTGTGAACATGTTTGTTAGCTGAGACGGGAGAATTGAGCAAATGCACAAATATTGGAGGGATTTTTGAGGCAATATATGATAATTAGTTATCAGAGAAGAATTTGATACAGCATCTGGCAATTGTGGCAGTAAAATGAGTAAAGTAGGTTTTAGGCAAAACTTAGGTATTAAGTTACGCTCAAAGTGATCCAATTATGGGTAAAAATAAAGTTGAAATTGGGTGAAACAGAGGAGGTAGGCCTTGACAAGTAAGCATAGCATTAAGTGGTGGGTACAAGGCATCAGGCTGCATTTTGTGGTGAACACAGAGCATAGGATAGGATGTGTTTCTAACAGTTTTTTAAACAGGAAAGGAAATAGGAGCATATGAAAACATATCATAGGAAAGACTGTGTTTCTAACAGTTGTAAAAATTATATAAAATATTTAAAAAATTGAAAGGAAAAAAATTGGTTTCTAAACCCTGCAGTCAACTGATCGACTTTGTGGAAAATGAGTACGTAAGCAGGTAAGGTTTTTTTTGTGTACTTTTGTATTTAAACCGATAGCTGCATTTTGTATAAAAGTATCAATTTTGCAATATGCATCCAGGTAATTTTTGCACACCCTACACAACCCACCATTCATCATTTCCTCCAGCCAACAATAGCTCTATCTATGAATCCCTCCAGATATTCCTACCTCAATACTCCCTTGCCTGCTTTACTCCTGTTATCCATCCCTACCTGTATTCAAATTCTTCATTTTCTCCATCTCTTTTTACCTCTGTCTATCCATCTGTGTCTCCATGCATATATCCTAATGCCCATCTATCATGCTGTCTCCTTCACCACAAATTTGAAATGCAATGTTAGCTTATCTTGTAGCAACTGACACTTTTTTTGTATGAAGTATAATTTATTATAAAGACATATTCGCCTTTAGAATTAATTAACGTTAAGCAACTGGGGCAGTGGGGGTCTGAAGGCAATTTTCCACAATCTGGATGGTTAGTCCTGTAAAGACAAGAGAATACACAGTATCTACCCACTGCATGCCTTTCATGTTCCTCATATCAGTAACCCTTTCAGTTACTAGAAAAGAAAGCAAAAACTTAACACATTTGGCCTTGCTGTGATGATTTTAATATTGTAAGTTTCATTCCCAATGGTTGATGTTTCACACAAAAGAAGTTTGGTCACTTTGGTGGGACATTTGCCTTTTATCAAAATGCATCAGTTTCTCAAAGGTTTCTATTGTAATTCACTCACAGATTCTGCTGATTGGGAAGTCACACATGACATGTACAGCCATGGCCAAAAGTTTTCAGAATGACACAAATATTAATTTTCACACAGTCTGCTGCCTCAGTTTTTATGATGGCAATTTGCGTTTACAGAATGTTATGAAGAGTGATCAGATGAATTGCAATTAATTGCAAAGTCCCTCTTTGCCATGAAAAGTAACCTAATTCTATATAAAAACATTTCCACCGCATTTGTGAAGAAGGCTTTAGGGCACCCAAGAAAGTCCAGCAAGTGCCAGGACCGTCTCCTACAGTTGATTTAGCTGCCGGTTTGAGGCACCACCAGTGCAGAGCTTGCTCAGGAATGGCAGCAGGCAGGTATGAGTGCATCTACAGGCACAGTGGGACTTTTGGAGGATGGCCTTGTGTCAAAAAGGACACCAAAGAAGCCACTTATCTGCAGGAAAAACATCAGAGACAAACTGATATTCTTCAAAAGGTACAGGGATTGAACTGCTGAGGACTGGGGTAAAGTAATTTTCTCTGATAAATCCCTTTTCTGATTGTTTAGGGCATTCGGAAAAAAACCTTCTTCGGAGAAGAAAAGGTGAGTTCTACCATCAGTTTTGTGTCATGCTAACAGTAAAGCACCCTTTCATGTGTAGGGTTGCTTCTCAGCTAAGGGAGTGGGCTCATTCACAATTTTGCCTAGAAACACAGTTATGAATAAAGAATGATACAAAACATCCTCCAAGAACAACCTCTCCCCACCATTCAAGAACAGTTTGCTGATGAACAATGCCTTTTCCAGCATAATGGAGCACCTTGCCATAAGGCAAACGTGATAACTAAGTGGCTTGGGGAACAAAATCTTGAAATTTTGGGTCCATGGCCATGAAATTCCCCAGAGCTTAATCCCATTAGGAACTTGTGGTCAATCCTCAAGAGGAGGGTGACCAAACCCCCCCCCCCCACAAATTCTGACAAACTCTAAGCATTGATTATGCAACAATAGACAGCCATCAGTCAGGATGTGGCCCAGAAGTTGATTGACAGCATGCCAGGGTGAATTGCAGAGGTCTTGAAAAAGAAGGGTCAACACTGTAAATATTGACTCTTTGCATAAACGTATTGTAATGGTCAATAAAAGCCTTTGACACTTATGAAATGCTTGTATTTCTACTTCAGTATACCATAGCAACATCTGACAAAAAGATCTAAAAACACTAAAGCAGCAGACTTTGGCCATGGCTGTATACTCTATACCTTTTTCAGCATAGAAAAATAAATTACTAGAGATCAGCCACTAAGATATAAGCAAATTAGAGAAATCTTTATGTTTGATCATTTTAACTTCCTAATGCTCAAATGTTCTACGTGTACATTTGTTTTAAACCCTATAAAGGCTTCCTGCATGCTTTGGTGTGGCATAGAATAATGCAAAGGACAGCCGATAATAACTTAATGCTGACATGTCAGTAATCTTTTTGTGGTGTGTTTGTCTAAAAGTAAGGCATGCTTAAAGCTTCCATCAGTTTGTGAATTACTGTCTAAATCCCACCTGGGATATTTTCCTTCACTTACTGTCCCAGAGACACAACAGGAAGTAAGAGCTAATTTTTCCAGTCAGGAAAAATCCCCTCTTGGACAGATGTCATGGGAAAAATTGTCAACATTTAAATATTTCCTCTCACCTTCTGTTCCTGTGACAATTGTAGCACTTTCTAATATTTTTTGTACTGGAGACAATGATTACCATGACATAAGGGTAAACCTGACCCTAAATTTCAAAATGGCCATCACACCAGAAATAGCAGATCTAAATATTGCACTGGGATCTCGGTTGTAACATCAACATAACTTGTGTAGCTAAAAGTATACAACTTTTACCTTTTCAGCTACACTGTTTTCCAATTTCTCTGAAACATTGGTGGTTGTATGCTTTTTTTGCTTTGTTGTTAGTAAAACTATGATCTCAATAAAGTCTTGAGGTTCTTATATTTCTAGAATGTTGAGTTTTTTTGCTATTTTGAATCTACAAAGTGTTTCCATTGCATGTGCACCCTCCTTAAGATGTGAAAGGTGAAGAAGTGGGATGGATTTCTGCTTAGCAATAAAAACCTGACAAAAGTTTTAATACTTTCCTACTCCAGCCAAAAGTTTGGGTTTACATATACTTTATAAATGCATAGAGTAATAAAGGGTGTAGTGGGGATTGATAGATTTGTAAGACTATCACAATGCATGCATATGTAGATCTATGAGGCATGCAAGTGTTGCCTTATGAGTTTAGGCGTAATCTCCCTAACCGGGTTGTGACGATGAGGAGTTATGTATAAATCTCCTATAATAATTGTAAATAGATGGATGTAAATATTTATTTTTCAAGATATTGAGTATTGATTTCAAACGGATAAGTATGTTTGAAAGGCATGCCAGGGCTACCTGGGAGGGGTCTGCTATTTACACTGATAAACAAACTGTAGTACAGCCCCGTAATTATGTTCCTTTTCCCCCAGACATTACGGGGCCAGAAAATAATTGATAATCTTCCATGACAGGTCATTCCTTTATCTCGCCCTCTACTTCAAAGACTGTCCCTTTAGATATGTAATGAAGTTAATTGGCTGTCCAAGGATGGACAATTTGGCCCAGGAGACGACCTAGCATGATTAATCCCCCCCCCCCCCCCAGAGAGGAGGGCTATCGAGAGGCTGAGTTATGCTAAATATAGGGTATGGGGCAATTTGCCCAATCCTGAATAATATACGCCCAAAGGGAGGAGAAGGGTAAGATTGCTACACCAATCAGAGTGGCTCTGAGCAAGGCGAGATGGGTCTATATTAATATAGGTGAGGAGAGAGATCACGCTCTGGCAAGCAGACTAGGATGAAGATACTGGGAATGGTAAATATAGACTATACCTCTCACACTTAGAATGTATACATGCTTTTTCTCTTTAGTGTTTGAATACACACTGCAGGCACCATGCCTGAAGTGAAAAGGTAACTTAACTCCATGCTCAATGTAATTTGTATATATATATATATTATGTAACCCATTCAATAAATGTGTATTGTTGATTGAACTACCTCTTTTGTGTAAAGATCTCTCTGGATCTAGATGTGTATAGGTGCATGCTACTAAAATAATTGGGGTGTATGCACAGGTACACAGAACAAAAGGCAACACAAGTCTGGGTGTTTGAGTAAAGGCGGTGTAAGAAAGAGGGGTGAACAGAATTAGTGAACAAGAAAAGACTTGTGATAGGTGATTACTTGTAACATTCTTAATATTACACATATCAAAAATAAAGCATACAGAGATAGGCAGGTAGAAATTATATGGTAAGATTGGCAGGTAGGTAAAAAGATGATAGATAATATTGCTCTAGAGCAGTGGTTCCCAGACTTTCCCTTAGATAAAAAAAGTGTTCTTGCACCTGTGCAATGTGAAGGAATTCCTGAAAACATTACCTGTTGGGAATTTGCAAAAGTTCATTGATTTTTACTCTGCAATACAGAATACAGAGGTGTATCTAGCAATCCATCTGTAAATTAGATTTTAATTTCAAACATTTGTAGCTAGAGCTATGGGTCCACTAAAGTTTCTAACTTTGCTACTGCTATTGTATGCTACTGCCTGTGTCTAAATTATATTGTACTTTGGAAGAGCTCCTGATTGAGACTTAAAGGGAAAAAGAGAACTGTGAATTAGAAACTTAAAGGCCTTTTTTATTTGTTAACCACTTGCCGACCGCCGCACGACTATCTACGTCGGCGGTCAGCCCCTCACAGGCAAAGTGACGTAGGGCTACGTCATATGAGGGGTCTAGGGTCTAGGGTCTATGAGCTTGAGAGGGTCTAGGGAGCGAGCGCGCGCCGCTGGAGGCGCGCTCCCGCGTGGTCACGGACCCCCCCCGCGCGTGTGACCGGCTGACCCGATGTCCGCCGGTCACTCTGCGATCGGTGGGGGAGAAGGAGAAAGTCAGGCAGCTTGTGTACTATGTAGAACCGTTGATCACTCTTCATACATCTGAAGCCACAGCCAATCACAGTAGAAAGCACGCCCCTAGGGACACACATAGCCCCTCTCTTTCAAAAAAAGTTAACCCCTTCACTGCCAGTGTATTTTTACAGTAACAGTGAATATGTATAGCACTGATTACTGTAGAAATGTCACTGGTAACCCCAAAAGTGGCAAAAATGTCAGTCAAGGGTCCGATCTGTCCGCCGCAATATCGCAGTACCGCAAAAAAAATCGCAGATCGCCGCCATTACGCGTTAAAAAAAAACAACAAAAATGACAAAAATCTTTCCCTTTGTTAGTAAACGCGATAACTTTTGCGCAAACCAATCAAAATACGCTTTTTGCAATTTTTTTTACCAAACATAGGTAGCATAAAACAAATTGGCCGAAAATGCTAAAAAATTTTGATTTTTAAATTTTTTGGGGGGCAATTTCATATAAAAAAATTTGAAAAATATTGCTATATTTGCAAAATTTACGCTCTTTTTTTGTTTATAGCGCGTGATCAAAAGATTGCACAGGTGATCAAATACCACCAAAAGAAAGCTCTGTTTGTGGGAAAAAAAGGACGCCAAATTCATTTAGATACAGCGTCGCACGACCGCGCAATTGTCCGTTAAAGTCACGCAGTGCCGAATCGCAAAATACCCCCTGGTCAGGAAGGGGGTAAAATCTTCCGGGGCTTAAGTGGTTAAGAAAAAACACTATTTGTTTACATTAGTCATTTTGGTCTGGATCTGTTTGAGCTACAGTACAAAACTTCACAGGGCAACACTGTGATGAGTTTAAAATAAATGAGAATATTTATTTAAATGGTTTGGATTTCAAGAAGTAAACAGTTAAAACCATAGAAAAATCAAATCTAGAATGCATAAATAGGCAGTTAAGGAGTGAGGTCTTCACCTGTCGAACGTTAGCTAGGCAATTGCTGCCAAGCATGCGGTATACATTTTTCCACCACGTTTGGCAAGGGTAAGGCTTATCTTTTCCATGCAGAATTATGTATATCAAACCCTCACGCTAACACTAGACTACCTAAATATTACTTCCAGACAAAATCCTGCTGAGCAAAAAAAAAAAAAAAAAAAAACATTTTTGAACCAGGGAGCAGACCAAGAACAAACATTAAGATTCGTTCTTCAGATACAATTGTGAAAGGTTTCTTAGAAGTGACATAAAGTCCACATATGGTTATATCCATTCAAAAAACAGCTTTGTTTTTTTTTTTTCAAATAAAAATAGCCACAAAGAGCGAAATGAAAAAAAAAAAAAGAGTTAAGAAAAACTTTTAATATTGGGATCATCTTAAAAGGGTTGTTTTTAAAATGTAGCTGTTGCATCCAGTTGGCTTTGCATGACCTAAGATGCTTACAGAGTATATTGTTAAGGCTTGTTTGGATGCTGTGGCTGTTGGATTGCAATACTAAATTTCACTTTTCTTTGCTACTGATGTTGATATTGATACTGACAGTTGAAAACTCTATTTGTGAATCTGGCTTCTACAGAAAGAGTGATTGCACAGAAGAGGCAACATTGATGTTAATAATGTTATTACTGTTACACCACAACTGCTAAATTAAACTGAAAAATACAAGACATTCTCAGAAATACTTGAATTATGCAATTATGCAATGTAGAAAGAAAAGATGCTGGTTGTCAGAACTTGGTACCATAAACAGTCATGTTGGACAGTTCTTAGAATTAGTGTTTTCTGCTGTTCTAAGTATAGTAAGCTGATGCCTTGTATATTTCTCTGTGGGGAGTTCATCTGTCCAGTAAATAGCCTATTGATATGCTAAAATCGTTGCACTGCTTTGCCTAAGCTTAGCATATTTTTGGATGCATTGTAATGCATTGTAAATTGTGTAAAAATGAGTAAAATGTGTAAATATACCTGAAAAGTTTTCAGAAAAGCTAGATGTGATAGTTTTATTGTTTAAGGCACCTGATAGCAATATCATATATGGTAAACCTCAACAGAAAAATGACAAAAGCAGTGAAGCTGTAGAACAAGAATTTGGATTCATAATATGCTTTGCTTAAACATATTAAAATAAAACATGGCTAAATTAAATATATGTTTTCCTTTGTAACTTATTTATTTGAAAACCGTCAACACAAATCATCTGAATGATAGTAGTAAATAAAGAACTGAAAAAAGTAATGTTGATGGAGAAACTACAGTTATAGTATATGAGATATCAACTGGGGAGGTGTAGACAATGCCTTGGTTACTGTCACTCCCATCCATGCTGTGTTTTTGACATGTAGCACTATGCCCTTGAGGGTTGCTGGTACAGTAAGTGTATGTTTTTCTGTGCTGCTTTGACCCTGTGAACCATCCAGCCCTCCTGACACTCTAGGTTCAGACATGTTGTATATACCTTTAAGTAACACACTGACACAATATGAATAAGTTTTAACTTTACTCAAAAGAAGAACTTGCAAAGACGTATTAGTCAACTAGACCCTTTCATAACCAGCCAGGGCTCAGTTGAACCAACACCAAAAAAAGACAGTGAGAAACAGGTTTTAATTACAAAGAATGACATCAATAAACACAGTTTCTTGAAATATATGAATGGATCTCTCAGAAAGCTATATATTATTACAAAAAAACACTCTGGCTAAAATGGGAACTCCGGGCCAGCCTATACTATCTGTATGCTAATGAGAGATGAGGTAATCTAGATACCAGTGATGTGTCCGCTTTAAAAGCAATAATATGACAGTGTTCAACTTGCAAGGCCTTGCTAAGATCTTCACCGGCAGTTGGAGCTCATGAAGAAAATGATTCCTAATATGGCATAGTGTATAGCAAGCAAAGCAGAATATTTAATTATGGTCATAAAAGATCCTGTAACTGATCCAACTGTAAAGAATTTGTGTTCAGTGTATGAAGAACTGTAGTAAATGTTGTCTGAACTCTGAGCAGGTGCCATCTCACCAAATCCTGATGTCCATGAAGGAGAGTCCTGGAGGAACAGGCAAATCCTCCACACATGTAGCCCCGTAACAGCTGTGCTCTGCTGTCTTAGTGAGTCCTGTCGACTCCACACGATCAGCAATGCTGCAGGGATGTCTGAAATGCAGTAATGAACATCCGTCCCACCAGGGATGAGTCTGTATGCAGATGGGCGGTGTGCAGTAGGCCGCAATCCGCTATCTATCTCTCTCTGTACAGCAGACTGATGTGTGCACGATGGATCCTGGGAAGCAAGAGAGCACGGGCCTGTTCAGCAAATCCCTTTATAGTCTCTCCTGAGGTGCTCTCCTGTAATCCAAAGCTTGCTGGCAAATACAATTCTTAAACAATTTAGCAATACAGTCATAGCCTTACAGAGGACTACAATTCCCACAATGCCTTTCCCCAGTTTCAGTAGTATGGTATATGAACCCTGAGACCAACACTAGAGGGATAAGAGGCAGTATAAAGGAGCAGAAAGTAAGTCTGCATTATCAGATAATGGTAGTCTGTTCCCAGGTACAGACTTAATAATGTTGTAAAATACACAGAGTCAAACCCTTTTCACTTTTTCTTTCAGAGTTTCATACATGTTCTTTAGACTGCAGTGGGTTTAGTATTTTCTACATCAAGAAAGGTTTCAAACTGCCATAAGGTCATGTTCAAAATACAGCTTGGGTTACCCTTTAAAGTGGTTGTAAACCCTCACATATACTCAGAGAAGTTAACAGCCTCTGATTATACACAGGTATGAAATAATTTCCCCTATATAGGTTTTACTTGTTTATCTGTAGTTTTCTCTTTCCTACAACCTTTAAAAAGGGCAGAAATGTGTTAAAATCTTTCTCCATCTGTCAGGAGCACAGAGGAGGGGGCGAAGAGGCTGCAGTTACAGTGTGTGAGACCTGATTAGAGGAAAGGTACACACCGCCTTCACACAGCAGAAGAGCTGTGTTGTGAATAGACAAGCTCTGCGTTTATCCCCCTCCCCAACACAAGTTTAAAACACATTAGCTCCAAATATGCACAAACCTTTCAATAGCACCACCTAGCCAAAGTCTTTCAATATTTTACAATGCCTGCAGATAAGACATCCATATTCTTTCTGTTCCCTGTAATGTCTTACTCAGTCCAGCTAAACCATTACTGTCGTCGCCAACATAATTGACAGCACTTTACCAGTTACCAGTAGAGATGTACACAAAGGAAAAATGTTTTGTTTCAGTTTCATTCGTTAACTAAATTATTTAGTTTCATCATAATCTAACTAAAAATTATTAGCTTTTGGAAACTAGTATATATTCATTGTTCTAAATCAATTAGTATTTCAGAAGTTCTGTTATTCTTTTGCTGTTTTGGAGGATCATCTTATTTCATTTTTATATTTTGCTGTATTTATTTCCACATGTTACCATTTCATATGTAGTGCATTTTTTATAATAATGAAAAATGTTTATGCAAAAAGATTCGCTGATTATCCAAGAGTCAAAGACTACTATCACGTCGCTCTCGTCCAAATAAAAAAAATGAATTCAAATTAATACTTATTAATTTATTAGGTTATTAGGGTTGAATTCATTTTCCCATTCCCATCTGACTTTTTTTTGTTGGGCCACATACATACAAATTAAACAAATGGTCTCAACCCCCTATAAAAAATAATCTTATTAGAATATTCAAGCTACCCTCATTAAAACAAAAATGAATGCATCCAAATCAATTTGGATCATTTGTTATGTTGTTATTTCAGATGCTTCAAACATTAACAAACAGCCCAAACTATCTCATCATATCATTCGAAATAAATGAATGAATGCAAAATAATTTGTTGTTTTTGATATACCGGTAACTTATTTTGGATTCGTTAAAATTCATTACTATTGTTATTCACACAATTTTTGTCCAAATTTGGATTTGTAATAAAACCAATCACATATGTCTCATTACCAGTGTCAGTGGTACCTGTTACCAGTGCCATTGAACGTAATCTAATACCACAGATCTTGCACAGTTACATTTTCTTAAAAAAATATGCCCCTTATGGAGCACTCCACATTTTCTTTATCCAGACATCTGACCCAGGGCTGCTGTTGGAAATCATGGGGCCAGCACACCCTTCCTGATGAGGCCCCCCCAACCCCACCTTCACTCCCCGAGTTGCAGCAGAACAGCGGCACTGATGTTATCCACCTATACCCAGAAAAAAAAAAAGTCCCTCCTCTACTCTCACCTCCTGAGCCTCCCAGTTGACATGATGAGGCCCAGGGAAACATAATTTAAGCCCCAGTAAGCAAGTAGGTGTGGGGTGTGGTCTAGTAAAATCAATATATTAATTAAGGCAGAAATAAACAATAAAGCTGCCCCGGGCCCCCCCCTATTTAGCTAATAGGGCCCGGGCCCAGTACAACAGGACCAGTTGTACTGCCTTATCAGCAGCCCTGGTCTGACCCTTCCAGTAACTCTCCCTGCAACCCCCCCCCCCCCAAACCGTTATTACACTTGTACAGTGCAAGATATATAGGCAATATATAGAAGACTAAACTATGAAGTAAATGTCAACCAACTTTTTGGCATTTCAATATAATGTGCACATAAAGGTGAATTCTATAACCACAGCAGCCTTATAGAAATATGTACAGATCAGGGAACATTAGTAATATTTCAAACATATTGGTTATTTACTAACACAGCACATGTGTAGTATTTCATAACAATTTCAATGAACAAGAAAGACAAATGTTCTTTTCTAAGTGGATGAGGTGGTTCACAGTAATTACAATATATAAGTCTAGCAGGAACCTGACAGACGTAAATGATGTAATATTACTAAAATAACTTTTCCTGCTTTCTTACATGGTGGAGTTGATTTTTCCCTGCATTTCTATGACTAATTCAGACTATCCAAGAAAAAACAATTGTCCTTCTATCTGTAGCTGATAAGTCCACGGAAAAATACAGTCATGTTCTAATACTCTGTCAATTCACTGGAAAGTCTTGCATCAATTGACTTCGATATTTATGGATCGTTTTTACATTAGGTAGAGTATTACAATTTACTTGAAAATTAATGACATGTGCAATGCACAACTATTTGCAACAATTAATTACAAATGCTAGGTTAATGAGGGTTTTACTCTCACATGCTCTATTTCGTTTAAAGTGGATGTATAGAAATGAATGAGCAAAGTGGCAGATTCTCTTTATCATAGATATAGTATATATACATACATATATACATTCAGGTCCATAAATAGTGGGACATCAACACAATTCTAATCTTGTTGGCTCTATACACCACCACAATGTTTCTGAAATGAAACAAACAAGATGTGCTTTAACTGGAGACTTTCAGCTTTAATGTGAGGGTATTTACATCCAAATCAGGTGAACGGTGTAGGAATTGTATATGTACCTCCCACTTTTTAAGGGACCAAAAGTAATGGGACAGATTAACAATCATAAATCAAACTTTCACTTTTTAATACTTATTTGAAAATCCTTTGCAGTCAATTACAGCCTGAAGCCTGGTATGCATAGACATCACCAGACGCTGGGTTTCATCCCTGGTGATGCTCTGCCAGGCCTCTACTGCAACTGTCTTCAGTTCCTGCTTGTTCTTGGGGCATTTTCCCTTCAGTTTTGTCTTCAGAAAGTGAAATGCATGCTCAATTGGATTCAGGTCAGGTGATTGACTTGGTCATTGCATAAAATTCCACTTCTTTCCCTTAAAAAACTCTTTGTTTGCTTTCACAGTATGCTTCGGGTCATTGTCCATCTGCACTGTGAAACGCCGTCCAATGAGTTCTAAAGCATTTGGCTGAAAATGAGCAGATAATATTGTCCAAAATACTTCAGAATTCATCCTGCTGCTTTTGTCAGCAGTCACATCATCAGAAAATACAAGAGAACCAGTTCCATTGGCAGCCATACATGCCCACGCCATGACACTACCACCACCATTCACTGATGAGGTGGTATGCTTTGGATCATGAGCAGTTCTTTTCCTTCTCCATACACTTCTCTTCCCATCACTCTGGTACAAATTGATCTTGGTCTCATCTGTCCATAGGATGTTGTTCCAGAACTGTGAAGGCTTTTTTAGATGTTGTTTGGCAAACTCTAATTTGGCTTTCCTGTTTGTGAGGCTCACCAATGGTTTACATCTTGTGGTGAACCCTTTGTATTCACGCTGGTGAAATCTTCTCTTGATTTGACACACATACACCTACCTCCTGGAGAGTGTTCTTGATCTGGCCAACTGTTGTGAAGGGTGTTTTCTTCACCAGGGAAAAAATTCTTTGGTCACCCACCACTGTTGTTTTCCGTGGTCTTCCAGGTCTTTTGGTGTTGCTGAGCTCACCGATGCATTCTTTCTTTTTAAGGATGTTCCAAACAGTTGATTTGGCCACACCTAATGTTTTTGCTATCTCTCTAATGGGTTTGTTTTGTTGTTTTTTTTAGCCTAATGATGATGGCTTGCTTCACAACAGCTTTTTGGATCTCATATTGAGAGTTGACAGCAACAGATTCCAAATGCAAATAGCACACTTGAAATTAACTCTGGACCTTTGATCTGCTTCTTGTAAATGGGATAAAGAGGGAATAACACACACCTGGCAAAGGAACAGCTGAGCAGCCAATTGTCCTATTACTTTTGGTCCCTTAAAAAATTGGAAGGCACATATACAAACTGTTGTAATTCCTACACCTTTCACCTGATTCCCTTAAATTGAAGCTGAAGGTCTGCAGTTAAAGCAAATATTTTTGTTTCATTTCAAATCCATTGTGGTGGTGTATAGAGCCAAAAAGATTAGAATTGTGTCAATGTCCCAATATGTATGGACCTGACATATATATACAGTATCTCACAAAAGTGAGTACACCCTTCAAATTTTTCACTACTATTGACATTTTTTTATACATGTCCCTGAGTTAAAGTGGAATTTTTTATACATAAACACAATATAAATGCCTACATTTGCCATTTGTAATGAAAATGGAAATTGAAGTGCAACACCACTGCTAAGAGGTCCAGATACAACTTTATTCCAAAAAAAAAAATCCAAAAAGTATTCAGTGTAATTCCAAGGAAAGGTCTTGTCAGCAGCTGGTTTGCCAAACCATCAACTGACAAGGCCCGTGCTTGCAATCACACTAGAAAAATGACATTAAAGCGGTTGTAAAGCCACTATGATATGATCATACAAAAGCCACTGTTATATAAGGACATGTGCCCCACTGCATATGTTTTTTTTTGTTTAAAAAAATGCAGACTTCTTCCTTATTTACAGTGCCTCCCGGGGCTCACGTGACTCCTCGCCTCTCTCCTCTCCGGGGCTGACAACTACAGCGAGAGGGGCCAAGAACTCCCACTGACGTCAGCCTGGGGGAGGGCAGTAGAGGAGGAGCGAGGCGAGCAGTCACGTGAGCGCCGGGAGGCGCTGTGAAAAAAGGTAGAAATCAGCATTTTTTTTATAAAGCACATGCAGTGGGGCACATGTCCTTATATAACAAAGGCTATTGTATGATCATATCATAGTTTTTTAGCAGCAGGAGTGAAGAGGTAGGCACTGGTACAAGCAGGCAGGCAGCGGGGGGGGGAGAGGAAGGCAGAGGAGACCGGCGGATGACGGAATCATCAGGGCTCAGCAGCCATGATAAACCGTGGTCAGTTTACAGGAGAGGGGGCAGAACCAGGCAGGATCGGTCAGGTATTTTATATGATACAGGGGGCCAAATTACACAGCACATGCACTGTGCTGTATACCATACTTTAGGGGAACAGGATCCATTTTTTTTTTTTTTTTTTTTTAGGGTAACAAACACTTTAAAGGTTAAGTTCACTTTTAGTTTATTTACATTGTTGTCAATCAAACCCTTATGAAGGGGGTGCTCGTGGATAACCAAATGATGTTGGATACTTTTTGGATTTATCCCATGACTTTAAAGTGTTAAAAGTCTTGCCATAAATTCACACATTGTGACTGAGAAGTAACTCAATAAACAGGAAGAGGGGGTGGGTCAGATAGAAGACAGCGAGTCATCTAAAGAGGACAATAACTAAGACTAAGGACAGTGGTAGGGATTTTTTTTTGGGGGGGGGGGGGGTTGCTCTCCAAACTGTTAGCTGACTGTGAGCTGACATTCATTAATTATTGAGCTGAACATCATTTTTTCTTGTAGTCAAAGGTGTCACTAAAAGGTGTCACAACTCCTGTGAGTTGTCACCAGGAGACAATAATAATAATCAAGCCACTCTGATCTAATTTTTGGACCAGCAATATTTTTGGTTGTCCTGACCATAATGAATAAAAAAATAAATAGAAATAATATACTTTTGCTTTGCAATTACAGATTTTGGGGGGTGTATTTCTCATTTAGAAGATATGAGAAGCTGTATGTTATTTAGTTAACCATACAAAACTCAAATATTAGTTTTGAATGAAAATTAACTTTTGTTAAAAGTATTTATTATAAGCAATCTGTTTAGGCATTAAACACTGTAGACATAATCAAAGTTATTAATAAAAGGGTAATTCTTCAGTATAATAATTAAAAAAGGTGAAATCGCCAAATACAGAGGATTTTTTAACATTTAAGCAGCTTAAAGTAAACATTTCCATCTCTTAAGCCTATATTAAATAGTCTTGCCTTCTTCCGGACTCTTCAGTAGTCAGCAAAAAAGGTATTCTGTCTCCATAAATATATGATTGCTGAATGTCAAATAATGCAGTAAATTGTGTATTTTACTCCACCTTTTAAATCACAATGTTAATGCTCCCCTGATTGCAGCTTGTCAGTCGCCAGCCATAGGATAGACAGTATAGACACTATCCTGCCTGATTGCAAGAGAAGACTACAATTTACTGTCTGTTTTACAATTATTAATTTGAAGAAAGCTAAAAAATGACTTCAGCTTGCAGGAAATATGAGTAATATGGCATACAATAAACTTCAGTGGAAACAACAAAGTGACCAGATGTTTTGCATTTGTAAAAAGAAAAAAAAATTCGGAATTATGGATAGGATCAAACTTTCCAGGAATGCAAAATAACTCATTAATAGCCATGTATTTAATCATGCCCCGTTTTCATCATGCTAATAGCTTCTGTAGGTCTGAATAGTAAAGCAACAGTAGTTTACTGAATTCCATTTTTTTACATGTTGGGGTATTTTTCAGAGTGGGGCAAGAATACTCTCCTTAGTGGAGTGAATAGTACCATAGTAGCCCATACAAACGCTATGGGGCTAGTTCTCTAGGGAAACTACAGCTGTTTTTAGCAAACTTTATTATAGATCCCTAAAGTATATTTATATTAGAGAATGTCAAAAAGCCCTGTTTTCTTTTTTTTTTTTTAACAGTGTATACATTTTTAAGTGTAAAAATAAGGAAACTCCTCTCAAACTACAGTATAATAAATTATCCATAGGCAGCACTTATAAAGCCTTTGCAGGTTTCCAATTTAAAGTTAACCTCTTCCAGACCACCCGCCGCAGATTTACTACAGCAGGGTGGCTCTCCTGCGCGAACTGACGTAGGTCTATGTCGGTCGTGCGCAGGAAGCTAGGGGGTGAGCGCGTGTGTCAGGCGGCTCCAATTGCCGTCTGACACCTGCGATCATTCCCCGCTGAGAGAGAAGGACGGTCGGCTGTTGTATACACAGCCGTCCGTCCTTCTCCCTGGGATGATCACAGAGCTCATGTGATCCTGCTAAATAGGATCACATGTCTCTGTGGTTATCTCAGAAGCCACGCCCCCCCCCCCCTCACAGTTAGAATCACTCCCCTAGGGTCACATTTAACCCCCTTGATCACCCATACTGTTAACCCCTTCCCTGCCAGTGTGATTATTACAGTAACAGTGCATATTTTTAGCACTGATTACTGTAGTAATGTCACTGGTACCCCGAAAAGTGTCAAAAATGTCAATTAGGGGTCCAATCTGTCCGCCGCAATGTCGCAGTCCCCCAAAAAAATCGCAGATCGCCGCCATTACTATTAAAAAAAATTTTGAAAAAAATGACATAAATCTTTCCCGTAGTTAGTAGACGCGATAACTTTTGCGCAAACCAATCAAAATACGCTTATTGCTATTTTTTTACCAAAAATATGTAGCAGAAAACAAATTGGCCTAAAATGTTAAAAAATTTAGATTTTTACATTTTTTTTAGAACGTCATATAGCAGAATGTGAAAAATTGTTTTTTTTTTTTCAAAATTGGTGCTCTTTTTTTGTTTATAGCGCAAAAAATAGCAGGTCTGGCATTAAAAATGATTGCTCTCACTCTGACATTCGTGATGATACATCATAAGTGTGCCTTTTGCATTTCAAAGTGAGTATGGGGGGGGGGGAAGCTTTTTAATTTTTTTAAATACATTTTTTTCACTGTCTCTTTAAAATTCTTTTGGATCAATTTTATTGCTGTCACGGTGGATGAACAATATACCACAGTTCGGTGCAGTCATGGGCTACCTAATCACACCGGAGAGCCTGGGAACAAAGGCGGGTGGCTGTGGGGCAGACCCTTCCAAGCCCTATCGGGCAGCTGTAGAGCCGCTTAGAACACTTCTACTGGAAAACCCATTGATGGCTGAAAATTGTGGTACTGGGATCATGGCTGCAGCTGCTTCCTAAGGGCATGAAGTGGTTAAACGGCGTTCACACAACTTTTACCCAAGATTTACACATTTTTCTAATTGAATCCTTTTTAAAAATATGTAAATCTTTAAGGAAGTTTGGTAAATCTTGGATGAAAACATTGATAAATAGACCCCTTAAAGCGGTTGTAAACCCTATAAAAAAAAATAAAAAAAAAAAACCTGCAAGACAAAGGCATAATGAGCTAGTATGCATCGCATACTAGCCCATTATGTTTAACTTACCTTAAAACGAAGCCCCGACACGGACCCCCGGACATCGATGCGGGCGCTGCCATGATCCCTCGTCGTCTCTTCCGGGTTCGGCGGCTCCGGCGCGCTGATTGGCCGGAAGAGACGGCTCCAGCGCGCTGATTGGCCGGAGCCGCGATGACGTCACTCCCGCGCATGCGCACGGGAGTGATTTTTCCGGCAAGCTCCCGGCAACTTAATTGAAGGTTCCCCCGGACCTTCAGAGCGCATGCGCCGCTCGCGCGAGCGGCTGCATGCACTGTAAATATCTCCTAAACCGTGCCGGTTTAGGAGATATTATTTGTACCTACAGGTAAGCCTTATTATAGGCTTACCTGTAGGTAAAAGTGTCAAAAAGCGGGATACAACCGCTTTAATGTTGCAGCAACAATGAAAATCCTGTTGTGGGTGATGTTTGAAATTTGACTTGTAGCTCAGTGTACACTTCTAACAAATAGCTAATTATCATTAAAAAAAGATTTCTCTTGGGTCTTCGTGGATAAATAGTGTGCATGCATATACAGAGCAGTTCATATTGATTATTTTATATTGACGTTGAAACAATGTGGTCCTGGAAAAAAAGACAACTTTTGTTTTGGTAGTGTGTAGATGCTGTAGAGATTTGATTGTTCGAGCTGCTTCTATAAGACTGTCCCGTGCTGCATTATTAAACTAATCTGACCTACCTCTTGTTATAATTATTGTCATACATTAAGCACACGACTGGCTTTCATGGGATTATATTCATTAGATTCCTTGATGTCCCGTGATACATGTACACTCAGAAACACTTCACAGAGCCTTCACTCCTAACAAATAATTAACTAGGATTGAACCAGCAGCAGTTCCTTGCATATCATCTGTTTGATATGAATAATGAGGCTAAAAGGTTAACATGGGGTCACAGACGGTTTCCTATCCTTAAACTTATTTATTCAGCGAAATGAGAAATTGATCACATTATTTTCTATAGAAGAAACTGATTCATTACAATCAACTTTAAATTGGCAGTTTTGGCTGTGGGGCATTTGCAAAGCATTATCTATGCCTGAACAGGCAGCAGTAAGGTCATTCAACAACTTGTTATCACCTCTCTGACCCTTTCATGACCAATTTTCCGAAACGTGCTTGAAACTAATTGGAAAATGACGAAGGTATAATTACCAGGGCTGTATGAATATTGGCAGCAAGTCATGTGCATAACAGTTAAATGGAACAATGAGCTTGGCCACTCTACTCTTTTATGAATATGTAGGGTAAACAATAAGAAACATGCAAGAGTACCATAGACATAGATATCCATTCAACAAAAATCACAGCCAACAAATAGTTAAATTTCTAAATTTAACTAGACACACACACATATATATATATAAATAAATATACATATACATATACTACATGGTCAAAAGTATTGGGGCGCCTGCCTTTACACACACATGAACTTTAATGGCATCCCAGTCTTAGTCTGTAGGGTTCAATATTGAGGTTGCCCATCCTTTGCAGCTATAACAGCTTTAACTCTTCTGGGAAGGTTGTCCACGAGATTTAGAAGTGTGTCTATGGGAATGTTTGACCATTCTTCCAGAAGAGCATTAGTGAGGTCAAGCATTGATTTGGAGGAGAAGGCCTGGCTTGCAGTCTGCGCTCTAATTCATCCCAAAGGTGTCCTTTCAGGTTGAGGTCAGGACTCTGTGCAGGCCAGTCAAGTTCCTCCACCCCAAACTCACTCATTCATGTCTTTATGGACCTTGTTTGTGCACTGGTGCCCAGTCATGTTGGAACAGGAAGGGGCCAACCCCAAACTGTTTCCACAAATTTGGAAGCATGAAATTGTCCAAAATGTCTTGGTATGCTGACCCCTTCAGAGTTCTCTTCACTGGAACTAAGGTGCAAAGCCCAACCCCAGAAAAACAACTCCACACCATAATTCCCTCTTAATAAAATTATTTAGATCAGTGCACAAGGCAAGGTCCATAAAGACATGGATGAGCGAGTTTGGGGTGGAGGAATTTGACTGGCTTGCACAGAGCCCTGACATCAACCCAATAGAACACCTTTGGGATGAATTAGAGCGGAGACCACAAGCCAGGCTTTCTCATCCACATCAATTCCTGAGCTCACAAATGCGCTTCTGGAAGAATGGTCAAATATTCCCAAAGACACACTCCTAAACCTTGTGGACAGCCTTCCCAGAAGGGTTGAAGCTGTTATAGCTGCAAAGAGTGGGCCAACCCAATATTGAACTCTATGGACTAAGACTGGGATGCCATTAAAGTTCATGTGCATGTAAAGGCAGGCATCCCAATACTTTTATTAATATAGTGTATGACCAGGTGGACTGTACTTAAGTATTTTTTCCATTTTCAAAATCCTTGCATTTTTACTGTTGCTTATGTCTGGTTGTAATGCTCTTTCTTGCACATTTTTCTTTTATTTTGATTAAATTATATTTAAAGACATGAGGCATGTGGCATGGTACTGCACAGGTTAATGTATGACTTCTGTCTGTAGTCTAAGAACTGACACTTCCTATGAAGAAATTAATTATTCCACAATCCCTGGGTCTCTCAGTCTAGAGCTGGTGCAGGAGGATTATTATCATAAAAAATGGACATAGTACCTTGTTTTCTTTATCTCTTTCAAACTATACCTAATATGGTTGCTCCTTTTTTGTCACTCTGCAATCTACTTTCACAAGGTTTATTTATGGAGGCAATAGACCTAGATTACATAGAACAATTCTGTTCCTTCCTAAAGCAAAAGTAGTTGTAGTTGCCCTGGACCTTTATTATTATCATGCTGCACCAGTTTTAACTAGGTTGGTAAATTGGTTTCACCATTCCCATTCCAAGCAATGAGTTCATATAGAGCATTCAATTGCTCCATATGATTTAATGACGCTTCCTTGGATAGATTCATCTTTCCATTGTCCACCCTCCTTTTTAGCTTTCCTTAATTTATTGAGAATCTGGGATAAATTGCAATCTCAACTGGGACTCTCCTCCAAAGTGGGCCCGATGAGTCACTTGTTTGCTAATCCACAGTTCCCCCCTACGGTGGTGCAGACACGATTTATGTCTTGGAATAAGGAGTCTTATCACTGATTATTCCAAATCCTTTCTCGTGGGAAATCTCCCGCCTCTGTCAAATTTAATCTCTATACAGCAGCACTCAATAATGCAATTATCATAATTTCTTTCCTCCTTTTCTCCAACAGATTTAATTACTAGGGAACCAGATACCTTTGAATCTCTTCTCCTGCAAGACTCTACACCTGACCATGTTCTTTCAGCGGTATATAAGGTCCTTTTCATGAAAATTCTTCCAGATTTTCCGGAATTTTTTAACTAAATGTCCATTAGATCTGAATGTTCAAAATACAACAAAGGAGTGGGTGAAATTGTTCATCCTTACCCACTGTTTATCATTGGCAACTAAAGATAATGAGACGAACTTTAAGCTTCTCTCTCATTTATATCGGTGCCCGGCGCTGCTTCACCGGATATACCCAGATGCTTCAGATATATGTTGGTGCTGCCACTCTGCCAAAGGCTCCATCTTACATATTTAGTGGGAATGCTCAATTAATTATGATTTTTGGGATTTCATTTTGTAGCTTTATACTACTGTTATTGGGGTGATCATCCCCAACACGCCACAAATCACTTTGTTATCTGGTTCTTTTAAATGCATCAAAAAAGGCCTTCTTAGATATTGGTTGACAGCAGCGAGATCGGTTATACCACTCCAATGGGGAATTGCACGTGCTCCCCTTTGGTTGGGTGGGTTGCAGAGATGAATTATATTGACAGGATGGAGTCCCTTCTGGCATGCGAATTGGATACATTTGAAAAATTTTACCAAATATGGCTCTCTTGGAAGTTGTTCAGGGAGTCATCTGAAATGCGAAATCTCCATGTGGGACAATTGTAGGACCTAAATCTGGTATAAGGTTGTGTTGCATGAGGCATCACCTGGTTGTCCATACCTGGCTGCCTCAGAGTCATTTTCTTTTTATTCTTAATTTCTAAAGTTTTTATTATTCCCTTCATTTTTTGTGTTTTGTTATCTACACCCTTTCTGGAGTTGATGATTAATGCTAAAGACTAATGTGTCTTGGACTATAACTTTTGCTGGTATTATGAGGCTGTGATGTGTTTATTTTCCTCTCAAGCCTAAAAAATTGTATTGTTTGGTATACTACCTTAAGTTCTAGATATGTTACTAGTGATGGACGAACATCGGCCGGGGCGGTTCGCAAACGTTATCTGGGAACTTTCCCAAACGTTCGCGAACCACAAGTTTGCGGCGGGCCCCATTGACTTTAATAGCAGGCAAACGTTAAAAATCTTTAGGTCATATTTGCAGCCACAAAATACTTACTAGCTGTGCACAAATAGTCCCACAACATGGACACTGTCATAACAGAAGTATTGCTATTGGAAAGGTTGCCCTAAAAATGTTTTTCTAAATCAGCCAGAACTGACAACAGCCGATAAATACATGTCAAATACATATAGGGTCCATTCACACGTCTGTAAGATGGATCCGCATCCGTTCCACAATTTGGCGGAACGTTTACAGACCCATTGATTTTCAATTCCACTCTGAAAAATAAGGCATTCACAGGATAAAGAAGTAAGTGTCGCCCATTCCAGGCCCCAAAAATTAGCCCACATGTGTTTACCTGACAGCTAAGAACATTGTATTCTGTGGCTGAAGGTACATTAGGCATTCACAGGATACAGAAGTAAGTTTTGCCCATTACAGGCCCCAAAAATTAGCCCACATGCGTTTACCTGACAGCTAAGAACATTGTATTCTGTGGCTGAAGGTACATTAGGCATTCACAGGTTATATAAGTAATTGTCGGCCATTCCAGGCCCCAAAAATTAGCCCACATGCGTTTACCTGACAGCTAAGAATGTTGTATTCTGTGGCTGTAGGTACATTAGGCATTCACAGGATACAGAAGTAAGTGTTGCCTGGCCATTACAGGCCCCAAAAATTAGCCCACATGTGTTCACCTGAAAGCTAAGAACATTGTATTCTGTGGCTGAAGGTACATTAGGCATTCACAGGATACAGAAGTAAATGTCGCCCATTACAGGCCCCAAAAATTAGCCCACGTGCGTTTTCCTGACAGCTAAGAACGTTGCATTCTGTTGCTAAAGGTACATTAGGCATTCACAGGATAAATAAGTAATTGTCGGCCATTCCAGGCCCCAAAAATTAGCCCACATGCGTTTACCTGACGGCTAAGAATGTTGTATTCTGTGGCTGAAGGTACATTAGGCAGTCACAGGATACAGAAGTAAGTGTCGCCCATTACAGGCCCCAAAAATTAGCCCACATGCATTTTTCTGACAGCTAAGAACATTGTATTCTGTGGCTGAAGGTACATTAGGCATTCACAGGATACAGAAGTAAGTGTCGCCCATTACAGGCCCCAAAAATTAGCCCACATGCGTTTTCCTGACAGCTAAGAATGTTGTATTCTGTGGCTGAAGGTACATTAGGCATTAATAGGATAAATAAGTAAGTGTCTGCCATTTCAGGCCCCAAAAATTAGCCCACAGGCGTTTACCTGAGAGCTAAGAACGTTGTATTCTCTGGCTGAAGGTACATTAGGCATTCACAGGATACAGAAGTAAGTGTCGCCCGGCCATTACAGGCCCCAAAAAGTAGCCCACATGCGTTTACCTGACAGCTAAGAACGTTTTATTCTGTGGCTGGAGGTACATTAGGCATTGACAGGAAAAATAATTGTCGGCCATGAAAGGCCCCAAAAATTAGGCATTCAATGGACATGAAATGCCTTTTATGCTGCTGTATTTACCGAAGACAAGGACCATGAATTGTTGTGGGTGGATGGCGGTCTGGCAGATATTTGTGGCCTGGCATGAGGAATTTCAATGAAACATTGGTCTACTGGTCACATGTGTTGAATTCCTCTGAGATCCATGCCTCATTCATTTTTATAAATGTGAGGTAATCAACACTGTCATGAGCATAGGCGAGTGCGCTTATCGGTCTCGATCCCCCCTGCTGCACTGAACGTCTTTTCTGACAGGACACTGGATGGGGGGCAAGCCAACAGTTCTATTGCAAATTGTGCAAGCTCTGGCCAGAGGTCAAGCCTGCCCACCCAGTAGTCCAGGGGTTCATCACTTCTCAGAGCATCCACATCGGCCGTTAACCCAATGTAGTCTGACATCTGTCGGTCTAGGCGTTCCCTGATGCTGGATCTGGAGTACAGCTGTCGATGGGTCGGCTGAAAGAATGATCTCATATCTGAAGTGACCAACACATCTTCAAAACACCCTCTTCTTGCAGGCGCTGTTGGATTGCTACCCACAACTGTTTCTCTGTGAGTGGAAATTCCTCTGCCAGCGCACGCAAAAGCAGAATGCAGCATTTCTCAAAGCAAGGCCTGGAAGTGCTGCATTCTGACCGCCCTGTTTGATGGTGGTAACATTGCCGCCATTTTTTGTTTGTATTGGGGGGTCTAAGTACGTTGCCACCCAGTACTGGTCCTTGGCCTTTATAATTTTTATACGGGGGTCCCCCTTAAAACACTGGAGCATGAAGGCCCTCATTCGCACTAAACTGGAAGCGGTGTAGTGGCCTGGCTCCTGGTCATCATCCAGGATAATGTCATCCTCGTTCTCTTCCCCCCATCCACGGACAACACCAGGGATCCCAGAAAGGTTTAAAGCATGCTCTTCTTGCTCCTCCTCATCCGCCCCGACACTATCCTCCTCTGACTCCTCTTCAGACTCCTGTTGTTGACTGGGAATTCATCCAACATTGCGACTTCCTCATCTTCCTGCTCCTCGATGGCTTGATCAATGCACGCTCCAGAAAGAAGGCGTATGGTACGATGTCACTGATGGCGCCCTGTCCGTGACTGAGCAGTTTGGTGATCTCATCAAATGGGCACAGAAGTCTGCATGCGTCACGCATGAGCAGCCACTGGCGTGGTGAAAAAAACCCAAGCTCCTCAGAACTAGTGATGTCGCGAACCTAAAATTCGCCGTTCGCGAACGGCGAACGCGAACATCGGCAAATGTTCGCGAACCGGCGAACCGGGCGAACCGCCATAGACTTCAATAGGCAGGCGAATTTTAAAACACACAGGGACTAGGGTTGAGCGAACACCTAGATGTCCGTGTTCGACGGGTTCGGCCGAACTTTAAAAAAAAGTCCGGGTCCGTGTCCCGGACTTTTACCGAACTTTTCCCGGACACCGAACCCCATTGAAGTCAATGGGGACCCGAACTTTAAGGCACTAAAATGGCTCTAAAACACCAAAGGAAAGGGCTAGAGTGCTGCAAATGGCAGCAAAACGTAATTAAGAGCATGGCAAGTGCTCTGCAAACAAATGTGGATAGGGAAATAACTTAAAACAACAAAAAAAAAACAGAAAAATAAAACAATGTTCTTCTTCATCTCTGAAGGACGAGGCCCATATGGAGTAGGAGGGAGGTTGAGGTGGTGGTGGATGTGGCGGTGACATAGGCGTGCGCACAGGGTGTGCTGGGTGTGCCTGGGCACACCCTAATCACCTAGGGCACATAGCATTGCCAGTGAGGAGATGGGAAAGATCTCCCTGGGACCTGCTCTGCTCTATTTCTCCTTGCCTACAGGTACATGGCCCCGATACATTACTCTCCCTGCTGGCAAACACATGCATGTGTATTTCAACTTTGGGGTGCACACCTTAATGCAATAGGCTGCGCACACCTATGGGCGGTGTAGGTGGAAGCGGCGGTGGAGGAGGACCAGGGCCGGATTAACAGCATCATGGGCTTGGTGCTGAGGATTTTGAAGGGCCTTAAGGGCCGTGCCTTGCCATGCACCCAGAGGAGGAAGGGTGCAGCCATGCATGCCTAATTCAACATGGGATGCTGTCTCTGAAGCCCATAAACACATCCATGCATCGCCAACTGTCCCTCCTTGTCCGGCCTTCACGCTGTGTGGGGAGGTTCTGAGGGTGCTGCCTGGGGAAGCGAGCATAGAAGCCAGACTTCTGTGTTTACAAGTGACAGAAGAGCGGTAACAGTGAATATGGCCAACCCGGGGCCTATATAAAAGGTAGGGGCCTGGAGCTGCAGCTCCAATAGCCCCTACATTAATCTGGCCCTGAGGAGGAGGACGAGGTAGCCAACACTGCTTCTTTTCAAAAATTTTAAATGAGGGTACACCCCAAAAGAGTGAGAAAGAGCAAAAATGGAACAATGGGTGGGTAAGGTCGGTATCCATTGCTATTCTGCATAAGGTACGGAAAAGTCCCGTGGGATCCATGCCTGGTTCATTTTAATGAACGTGAGCTTGTCCACATTGTCTCTGGACAGGCGGCTGCGCTTGTCTGTTATAACGCCCCCAGCCGTGCTAAATACCCGTTCAGATAATACACTGGCTGCAGGGCACGCCAGCACCTCCAAGGCGTAAAGGGCAAGCTCAAGCCATGTGCCCAATTTGGAGACCCAGAAGTTGAAGGGGGCAGACCCGTCATTCACTACATGTAGGCGTGTGCACACATACTGCTCCACCATGTTGGTAAAATGCTGCCTCCTGCTAAGACGTTCCATCTGAGCTGCTGGTGCTGCTGTTTGTTGTGGCGTGCTGACAAAGCTTTTCCACATTTCGGCCATGCTAACCCTGCCTTCTGAGGTGCTGGCGGTGCCCTGGTTGCGTTGGCGACCTCCTCCTCCTCCTCCTCTGCCTTGTGCTTCCACTGTGGCCCCGCTGTCAGATGGGAATGCCAGCAGCATGGCGTCTACCAGCGTGCGCTTGTACTCGCGCATCTTGCGATCGCGCTCCAGTGAGTGAATTAAGGACGGTACGTTGTCCTTGTAACGGGGATCCAGCAGCGTGGCCACCCAGTAATCAGCACAAGTTAGAATGTGGGCAACTCGGCGGTCGTTGTGGAGACACTGCAGCATGTAATCGCTCATGTGTGCCAGGCTGCCCAGAGGCAACGAAAGGCTGTCCTCTGTGGGAGGTGTATCGTCCGTGTCCTCTGTATCCCCCCAGCCACGCACCAGTGATGGCCATGAGCTGGCCTGGGTGCCACCCTGCTGTGAACATGGTTCCATCTCCTCCTCCAGCTCCTCCTCCTCCTCATCCTCCTCATCCTCCAGAACTGTGCCCCTGCTGGACAATTGCGTCCCTGGCGTTTGCGTGTGCAGGAACCCACCCTCGGAGCCCCTTGCGAATGACTGCCCTGAAAGCCTTGGAAATGTTACCTCTTCATCCTCCTCCTCCTCCTCATCCTGTGCCACATCCTCTTCCATCATCGCCCGAATTGTTTTTTCAAGGAGGCATAGAAGTGGGATAGTTAAGCTGAGAACGGCGTCATTGCCACTGGCCATGTTGGTGGAGTACTAAAAACAGCGCAACAAGGCACACAGGTCTCGCATGGAGGCCCAGTTAAATTAAATAGCGGAATAGAAAATATGATCCAAAAAAAGTGTATGTATATCACACGTACACAACCACACTGGGCCCCAATTACTATTGTTTGTACCCCTAAAAGGCTAGATGAGGAGTAGGGGGAGTATGGAACAGGCAGCACCCTCAAACCTTCAGAAGTATGAGATGAACCCCAACAACTTGGAAAGGTGGATCTCTCTCACACGTACCGACACAGACTATCCCGCAATTCAATTGATCCTCAAAGGTTTTTATTGAATAGCGGAATAGGAAATATGATCAAAAAAAGTGTATGTATCTCGCACGTACACAACCACACTAGGCCCCAATTACTATTGTTTGTACCCCTAAAAGGCTAGATGAGGAGTAGGGGGGGTATGGAACAGGCAGCACCCTCAAACCTTCAGAAGTATGAGATGAACCCCAACAACTTGGAAAGGTGGATCTCTCTCACACGTACCGACACAGACTATCCCCCAATTTAACTGATCCCCAAAGGTTTTTGATTAAATAGCGGAATAGAAAATATGATCCCAAAAAAGTGTATGTATATCACACATACACAACCACACTAGGCCCCAATTACTATTGTTTGTACCCCTAAAAGGCTAGGAGTAGGGGGAGTATGGAACAGGCAGCACCCTCAAACCTTCAGAAGTATGAGATGAGCCCCAACAACTTGGAAAGGTGGATCTCTCTCACACGTACCAACACAGACTATCCCCCAATTTAACTGATCCCCAAAGGTTTTTGATTAAATAGCGGAATAGAAAATATGATCCCAAAAAAGTGTATGTATATCACACGTACACAACCACACTAGGCCCCAATTACTATTGTTTGTACCCCTAAAAGGCTAGATGAGGAGTAGGGGGAGTATGGAACAGGCAGCACCCTCAAACCTTCAGAAGTATGAGATGAACCCCAACAACTTGGAAAGGTGGATCTCTCTCACACGTACCGACACAGACTATCCCGCAATTCAATTGATCCTCAAAGGTTTTTATTGAATAGCGGAATAGGAAATATGATCAAAAAAAGTGTATGTATCTCGCACGTACACAACCACACTAGGCCCCAATTACTATTGTTTGTACCCCTAAAAGGCTAGATGAAGAGTAGGGGGGGTATGGAACATGCAGCACCCTCAAACCTTCAGAAGTATGAGATGAACCCCAACAACTTGGAAAGGTGGATCTCTCTCACACGTACCGACACAGACTATCCCCCAATTTAACTGATCCCCAAAGGTTTTTGATTAAATAGCGGAATAGAAAATATGATCCCAAAAAAGTGTATGTATATCACACGTACACAACCACACTGGGCCCCAATTACTATTGTTTGTACCCCTAAAAGGCTAGATGAGGAGTAGGGGGAGTATGGAACAGGCAGCACCCTCAAACCTTCAGAAGTATGAGATGAACCCCAACAACTTGGAAAGGTGGATCTCTCTCACACGTACCGACACAGACTATCCCGCAATTCAATTGATCCTCAAAGGTTTTTATTGAATAGCGGAATAGGAAATATGATCAAAAAAAGTGTATGTATCTCGCACGTACACAACCACACTAGGCCCCAATTACTATTGTTTGTACCCCTAAAAGGCTAGATGAGGAGTAGGGGGGGTATGGAACAGGCAGCACCCTCAAACCTTCAGAAGTATGAGATGAACCCCAACAACTTGGAAAGGTGGATCTCTCTCACACGTACCGACACAGACTATCCCCCAATTTAACTGATCCCCAAAGGTTTTTGATTAAATAGCGGAATAGAAAATATGATCCCAAAAAAGTGTATGTATATCACACATACACAACCACACTAGGCCCCAATTACTATTGTTTGTACCCCTAAAAGGCTAGGAGTAGGGGGAGTATGGAACAGGCAGCACCCTCAAACCTTCAGAAGTATGAGATGAGCCCCAACAACTTGGAAAGGTGGATCTCTCTCACACGTACCAACACAGACTATCCCCCAATTTAACTGATCCCCAAAGGTTTTTGATTAAATAGCGGAATAGAAAATATGATCCCAAAAAAGTGTATGTATATCACACGTACACAACCACACTAGGCCCCAATTACTATTGTTTGTACCCCTAAAAGGCTAGATGAGGAGTAGGGGGAGTATGGAACAGGCAGCACCCTCAAACCTTCAGAAGTATGAGATGAACCCCAACAACTTGGAAAGGTGGATCTCTCTCACACGTACCGACACAGACTATCCCGCAATTCAATTGATCCTCAAAGGTTTTTATTGAATAGCGGAATAGGAAATATGATCAAAAAAAGTGTATGTATCTCGCACGTACACAACCACACTAGGCCCCAATTACTATTGTTTGTACCCCTAAAAGGCTAGATGAAGAGTAGGGGGGGTATGGAACATGCAGCACCCTCAAACCTTCAGAAGTATGAGATGAACCCCAACAACTTGGAAAGGTGGATCTCTCTCACACGTACCGACACAGACTATCCCCCAATTTAACTGATCCCCAAAGGTTTTTGATTAAATAGCGGAATAGAAAATATGATCCCAAAAAAGTGTATGTATATCACACGTACACAACCACACTGGGCCCCAATTACTATTGTTTGTACCCCTAAAAGGCTAGATGAGGAGTAGGGGGAGTATGGAACAGGCAGCACCCTCAAACCTTCAGAGGTATGAGATGAACCCCAACAACTTGGAAAGGTGGATCTCTCTCACACGTACCAACACAGACTATCCCCCAATTTAACTGATCCCCAAAGGTTTTTGATTAAATAGCGGAATAGAAAATATGATCCCAAAAAAGTGTATGTATATCACACGTACACAACCACACTAGGCCCCAATTACTATTGTTTGTACCCCTAAAAGGCTAGGAGTAGGGGGAGTATGGAACAGGCAGCACCCTCAAACCTTCAGAAGTATGAGATGAACCCCAACAACTTGGAAAGGTGGATCTCTCTCACACGTACCAACACAGACTATCCCCCAATTTAACTGATCCCCAAAGGTTTTTGATTAAATAGCGGAATAGAAAATATGATCCCAAAAAAGTGTATGTATATCACACGTACACAACCACACTAGGCCCCAATTACTATTGTTTGTACCCCTAAAAGGCTAGGAGTAGGGGGGAGTATGGAACAGGCAGCACCCTCAAACCTTCAGAAGTATGAGATGAACCCCAACAACTTGGAAAGGTGGATCTCTCTCACACGTACCAACACAGACTATCCCCCAATTTAACTGATCCCCAAAGGTTTTTGATTAAATAGCGGAATAGAAAATATGATCCCAAAAAAGTGTATGTATATCACACGTACACAACCACACTAGGCCCCAATTACTATTGTTTGTACCCCTAAAAGGCTAGGAGTAGGGGGAGTATGGAACAGGCAGCACCCTCAAACCTTCAGAAGTATGAGATGAACCCCAACAACTTGGAAAGGTGGATCTCTCTCACACGTACCAACACAGACTATCCCCCAATTTAACTGATCCCCAAAGGTTTTTGATTAAATAGCGGAATAGAAAATATGATCCCAAAAAAGTGTATGTATATCACACGTACACAACCACACTAGGCCCCAATTACTATTGTTTGTACCCCTAAAAGGCTAGGAGTAGGGGGAGTATGGAACAGGCAGCACCCTCAAACCTTCAGAAGTATGAGATGAACCCCAACAACTTGGAAAGGTGGATCTCTCTCACACGTACCAACACAGACTATCCCCCAATTTAACTGATCCCCAAAGGTTTTTGATTAAATAGCGGAATAGAAAATATGATCCCAAAAAAGTGTATGTATATCACACGTACACAACCACACTAGGCCCCAATTACTATTGTTTGTACCCCTAAAAGGCTAGATGAGGAGTAGGGGGAGTATGGAACAGGCAGCACCCTCAAACCTTCAGAAGTATGAGATTGTGTTCACTGTACCCCACAAAGATTGAGTTCACTGCACCCCACAATGATTGTGTTCACTGCACCCCACAAAGATTGTGTTCACTGCACCTCACAAAGATTGTGTTCACTGTACCCCCCAAAGATTGTGTTCACTGCACCCCACAAAGATTCTGTTCACTGTACCCCACAAAGATTGTGTTCACTGCACCCCAAAAAGATTGTGTTCACTGCACCCCAAAAAGGATGTTGTTCACTGCACCCCAAAAAGGATGTTGTTCACTCCACCCCAAAAAGATTGTGTTCACTGCACCCCACAAAGATTGTGTTCACTGCACCCCAAAAAGATTGTGTTCACTGCACCCCAAAAATGATTTTGTTCACTGCACCCCAAAAAGGATTTTGTTCACTGCACCCCAAAAAGGATGTTGTTCACTCCACCCCAAAAAGATTGTGTTCACTGCACCCCACAAAGGATTTTGTTCACTGCACCCCAAAAAGATTGTGTTCACTGCACCCCAAAAAGGATGTTGTTCACTGCACCCCAAAAAGGATTTTGTTCACTGCACCCCAAAAAGATTGTGTTCACTGCACCCCACAAAGGATTTTGTTCACTGCACCCCACAAAGATTGTGTTCACTGCACACCAAAAAGGATTGTGTTCACTGCACCCCAAAAAGATTTTGTTCACTGCACCCCAAAAAGATTGTGTTCACTGCAGCCCAAAAAGATTGTGTTCACTGCAGCCCAAAAAGATTGTGTTCACTGCAGCCCAAAAAGATTGTGTTCACTGCAGCCCAAAAAGATTGTGTTCACTGCAGCTCACACACAGAAAAATGGATGTGGATCACTGACACCTGCCTATCTCCAATCCCACACCACACAGCAATATCGATTGTAGTTTGTAGAACACAGTTTCCCTAAAATTCAGCAGACTCTGTCCCTAACAGGATTGAGAAGAGATCGTAGATCAGGATTGAGTGCAGATTCACCCCACCCCCCACACAGCAATATCGATTGTAGTTTGTAGAAGACACTGACCCTATAATTCAGCAGACTCTATCCCTAAAATGCCTACAACTCGCCCTGCCTAAACACTCCGACCTGTCCCTCAATTCTATCCGGACACAAATGGTTTTTTCCTGCCTATCTTTCCCTAATCAGCAGCCAGCACGTTGATGTGTGCTCTGTCCCTGAATCTAAGCAGCATAATGACGCCGCTGCGGCTGCCTCGAACTTATAAAGACTTGGTCACATGCTTCAGACGGCCAATCACAGCTACTGAGACATTTGCAGGCATGGCTGGGATGGCTTAAGGCACACCAGTTAAACGATTGTTGATTGGCTGTTGAAAGCCCGCCATGAAAAGAGCGCCAAAGCATGCAAAACCCGGAAATAAAACGACCGAACACGGATTTTTACCCGAACATACAGTAAAGTGTCCGTGTCCGTGTTCGGGTACAAAAAATCCAATTATTCGGTACGAACACGAATAATACAGTCCGTGTTCGCTCAACACTAACAGGGACTCTTTCTGGCCACAATAGTGATGGAAAAGTTGTTTCAAGGGGACTAACACCTGGACTGTGGCATGCCGGAGAGGGATCACGCAAAAAAAAGTTCTTAAAAATTATAATTTTTTGATAGAGAGCCAATTATTGGAAAAATTAAAAAAAAATAAAAATAAAAAATTTCTTTGGATTTAGCATCTGGGGGGTCTAAAAAGTGTGCCTGTGAAGTTTCAGCTCTGTAGCATGTCCAGAACCACTAAAAAACAGCATTTGTCTTATATTTTCAGGAATATGGCTTCTCTGCGGCTGGCTTTTTCTCTTGCAGGCATTTATCGGGCATTTTTTTAGGCAGGCATGTCATTTTTTGTATTTAGTGTCTGGGGGGTCTAAAAAGTGTACCTGTCAAGTTTCAGCTCTGTAGCATGTCCAGAACCCCTAAAAAACAGCATTTTTCTTATATTTTCAGGAATATGGCTTCTCTGCGGCTGGCTTTTTCTCTTGCAGGCATTTAGCGGGCATTTTTTTAGGCAGGCATGTCATTTTTTGTATTTAGTGTCTGGGGGGTCTAAAAAGTGTACCTGTCAAGTTTCAGCTCTGTAGCATGTCCAGAACCCCTAAAAAACAGCATTTTTATTATATTTTCAGTAATACGGCTTCTCTGCGGCTGGCTTTTTCTCTTGCAGGCATTTATCGGGCATTTTTTTAGGCAGGCATGTCATTTTTTGTATTTAGTGTCTGGGGGGTCTAAAAAGTGTACCTGTCAAGTTTCAGCTCTGTAGCATGTCCAGAACCCCTAAAAAACAGCATTTTTCTTATATTTTCAGGAATACGGCTTCTCTGCGGCTGGCTTTTTCTCTTGCAGGCATTTAGCGGGCATTTTTTTAGGCAGGCATGTCATTTTTTGTATTTAGTGTCTGGGGGGTCTAAAAAGTGTACCTGTCAAGTTTCAGCTCTGTAGCATGTCCAGAACCCCTAAAAAAACAGCATTTTTCTTATATTTTCAGGAATACGGCTTCTCTGCGGCTGGCTTTTTTTCTTGCAGGCATTTAGCGGGCATTTTTTTAGGCAGGCATGTCATTTTTTGTATTCAGTGTCTGGGGGATCTAAAAAGTGTACCTGTCAAGTTTCAGCTCTGTAGCATGTCCAGAACCCCTAAAAAACAGCATTTTTCTTATATTTTCAGGAATACGGCTTCTCTGCGGCTGGCTTTTTCTCTTGCAGGCATTTAGCGGGCATTTTTTTAGGCAGGCATGTCATTTTTTGTATTTAGTGTCTGGGGGGTCTAAAAAGTGTACCTGTCAAGTTTCAGCTCTGTAGCATGCCCAGAACCCCTAAAAAACAGCATTTTTATTATATTTTCAGGAATACAGCTTCTCTGCGGCTGGCTTTTTTTCTTGCAGGCATTTAGCGGGCATTTTTTTAGGCAGGCATGTCATTTTTTGTATTTAGTGTCTGGGGGGTCTAAAAAGTGTACCTGTCAAGTTTCAGCTCTGTAGCATGTCCAGAACCCCTAAAAAACAGCATTTTTCTTATATTTTCAGGAATGCGGCTTCTCTGCGGCTGGCTTTTTTTCTTGCAGGCATTTAGCGGGCATTTTTTTAGGCAGGCATGTCATTTTTTGTATTTAGTGTCTGGGGGGTCTAAAAAGTGTACCTGTCAAGTTTCAGCTCTGTAGCATGTCCAGAACCCCTAAAAAACAGCATTTTTCTTATATTTTCAGGAATACGGCTTCTCTGCGGCTGGCTTTTTCTCTTTCAGGCATATATATCAGTGGTGGGTGGGCAGTGGCACAGTACACTCTCTGTGGACCTGACAGCAGTCACTGGCACCCAGGCAACTGCAATTTAAAAAATATATATATTTTTTTTTACTTTGCAAGCTGCTGTGCCACTTTATATATCAGTGGTGGGTGGGCAGTGGCACAGTACACTCTCTGTGGACCTGACAGCAGTCACTGGCACCCAGGCAACTGCAATTTAAAAAATATATATATATTTTTTTACTTTGCAAGCTGCTGTGCCACTTTATATATCAGTGGTGGGTGGGCAGTGGCACAGTACACTCTCTGTGGACCTGACAGCAGTCACTGGCACCCAGGCAACTGCAATTTAAAAAAATATATATATTTTTTTTCTTTGCAAGCTGCTGTGCCACCTTATATATCAGTGGTGGGTGGGCAGTGGCACAGTACACTCTCTGTGGACCTGACAGCAGTCATTGGCACCCAGGCAACTGCAATTTTAAAAAATATATATTTTATTTTACTTTGCAAGCTGCTGTGCCACCTTATATATCAGTGGTGGGTGGGCAGTGGCACAGTACACTCTCTGTGGACCTGACAGCAGTCACTGGCACCCAGGCAACTGCAATTAAAAAATATATATATTTTTTTTTTACTTTGCAAGCTGCTGTGCCACCTTATATATCAGTGGTGGGTGGGCACACAGTGGCACTGCAGTGGGCACAGTACACTCTGTGGACCTGACAGTAACTGGCAGCCCAGGCAACTGCAATAATAAAAAATATTTTTTTTTTTTCAATTTATTGCAACAAGATGCTGTGCCACCGTATATATATCAGTGGTGGGCAGTGCACTGCAGTGGGTACAGTGCACTCTGTGGACCTGACACAGCACTCACTGCAATTATGACAGAGGAAAAAAAAATATTTTTTAAAATGCAAGGTACTGTGCCTGTGCCACCCGAAATGAGTGTGGTGTGCACACAGTACAGTCTGTGGTAGGTCTGTGGCCTCTCACACACAGCGGGCAGGCAACTGCAGTGTACAATAGATATATATAGATATATATATAAAGAAAAAACTCTATTACCTTACCAGCCCTTAAAAGGGCTTTTGGGGACACTATATATATATATATATATATATATATATATATGTATATATATAAATAAAAAAAATCCTCAATTACCAGCCCTTAAAAGGGCTTTTGGGGACACTAGATAGATATAGATATATATATATATATATAAGAAGAAACAACTCAATTACCAGCCCTTAAAAGGGCTTTTGGGGACGCTAGGTATATATATATATATATATATATATATATATATATATATATATAAAAAAAAAAAAAACACAAATACCAGCCCTTAGAAGGGCTTTTTGGGGTGCTGATATTACAGCAGTAGTGGACCAAGAACACTGCAAGACCAGGAACACTGACTAACTGTCCCTAGCTTAACAGCAGCAGCAGCAGCAGCAGCAGCAGCAGCAGCTCTCTCCCTACTCTCACTACACACACTGCTTCAGAATGATCTAAGATGGATGCTGCCCTTGCTTATTTATAGGAGGTGGGAGGGTGTGGGAGGGAGGTATGCTGATTGGCTGGAAATGTGTCTGCTGACTGTAAAGTTCAGGGTCAAAGTTTGCCTCAATGATGTCTTATGGGGGGCGGACCGAACATCGCATATGTTCGCCGGCAGCGGCGAACGCGAACATGCTAAGTTCGCCGGGAACTGTTCGCCGGCGAACAGTTCTATACATCTCTACTCAGAACCTGTCCTGCCGCAGAGTTCGTACAGGTAGTCGTTAACTGCACGTTTCTGCTGGAGCATGCTATCAAGCATACACAAGGTTGAGTACCATTGCGTCAGGCAGTCACAAATAAGACGCCTGACGGGCAGGTTGTGTCGCTGCTGAATGTCAGCAAGGCGAGCCATGGCTGTGTAAGATCTTCTGAAATGGCCCGAGATTTTCCAGGCCTGATGCAAGACGTCCTGGACCCCAGGGTATTTGGCAATGAATCGCTGCATGACCAAGTTCAGGACATGTGCCATGCATGGCACATGTGTAATTTTGCCCTGTTTCAGTGCACTCAGCAGATCGGTACCTTTGTCGCACACCGCTTTACCAACTGTCAAATTGAGCAGTGTCAGCCACTGATCTGCCTGTGAATGCAAAGCTGAAAGGAGTGCAGGACCAGTGTGTCTTTTGGCTTCCAGGCACAACAGACGCAGCACAGCATGGTAACTTCTCACCTGGCATGTGGAATAGGTTCTGGGGATCTTGGGCGGCGCAGCGGAAGAGACGGTAGCAGCCGAAAAGGAGGAGTCAGCTGAGGAGGAGAGGGAGGATGAAGGAGGAGGAGGAGAAGAAGAGGCAGGCCTGCATGCAATCCGTGGCGGTAAAACCAAATCTACACGGGTGCCACGGGTTACATGCTTGACGGCCGTCAGAAGGTTCACCCAGTGGGCAGTAAAAGTTATATAACTTCCCTGCCCGTGTTTGCTAGACCATGTGTCTGTGGTCAGATGTATCTTGGGACCGACACTGTGTGCCAGAGATACATTCACTTGCCACTGAACATGGCCATACAGCTCTGGAATGCCCTTCTGCGAGAAATATTTCCTTCCTCGGACCTTCCATTGTGGTGTTCCAATGGCCACAAATTTCTGAAAGGCCTCTGAGTCGACCAGTTGATATGGCAGTAGTTGGCGGGCTATCAGTTCCGACAAGCCAGCAGTCAACCGTTGGGCAAGAGGGCTATTCGGTGTCATCATTTTTTTATGTTCCAACATTTGGGCCACGGAAGCCTGCCTTTTTCCAGAACAACGTTAGGACGGCATGATGGAAGGTGGAGTGGAGGACAATTGTGAGGAGAGAGGAGAAGGAGAAGAGGCTGGACGGGGTGAGCCTGGAGTGTGGCTTTGTGGGTTCTGACAGCGTTGCTCCCACTGGGATTGGTGATGGGAGTCCAGGTGCCTTCTTAAGGCAGTCGTCCCTAGGTGAGTGTTGGGCTTACCGCGACTTATGCGTTGACTGCAAAGGCTGCAGATGGCAACACTATTGTCAGCCACGGACATATTAAAAAAAGCCCACACTGCGGAGCAATGTGTCCGCGTTCTGGGAGCGCCAGATGTGACTGTACATGGTTGATGGCTCGCTCCTGATACATTAGCAGTCTGCTTCTTTTTCTCTCATGTGCAATGTAAGTTCCGCCTGCTTCTCCTTATCTGCTGGTCCATCTCTCCCTCTGAACTCCCCTCCTTTTTTCTCTCTTGTGGGCACCCACGTGACGTCCATAGACACGTCATCATCTACGTCACCTTCCCCACCACTAACATTTGAGATCTCAGAGTAGGCAGCAACAGCGGGGACCAACCTCCTTTGGATAATCTGGGTACTGTCATCAGACTGCTGAGTGGCGGCTGTTGCTACCTCCTCTTTCTGATCTGATGCCAAGAATGGCTGCGCATCGCAAATGTCTTGTGATGGATCGGAAAATAATTCCAGTGACTCAAGCGGAGGGTATATGGTGGTGTTGGTGGTGGTGTCTTTGGGGGTGCACACAGCAGAGAGTGAAGAGGGTGCAAATAGAGAGGATGAGGAGGGTGCAGAAGAGGAAGGCTGAGTGAGCCACTCAACCAAGTCTGGTGCGTCCTTTGATGTAATCGAACGCACCTTCTGAAATTTCACACTTTGGCTTCGGCCTACTCCTCCAGCCCTACCCCTACCACCCCTGCCTAAGGGCCTGTGGGATTTGAACACTGTTTACATTTGCGGGCGCGACTTATGTATGTGTTTCTTTGGAGCGCGAGCACAGAGGGATGGGACGTATAAAATGTTTTTTTACATAGTTACATAGTAGGTGAGGTTGAATAAAGACACTAGTCCATCCAGTTCAACCTGTATAGGTGTGTGTGGCCGTAATAATTTCTCATATCCCTTAATGTTCTGATCCTTGAGATGTACGTCCAAGAGTCTTTTGAAAGTAGCCATACTTCCCGCAGAAACTACCTCTTGTAACACAGTTATTGATAAAGCACTCTCCAACTCAAAGCATCCAGGAATGATTCCCCATGCGGGATTAATTAATCTTACGTACTACGTCATTTCTGGCTTCCGATTTCCGGTTAATGCGGGTGGAACGCACGCCCATGGTTGGCGTCCCGCACTAGGATATCTAAACGCCGTTTGATCTTCTGAATGTCATAAGTGTAACCTGTTTAAGCGTGAAAATAAAAGTTAGAATATACTGCATGATGAAGGCTTTTCTCTCTCTTTGTTAATCCCGCATGGGGAATCATTCCTGGATGCTTTGATTTGGAGAGTGCTTTATCAATAACGGTGTATGGTGCTGCTATCTGGTGATCACCTGCGATCCAAACCAGTGAGGAATACTATATAAGGCTGTTTTACAGTGTCTGTTTGGTGAGTAGGGGACTGAGAGGGGAGCACCTTATCGCACCATAAAAGCATCGGCACTTTGGATGTCTTATGTTTAGAAGACAAGCACTGAGCACTTTTTTGAAGATTCATTTATTGCTATAGAGACTGGAACTGAGCACTTTTTGAAGAAAATTTGTTTATTGATTTAGTCACTTAAGCACTGGACACTTTAATTCACTTTTATTGTGATGCACAACAATTTGTATATGATTTGAGTTTACAGGATATTTTATTTAATTTGATCATTTATCTATAGTAACAATATTGTATATAATATCACTGATATATTTATTGAGATAGTAATGTACAGTAATTTATTTATAGCTTTACCACTTTAATGATTAACATTTGTAATTTTGCACAAACCAGCACATACTGTATTTAATACCGTTGATACATTAATTTATTTATAGTTTTATCACTTTAATGATTAACATCTGTAATTTTGCATATATTTATTGAGCAGCGCTGATACTTATTTTATCTACCATTCAAAAGGCACCCCCCTTTTTTATCAGAAGCAGCCCCATTTTATTATATACAGTATTTATTATTTCCCTAAGCTCTGGCACTTTGCATATAATATACTCTTCGTGGAAGGATCTGGGGTTTAAAGGATCAGCGTTTTTGAATGCTGTAATTTTTCTTAAATCAGGCGCCTTTGGCTGCTGAGTAAACCAGAAATGACGTTGTGATGCCGCTTCCAGGTATCTACATCGAAGACCTGATCAAAGATGAATCTGGCTTTGCTCAGGACTCTGGCCAGCTGGCGGGTGGCTCAAGTCTCTCTCAGTGGGACGGGAGACTCGGCAGAGCGGCAGAAGGTGGCGGGGGGGGGGCATCCCCTCTCACGCCTTGTAATAACAGCTGAAAAAGGCTGCATCTGTTGTTCTTACTAGAAATATGGCCATCATCCCTAAAAAACTGTACCGGGGTGATCAGACATTGCTCCGGTAGGTGTGGGTGGCCAGAGCTCCTGTCCCTGCCATCATCTCCACACAGCTGATCACTCTCTGATCCATCCTCCCTCGCTCCTCAGATAGCCGCATCAACCAACAGCAAGGATTCCATAGTTCACTGCCCCGTGCCTCCTCGGGGTATAAATGTTCTATGTTGCAAGAGAAGCTGTGGGCACCTCCAGAGGCAGACTGAGCCTCCTATGGGTGCAGCCAACTCTGAGTAGGAGGCGCGGAAGAGGCAGAAGTGACATCACTGGTTGGCTCCACTCTAGCAAACAGTGACGTGTGTGTGGGCTTCTGCAGCAGGGAGAGAGAGGCCAGCCAGAACCAGCGGAGTCGGATGGTAAGGTCACCCCGTCTGCTGAACAGTGACCCCCCTTCTTTGGCAGCTTGCATCTCTGGCTTGCACCGGTTAGGCGAACTTGTAAAATATTAGTAACAGGTTTGCACGAACCGGTGAGAAACGGCCAAATCCCACCACTGGATAAGCCCCCTGCCCGCAGACCACCACAACTATAGCCAATTGTAGTGGGGAGGAGGCCCCTTGTCCCCATCAACATCAAGGTACCCCCCATGTTGGGGGCATGTGACATTGTACGGTTCAGGAAGGGGAGCACTCGCTTGTCCCCTCCCTTTCCTGACCTGCCAGTCTGTATGTCCACATAAGGGGTTGGTATGGATTTTGGGGGGACCCCATGCCCTTTTCTTTTAAATTTTTCCGTGGAGATCCCCACAAAATCCATACCAGACTGAAGGGGCCTGGTATGGATTGGGCAGGACCCCCACACAGTTTTTTTTGAAGAATTTTTATTGCCGACAATGTTTTTTTTACATTTAGCTGTAAACGGGAAGCCCTCTAACAACTAATGACTCATTGGTTGTTATGGACATGATGGCTGCCTTCCCGGCCCACTCCTTACGAGCTTTACACGGTTTATTAAAGAGATTTAAAAAAAAACGCAAAACACATCGAAAATGCGTACAAAACACAGTGCTTGCATTTTTTGATGCAGGTCCATTGAAGTCTATTACATGCAAAATGCACCCTGCTGCAGGAAAAAAGTCCTTGACCCTTTCCAAAAATGCATTGATGTGAATGTGTTCCATAGGAATTCATGTTAAAAATAATGTCCTGAGTTTCTGCAAAAAGCATGAAAAAACGCATTGCAGCCTAAATTGTTATGGCCAGCTTTATTCTAAACACTAGAGCACCTGTATGTTTGTCAGATAGCTTTCATCAGTGGTTGGCTATAGTTGAATTTCGGTTGCAAATTTGACAATCTTTGATCATTTTCCCCCCTGGAAAAAAAAACTAATAAAAAAAACTGAATTTTTGTCTGAGGCTGATTATAAAGGAGACTGATGGGCTGTGACAGACTTATTTATTTATTTTTTTTTTTTTCGAGATCCTATCCCTAACTAAAAAAATACAGATAAGCACAGAAGAACGAAATGTTTGAAATGCTTGCTTTTTGTGTTTTTCTCTCTCTATGAATTGTTTTGTTTTTTTTATCTACTTGTAATGTACCTCTGAACTTGCTAGAAAATGTGACTACTTTGGTAAGAGTTAGTTTCTAGTACAGAGACCTTCCTTCCTCACAGGTCATAGCCCTCTCCTCTTTTAGTTTCTAATTATTTGTGCTGGCTCAGCTCCTTCGCCCCTCATCCCCATCCATAATCTTTTATTTAGGTGCCAAGGGAGGAGCTAAGGGAAATATTATGCAATGTCACTTGAACAACAACTCTGCTGAGTCAGCTGGAACTGCTGACATCACATGCCCAGAAGCAATTTCATGGCTTTTAGGTGTCTACAAAAGGAAGGACTTTCAGGTAAATAACATGCATAATAAAATAAATAAACATATAATCTTAGTTTGGTGCTAAAATGTATTACTAATTTCGACTATGTCATGGCACCCAAAAGAAATGTTTCTCTTCTAAGGATTTCAATTCATCTCTTTGTTTTGTATTGCACAGCTGCACTGGATATATGTATCCTAATCTCTTCTTTTTAATCTGTGTAAATGTTATCCTCTTATAAACCTGGTACATTTTTACCCATCCCACAGAAAAAGAGCCTTTAGTAAATTGTTAGTATTGTGTGGTGTTCATTTGGCCAGTTTGATGATCTGGCAGTAAAGATATATGATCATGTGGTAAAATTAAACAGAATCCCTCCAGGGTATAATGTGATTAAACTAATTAATGGTTGTGTTTACATTATCCATTTTTATTAAGTCGTGTGGTATCATTATTTTCAATATAGGAAAGAAATTACTCTAGCCACAGTAAAATAAGTATGTGAAATGGAGGTATACAAATATTTTTTCTGCTTTAATCAAAAGGGTTCCAAAACCACAAAGGACCAAATAATAAGACATCATGCTGCTTCCACACATTATGGGAAATAGTTTATAAAAAATAAAAGTAACCAAGCAGAGCAGTTATGTTACTGGGAATACAATACATTTTTTAAGTAAATATTAAATATATAAATTTAAAGCTAAATGTATAAAGTGAAAGGGTAAAAAAAAAAAAAAACAAGAACAAAATAATAGAAGATTTAAGAATGCATACAAGAATCTTAAATGGGGGAGGAATCTTTGTGGCGCCAGGAGGATTAAGGTGGGATCTTCCAAGGTACAGATTATGTGAGTACTTTCCTAGACCTTTGGCAGTATTAAAAACTTGTATATCAGGCAATCCCTTAGTATAATTCTTGCATTAGCCTCACTGCTGCTAACAGTATTTTCCAGCAAAGTGGGTTGAACATCAGAGGATGGAAAATAAACATAGTTGGGAAGTTCTGTTAAAGGTTGTTCACAGGGGTACCCAGAGACATATAGCACATCAATAACACAAACAAGACAAAAGCATGTAGTCATGAAATCCAACTGAGGTCAGGGCAGGCAGAGTATTATACACTTGCACATCGGGCACTCCCTTAGTATAATCCTTGCATTAGCCTCATTGCTGCTAACAGTATTTCCCAGCCAAGTGGGTTCAGCATCAGAGGATGGGAAATAGACATAGTTGGGAAGTTCTGTTAAAGGATGTTGGCAGAGGTAACCAGAGACATACAACACATTAATACCACAAGACAAAAGCATTTGTAGTCATAAAATCCAACTGAGGTCAGGGCAGGCAGAGTATTAGTTGAGTCAAGACAGGCTAGATCAGTGCCTAAAGTTAAATCAAAATACCCAAGAGCTAACAGTGTAACAGATTACTCTTAGTTAGACTATGCAGTATGTCCACAATGCCCTCTGGCATTAAAGTATGCCTAATAATGCCCCTGTAGGTGGGCAGGATGCCCGGTAAAGGAGCAGTGTAGGTGGACCCAGACAAGGGAGTTAAAGAATAGAGGAACTCATTATGTGCATTAGAGGTATTTTGATCAAATGTGAATAAAAAAAAGTAGATGGTAAGACTTTAAAAGTGCCAGAAACTCTCACGAAAAAGCACAATGGCAGTCTTAAATGTACATAAATGTATTTGGTATAAAGGGTTAAAAATTTTTGATCAAGGTAAATATACTCCAAAAGATGGGTGTATATATCAATAAGATCTCATAGTTGCATCACACCTTGTGTGCAGCACTCCACCCCTTAACAACACACTGTTGTATTTATAGGAACAAGTGCTAATTATTGCTCATATAATGTATATCTGTAGGGGGGGGGGGGGCCAATTCATCAAGAGATGTCAAGGTGCTACAAGATTTTTATATATACGGTATTTCACAAAAGTGAGTACACCCCTCACATTTTTGTAAATATTTTATCATATCTTTTCATGTGACACTGAAGAAATTACACTTTGCTACAATGTAAAGTAGTGAGTGTACAGCTTGTATAACAGTGTAAATTTGCTGTCCCCTCAATGTAACTCAACACACAGCCATTAATGTTTAAACTGCTGGCAACAAAAGTAAGTACACCGCTAATTGAAAATGTCCGAATTGGGCCCAATTAGCCATTTTCCCTCCTCTGTGTCATGTGACTTGCTAGTGTTACAAGGCCTTGGGTGTGAATGGGGAGCAGGTGCATTAAATTTGGTGTTATCACTCTCACTCTCTTATACTGGTCACTGGAATTTCAACATGGCACCTCATGGCAAAGAACTCTCTGAGGATCTGAAAAAAAGAATTGTTGCTCTACATAATGATGACCTAGGCTATAAGAAGATTGCCAAGACCCTGAAACTGAGCTGCAGCACAGTGACCAAGAACATACAGCAGTTTAACAGGACAGGTTCCACTCAGAACAGGCCTCACCATGGTTCGCAGATGTGAATGGGGAGGAGGTGTGTTAAATTTGGTGTTATCGTTCTCACTCTCTCATACTTGTCACTGGAAGTTCAACATGGAACCTCATGGCTAAGAACTCTCTAAAGGATCTGAAAAAGAAAATTGCTGCTCTACATAAAGATGGCCTAGGCTATAAGAAGATTGCTAATACCCCGAAACTGAGCTGCAGCATGGTGGATAAAACCAAACAGCAGTCTATCAGGACCAGTTCCACTCAGAACAGGCCTCGCCATGGTCAACCAAAGAAGTTGAGTGCACGTGCTCAGCATCATATTCAGAGGTTGTTTTTGGGAAATAGATGTATGAGTGCTGTCAGCATTGCTGCAGAGGCTGAAGGGGGGGGGGGGACAGCCTGTCAGTGCTCAGACCCTACACCACACACTGCATCAAATTGGTCTGCATGGCTTTCGTCCCAGAGAAAAGCCTCTTCTAAAGATGATGCACAAGAAAGCCTGCAAACATTTTGCTGAAGACAAGAAAGCTAAGGGCATGAATTACTGGAACCATGTCCTGTGGTCTCAGATGGTGTCAAGCGTGTGTGGTGGCAACCAGGTGAGGAGTACAAAGACAAGTGTGTCTTGCCTACAGTCAAGAATGGTGGTGGGAGTGTCATGGTCTGGGGCTGCATGTGTGCTGCCATCACTGGGGAGTTACAGTTCATTGAGGGAACCATGAATGCGAACATGTACTGTGACATACTGATGCAGAGTGGACCGCATTGCAGTATTCCAACATGATAACGACCCCAAACACACCTCCAAGACAACCACTGCCTTGCTAAAGAAGCTGAGGGTAAAGGTGATGGACTGGCCATGCATGTCTTCAGGCCTAAACCCTATTGTGCATCTGTTGGGCATCCTCAAGTAGAAGGTGGAGGAGCGCAAGGTCTCTAACAACCACCAGCTCCTTGATGTCGTCATGGAGGCGTGAAAAAGGGCTTCAGTGACAACCTCTGACACTCTGGTGAACTCCATGCCCAAGAGGGTTAAGGCAGTCCTGTAAAATATTGGTGGCACCTGCCTTTACACGCACATGAACTTTAATGGCATCCCAGTCTTAGTCTGTAGGATTCAATATTGAGTTGTCCCACCCTTTGCAACTCTTTTGGGAAGGCTGTCCACAAGGTTTAGGAGTGTGTCTATGGGACTGTTTGACCATTCTTCCAGAAGCGTATTTGTGAGGTGAGGCACTGATGTTAGATGAGAAGGCCTGGCTCGCAGTTATCCCAAAGGTGATTTATCGGGTTGAGGTCAGGACTCTGTGCAGGTTTGGGATGGAGGAACTTGACTGGCCTGCACAGAGTCCTGACCTCAACCTGATAGAACACCTTTGGGATGAATTAGAGCGGAGACTGCAAGTGCCTGACCTCACAAATGCGCTTTTGGGAGAATGGTCAAACATTCCTATACACACACTATTGAACCTTGTGGACAGCCTTCCCAGAAGAGTTGAAGCTGTTATAGCTACAAAGGGTGGGCCAACTAAACAGGGGGATTGGCCAGTGCATTCCAAAGGGAAATAAATTTAAAAGAGCAAAAATAAACCCTGGATGGCTAAACTCCAACATAAAAATGTATATTAGTGCTAAAGAAAAGGCCTTTAAAAAATACAAGACTGAGGGGTCATTGGCAGCATTTAAGCATTACAAAGAGTGTAATAAGAAATGTAAAGATGAAATCAGGGCGGCTAAAATAGAACACGAGAGACATATATCGGAGGAGAGTAAAAAGAACCCCAAGAAGTTCTTTAAGCATATAAACAGTAAGAAAGCGAGGCCAGAACACATTGGCCCCATAAAAGATGATAAAGGAAATATGGCCACTGAGGACAGAGAAAAGGCGGAAGTGTTAAATCATTTCTTCTCTTCAGTCTACACAAAAGAATCGGGGGGCTACACGAACCCAGCTTGTAAGGCCGAACTAAATAATACACCTCAGGAAGTGCCGCCATGGTTAACAGAAGATAGACTTAGAGCTAAACTAGAGAAACTTAACATAAATAAATCCCCGGGACCGGATGGCTTGCACCCGAGGGTTCTTAATGAGCTCAGCCAGGTGATTGCCAGACCATTATTCTTGATCTTTAAGGATAGTTTACAGACGGGTATGGTGCCAGCTGATTGGAAAAAAGCCAACGTGGTACCAATATTTAAGAAGGGGCTGAGATATATCCCGGGTAACTATAGGCCGGTCAGCCTAACATCTGTAGTCTGCAAAATTTTGGAGGGGATGTTAAGGGACCACATACAAGACTTTAGTAATAAAAATGGTATTATAAGTAGTAATCAGCATGGATTCATGAAAAATCGTTCTTGCCAAACCAATCTATTAACCTTCTACGATGAAGTGAGCAGCCACCTAGATAAAGGTAAGCCTGTGGATGTGGTGTATCTGGACTTTGCAAAGGCCTTTGACCCCGTTCCCCACAAACGATTACTGTACAAACTAAGGAAGGTAGGTATGGACCATAAGGTGAGTACCTGGATAGAGAACTGGCTCCAGGGGAGAGTACAGAGGGTGGTGATTAATGGGGAGTACTCGGATTGGGCGGGTGTGGAAAGTGGGGTCCCCCAGGGTTCTGTCCTGGGACCAATCCTGTTTAATTTGTTCATACATGATCTAGAGGAGGGGATATCGAATACAATCTCAGTATTTGCAGATGATACTAAACTAGGCATGCCAATATCTTCTATGTGTAACGCTCCTGCGTTTTACGTATGATGTGGATTTTCAGCTGCAGAAATATTCCACTTCAGTAGTCATGTAGAGAAACGCTGAGACACCAATCCCAACTCTCAATGACTCATCATGTGTGGATGATCTCAATTCAGCAAGTAAATACACACACTCAATAAGATGTTTCCTAGAGTGACTTATGTATATAGTAACACAGTGATGATAGGCTGAAGAGACAGGTTGGGTAGAGATGGTAGATGACAGACACTTGAAAGGAAATGTTCTTGAAAGTAAGATAGTAGCAGATGGGATGCAGATAGGTTTAGCAATCATGTATGGTAGCAGATGACAGAGTAGCAGGTGGACATACAAGAGAGATCAACCCAGTGCAAGAACAGGTGGTAGTAGGCTCAAGAGCTAGCAATCTTAGATAATGCAGATGTAGTAATTGTCCTTAGTATGCAGAGCTAGATAGTGTAAGCTTTAGTATAAAGGTTATAGAGGTTTCCCCTGTGGGGTACTTATCACTAATAGCAATGCAGCAGAGGAGAGGTTCGACAAGAGCGGATGATCCGGTAGCAGGATACAGGGATCAGCGCAGCGTGGTTCCGACAGCGAGGTATGCTTGCAAGCATGAGAGCTTCAAGACAGGTTAGCATCAAGGCACAAAGCAGTTTGAACGAACACATGTGAGTGAGAGCCGGCGATCTAAATAGCCATCCAGTCCGGCGCTCAGTGATGACAGCATCAGTCTTAAAGGTGTATGCGCACCTTACCAAAAGAGAATAGTGGGGCGCATACACTTATGAAAGAGTAATTAGGGTACCCAAAGGTACCAGAACATTACACTATGCAGGATGTGGAAACCTTGCAAGCAGACCTGAACAAAATAATGGGGTGGGCAACTACATGGCAGATGAGGTTTAATGTTGATAAATGTAAAGTAATGCACTTGGGGGCCAGAAACCCGGAAGCAAGCTACTCACTAGGGGGGGAACCTCTGGGTGAGTCTAGGATGGAAAAGGACTTGGGGGTACTGGTAGACAACAAGCTTGGCAGTGGCATGCAATGCCAAGCCGACGCAAGCAAAGCCAACAGAATACTGGGATGTATAAAAAAGGGGATTTACTCCAGAAATAAAGAGATTATTCTCCCACTCTACAAGACTCTGGTCCGGCCACATCTGGAGTATGCTGTCCAGTTCTGGGCACCGGTCCTCAGGAAGGATGTGCTGGAATTGGAGAAAGTCCAGAGAAGGGCGACAAAAATAATTAGGGGAATGGAGGACATCAGCTATGAGGAAAGACTACAAGCACTGAACCTTTTCTCTCTGGAGAAAAGACGATTGAGGGGGGATATGATATCAATGTACAAATACTGTACTGGTGACCCGAGCATAAGGAACAAACTATTCAGAGAAAGGAGATACAATAAGACACGTGGCCACTCACTAAAACTAGAGGAAAGGCGGTTTAACCTTAAAGTGCGTAAGGGGTTCTTCACTGTAAGAGCAGTAAGGATGTGGAATTCTCTTCCACAAGCAGTCGTATCAGCAGGGAGCATCGATAGTTTCAAAAAACTATTAGATGGACACCTTAAAGACCACAACATACAGGGGTATACAATGTACGGTTAAAAGCAAACACACACACACACGCATCATAGGTTGAACTGGATGGACTGATGTCTTTTTTCAACCTTACTAACTATGTAACTATGTAACTATGTAACTCAATATTGAACCCTATGGACTAAGACTGTGATGCCATTAAAGTTAATGTGTATGTAAAAGCAGGTGTCCCAATACTTTTGGTAATATAGCATATAAATATAAATATATAATAAGAAGGATGTATGTACATATAAACACAAATCCATTGGTGGTAAAAAAAAAAAAAAGGACGTGGAACCTGCAATTGTATTTATTCAAGAAGATAAAAAATTGATGAACTACAGGTCATTATTTTATCCTCTTATGCTCTAACTACAGAGGAGGAGAGTGTGTTACATTTGGGCAGGAGTTTTTGCCCACAGATGGATTTAGATCGATTAGCATTAATCAAAGATATGTATTTGCTCAATAAGTCTCTTGTGGAAAACACAGAGATCTGGAAGGATTTACTAATAACGATTTTCAAGGTTTGTGAGATCTCATGCTCCTTTAGGATGAGGGGAACACTAAACATTTTGATAGTATGGATGATGTTGATCGTCCACCACATATAACTCCCAGTATAAGAAAAAAAATCACAAACATTTCCATCACTTCAACTTAATATTCATAATTGGGCATTTGTACAAAATGTTATACGTGACCTTAAACATCTATCTGTTACCCACTCAGATCCTGGGAATCTGGGACTGGGGTTATATCAAGCACTTTTGAAATTAAAAAATAATGCCTAAATAAATAAACAAAAAATCACAATCTGAAAGGCCCTTTAATCATATTCATTTTGGAATTACTAGAAAAATAGGTTTATGTTTAGTGGCTCCCACTTCCTTCAAGTGCAGGGCTCCCACTTCTTCCAGGTGCAGAGGGTGGTGATAGGGACATGTTGTGCCCCATTGTATGCCAACCTGCACCTGGGGGGATAGGAGCAGAACTTGTTTTTTTATCAGAAGTTGTCAATGTACCTGTGCCACATATTATTGATGATGTTTTGATGATCTGGGCAGGTTCATGATCTGAGGTGGATGCATTCATGACATGGATTGGGCAAAAAATTTTTATCTAAAGTTTACCATGGAGAGTGACCAGAAAAAGGTCCCATTCCTGCTTATCAAATTTCAGTGGAAAAAGAATGGCTACCTAATATTGGATTTAAATTGCAAGCCTTCTTCAGTCAATACAATCCTACATGCTTTGAGTGCACACCCTTATCCTTATCAATAGTATACCATTAGGACAGTATTTGAGGCTCAATCAGAATTGTGAAAAGAATGTGAGGAAAAGGGGGATAGCAGTTTCAAGGCCCCCCTTTTCATCATGGTACCACCACAGCTAGTAGGAGGTTTCAAGTTCCCCCTGCAGGTGAGGGCGTGGTCTTTCGGGGGCTTGACACCTGATAGGTGTAGGTAGATAGAAAGTGCTGGAAACTGCTAGAACCTAAGGGGATAGTGATAAATAAGGGGTCCTGACTGGAATTTGTTCCAGTCCGCGCGGGAAGACTCAAGCAGCGGAGCTCACCCAACCCTTCCTCCCTTGTCGCGGCCTTGTTAATGTGGTGGGTCACCTTTTCGTGTGAAAAGGGGGAAAGTTTATTTAATATTAAAATGTGGTTATTAGACTCGAGCTGTAATAGCTGAGTTGGAAATGGTATGAAAGTAAAGTTAAAAGTGGTTTTGTGATGAATATAAAGTTGATGTTTGAAAATGATATTTAAAAAAACAATTAATAAAGGCCACGGCCATAAGTTTGCCAATAAGAAGTAGTAGTGTTATTTATTAAGCATGTCTGGAGGTTGTTTGAGTATGAATGCTGCGTGTGGTACCATAGGGATTTTTTTGATACATTCTAAAGAGCTATGAGATTGTTTAATTCATAGAGGTTATGGTAGAAAAGGCATTAAAAGAGAAGTTTGGGTTTTTTTTTTTTTTATGTACACTTACCTAGGATGCTGCATCTGTCCCCCAGTGCCTCTGCACTGAGGACTGAGCAATCAAACACTGCTGATAGCTCGGTTCTGACAGCTACCCAAGCAGAAAGGTGTTGACTGTCAGTCAGCAGCTCTTTGCTCTGCCCCCTCCTCGCTCATTGGAGCACTGGGCTGTGGAGGGGTGGGGAGCGGCTGTCTCAGGCTCTCAGCGGCTCGCTGAGAGGCTGAGCTGGGTGTCGGTCTAGTCACCTGGTGGATTCCGACTCCGTGGTCATGATGACGCAGTGCCTGGACCAACTTCTGTGACATCAGCAGAGAGCAGACTTCAGCCTGCTCTCTGCTGAAAATGGGTGACAGGAGTGCAGAATGAACTGCACTCCTGTGACCCATAGGAGATGTACAGCCAAATGAATTTTGGCTGTTCATCTCCTTTAAGAGAGCTTTTCATAAAACTCAGGTATAGAGCTCAGGAATCTCTCATCCATTTACACAAACGGAAATCTGAATCTATGCATCCACACATAATTACCTGGTTTTCACAAAATTCCGAGGCTTATAAGATTCTTAATAAACACTGGCACTTGCTCACTGAGGATCCTCTGGTGGTGAGAACTGTTGGAAGTAAACCTGGCATTAGAAGAGCTGAATCTTTACAAGAGCACTTGACATGCAGTCAGCTTGCCAAAATATCTAATCAGTTGCCTTGGCAGTACAATATCATAGGCACATTTAAATGTGGCACATATAATTTCTGTGATTGCATCCTGCAGGGACATAATGTTTTTTTTTTTTTGTTTTTACCTAATGGGCAGAGATTGCCCCTCCATTATATGGTTGATTGTCAAACAGTAGGTGTAGTCTACCTGATGCATTGTTTTCACAAGACAAATTTATATAAGTAAAATGAAAAGACAATTTTGGAAACACATTCATAACCATGTTTAACTTTTTAAAAATTCCAAAATGACTAGTAAAGTTAGTAGGCATGTTGGCCTATATCATAGATTTGATCCTGCCGCTAATAAGTTTTATGTTATAAAGAGTTTGTTGGAGGTGTGTGGGGGAGGTTTCACCTAGGAATGAGTGTCAGTGGAGGGTATCATCCTTGTTTCAAATATGTAGCACAAATGTTGGTAGTAGGACTTTAAATACCCCTGCAGTGAGCACAAAAATACAGCAATGTTAGAATAAATACAAAACGTTATTTCTTGCTTACATAGCAATCTTCCCTCTATCAGGTAAACTTTACAGTACCTATAATATTTATTTTGAAGCTTTCCCAAAATAGGAGTGCTCAGTTTTCAATATATCACCAAAGGTTCATTATTATTATAATTTTTCCCTTTTCCTATGTTTCCCATAGAATCCTACCCAAGGGTTTGGTCACTCCCCCACGGGCCAGCGGGACTATACCACACGGGGTCACCCATTGAGTGCATTGCTATGTAATCTTAATGAATAAGTATAGTTGCCAAAATATCTAATAATTTGTGAAAAAAAAAAAAAAATATATATATATATATATTTATATATATATATATATATATATATATATAAAATAAAAAATGAAAAAATAATCATAAATGAAATAACAAACAATACATATCAGTGAAAAAATCCAGTGCTAAAAAATTAAAAAGTTCATAAACAATGCCCTTAATATTCCTGAAAGTCCCAAAAGGAATCCAACAAAGTGCAGGAAAGTGCATAAATTCTGTGTAACAAATCTGTGAGTGAATGCATGCCACAACACCCTATGTGCTCCTTCCACCAATCACCCCAAACCGACTCACCAGATGGAGTGGCTGGTAAAGTTATAAATCAGCTAATGCGCCTTTTTATATAATATAAATTATATAATATAATATTTCTGTGACAGGGCAATCATGTTTATATTTAATTTCAGGCCTCTTGAACACTGCTGCTGATAAACAGACGTTTAAGAACAGTTGGGTGTTTTGCTCAGCAGCTCCTGAACTCTCCTCTCTGTTATCTTATCTGCCCATGTACGCTGAGACGGTTATAGTCTTTTAGAGGCAGTTAAGTTTTGTGGCATTTTTTTTAAAGCAAAAAAATGCATTCAGACAGAAGTTTACTTCCATTTAAAATGCCAAATGCTTGTAACAATGTGCAAATGCGTCTAAACGCGGTAACTCACGTTTATAAGCGTTTCGCTTATAGGTGTTTTCAATGGGGATACCCTTCTGACCATTTTAAAATGTAAAAACGCTTCTAAACACTAGGTGTGAAGTTCCAGTGTTCAGGAGAGGTTTTCAAATGTCCCATGTACATGAAGCCATAGTTAGAAATTAATCGATGTATCTTTTAATACACAATATTTTGATGTGTTTGCGGTTCTTTTGTTGTTGTTTTTTATATATGTTATTCCCTTCTCCTCTGCTAGCACTGGTTATTATGCATAGGTATAAGTTTTGTTTATTGTTAATTGATCCAATTGGGCCTTTTGAAGATTTGTAAATGATGCATATATTTTCTATTTTTAGAAGCCATTCTTCTGGTTGTTTGTTTGTGTCTAAGAGATAGGAGATCCTGAAGAAGCGGGGATTTCCGCGAAACGCGTCAACTTTATTTCTCTATCTCAACCAAAGTCATGCATGTTTGCAGTAGACGATGATTGTTACTATCAATATGAAAGAATGTATACAAAATATGTGTTTTTATATATTTTATTGGTAGAAAAAAATGTTTTGTATTTTTTTTATAACATTGCTGTATTTTTGTGCTCACTGGAGGGGTATTTTTATGTCCCACTACCTACATTTTTGCTAATACGTTTTATGTGTAGAACATGTTGTTAGTTCTCAAAGAGGAGGGGATATTGACCAACAACTCTTATTACTGGAATCTAAATGGAATTTTTATTTAGAAGCTACGAAAAACCCAGGTCTGAATGAGCATGTTAGTTTTAAGCCATCCTTATGACGCATATCTGGATAATGGATCTATTTATCTTCTATTTATTTAATCAAATCTTGATTGATTCTATACATCAAATATGTTGTATTATTATTGTATTATTATTTCATGTATTGTTTGGTTTTGTGGTTTTATTGAACTGTATATGATATAGTGTACACATTAGAGCCATGTGTTCTAGGCACATAGTGTAGTGAATGTGTGCCTGGGTTAGGGGGATGGGGTTCTGGATGGGTATGAATAGGGAAGAGATTTTGGGCTTGGGGGCCACATTATTTCCTAATAGCCTTCTGTGCCTTGGGCCCATTGAATATTATACTGTCTTGGTATTTTGTATAATGATTTAAGTCTGCTTTGGCCCACTTGCTGTTGTTTGTTTTAATTGTGGTTTGTTGCGGTTGTGAGGGAAATTGTAAGTGAGTGTTGTCATTGTTATGGCTGTTTCTGTTATTATGGTTGGTGGATATGGCAGTAGAGGTTGTGGTATGTGTTAATGTGTGTGATATTTGTAATTTGGTGTTAGATTTTATGGCTGTGTTGTTTGATATGGTTTGTTTTTGTGTTTTCCTTTTTTTTTTACTTGAGTGGATGGTTCAGTTGTGGGCTTCAGATCTTGTGTATGCTGTTTAGTTTTGGTTGGGCTGTGTCGATATGGGGGGCTGTGGATAGAGATGGCCTTGTGGTTTGCCCGGCGGTCGGTTCGCGGCAAATTTCGCTTGTTCACTACCCGCCAAATTTGCAAACACACGGCGTTGTTCGCGGCGGCCATATTAGTTTACATTGGGGAGAACTTTGACCCATGACACAGCCGTCAGGTGGAACGGGACAGCCAATTAAAACATTTCAGCACATGGACATGCCCTCTACCCTATAAATAGACCCGAGCTGTCAGCCATTTCACATTCTGCTTTTTGCCAGCATAGGGAGAGGTTGCCTGTGCTCCTGGGAAGAGATTGCCAGACACAAATAGCTCTGTGAAGATCCACAAAAGTCCTTTTCAGGGCTGGTATTTCAGTATAGGTCCAGTCTCTTTTCAGGTTAGGGGCAGGTATCCAGTCTGTGCTTTAGGGGCAGTTAGAGAGATCGGCTGCAGTCACACAAATCGCTCTGTTAATGTCCTCAAAAGTCATTTAAAGGGATGCAATTTTTGGTATAGGTCCAGTCTCTTTTCAGGTTAGAGGCAGGTATCCAGTCTGTGCTTTAGGGGCAGTTAGAGATCGGCAGAAGTCATACAAATCGCTCTGTTAATGTCCACAAAAGTAATTTAAAGGGCTGCAAATTTTTTGGTATTGCTGTTCAGTGCACTAAAAAGGGGGGTAATCCACAGTATAATATACTTTGTAGAAAGCATATTTTAGTGGATTAGTAGTATTATTGTGCACTGTGCAGCATTGTGACAGGTGTGGTGACTGAACGTCGCTGCAGCAATACTACACACAGTGACAAAAGCACTTATAATGTATTATAACTGGTGTGATAGACCAATGGCCCCCCAATACCACATATTGAAGTGGGGTGTTATCTGAGTATACTTTTACAAGTGTATTTGTGTCCTGCAAAAATATTGCTTCTTTTGCTGAGTTAAGTCTAATGCACACAGTGCCAAACTCACTGGTCAATTTTTTTGAACTGCTGTGATAGACCAGTGGCCCCCAAAACCACGTATTGAAGTGGGGTGTTATTTAACAGTATACTTTTCTAAGAGTGTATTTTAGTCCTGCAAAAATGTGGCCTCTTGCTGTGTAAACTGTGCTAAACACAGTGACAACAGTTACTGGCCAATTATTTGTACAGCTAGTGTAATAAACCTGTGCCCCCCCCCCAACAATACCACATATTGAAGTGGGGTATTATTTAACAGTATCATTTTCTAAGAGTGTATTTTAGTCCTGCAAAAATGTGGCCTCTCTTGCTGTGTTAACTGTGCTACACACAGTGACAACAGTTACTGGCCAATTATTTGTAGAACTGTTGTAATAAATCTGTGGCCCCCCAATACCACAGATTGAAGTGGGGTGTTATCTGAGTATACTTTTACAAGTGTATTTGTGTCCTGCAACAATATTGCCTCTTTTGCTGTGTTAAGTCTGGTACACACAGTGCCAAACTCACTGGCCAATTTTTTGAACTGGTGTGATAGACCAATGGCCCCCCAATACCACATATTGAAGTGAGGTGTTATCTGAGTAAACTTTTACAAGTGTACTTGTGTCCTGAAACAATATTGCCTCTTTTGCTGTGTTAAGTCTGGTACACACAGTGCCAAACTCACTGGCCAATTTTTTGAACAACTGGTGTGATAGACCAGTGGCCCCCCAATACCACATATTGAAGTGAGGTGTTATCTGAGTAAACTTTTACAAGTGTATTTGTGTCCTGCAACAATATTGCCTCTTTTGCTGTGTTAAGTCTGGTACACACAGTGCCAAACTCACTGGCCAATTTTTTGAACAACTAGTGTGATAGACCAGTGGCCCCCCAATACCACATATTCAAGTGGGGTGTTATTTAACAGTATAATGTTCTAAGATTGTATTTTAGTCCTGCACAAATTTGGCCTCTTTTGCTGTGCTAACTGTGCTTCACACAGTGACAACAGTTACTGGCCAATTATTTGTAGAACTGGTGTGATAAACATGTGCCCCCCCAATACCACAGATTGAAGTGAGGTGTTATTTAACAGTATACTTTTCTAAGATTGTATTTTAGTCCTGCAAAAATTTGTGTGCTACACACAGTGACAACAGTTACTGACCAAATATTTGTAGAACTGGCGGACTGACGGACCGGCAGATAAGGAGGAGAGACAGGCAGAACTTGCATTGCACAAGAGGTACAAAGCAGACTGCAAATGTATCAGGAGCGAGCCATCAACCATGTACAGTCACATCTGGCGCTCCCAGGACGCCGTCACATGGCTCCGCAGTGTGGGCTTTTTTAATGTGTCCGTTGCTGACAACAGTGTTGCCATCTGCAGCCTTTGCAGTCAACGCATAAGTCGCGGTAAGCCCAACACTCACCTAGGGACAACCCCCTTAAGAAGGCACCTGAAATCCTATCACCGAGCCCAGTGGGAGTAACATTGTCAGAACCCACAAAGCCACACTCCAGGCTCTTACCGTCCAGCTCTCCTTCTCCTGTCTCCTCACAGTTGTCCTCCACTCCACCTTCCATGATGCCGTCGTCACGTTGTTCTGGAAAAAGGCAGGCTTCTGTGGCTCAAATATTGGAGCGTAAAAAAAGGTGTCTGACAGGTGTCCGACTACATCAGCTTAACGGCCGATGTGGACGCTCTGAGGAGTGATGAACCCCTGGACTACTGGGTGGGCAGCCTTGATCTCTGGTCAGAGCTTGCATAATTTGCAATGGAACTGGTTGCTTGCCCCCCGTCCAGTGTCCTGTCCGAAAGGACGTTCAGCGCAGCAGGGGGGATCATGACCGATAAGCGCACTCGCCTAGCTCATGACAGTGTAGACTACCTCACATTTATAAAAATGAATGAGGCATGGATCTCTGAGGAATTCAACACATGTGACCAGTAGAACATGTTTCATTGAAATTCACATGACAGGCCACAAATATCTGCCAGACCACAATCCAGCCACAACAATTCCTGGTCCTTGTCTTCGCTAAATACTGCGGCATAAAAGGCATTTTATGTCCATTGAATTGCAAATTTTTGGGGCCTATATAGGCCGACACTTAGTTCTGTATACTGTGAATGCCTAATGTACCTCTAGCCATCAAATACACTACGTTCTTTGCTGTCAGTTAAACCCATGTGAGCTCATTTTGGGGCCTATACAGGCCAACACTTACTTCTGTATACTGTGAATGCCTAATGTACCTCCAGCCATCAAATACTACATTCTTTGCTGTCAGTTAACCCCATGTGGGCTAATTTTTGGGGCCTATAAAAGCCGAAACTTACTTCTGTATACTGTGTGAATGCCTAATGTACCTCTAGCAATCAAATACACTACTTTCTTTGCTGTCAGTTAAACCCATGTGAGCTAATTTTTAGGGCCTATACAGGCCGACACTTACTTCTGTATCCTGTGAATGCCTAATGTACCTCTAGCCATCAAATACACTACGTTCTTTGCTGTCAGTTAAACTTATGTGGGCTAATTTTTGGGGCCTATACAGGCCGCCACTTACTTCTGTATCCTGTGAATGCCTAATGTACCTCTAGCCATCAAATACACTACGTTCTTTGCTGTCAGTTAAACCCGTGTGAGCTAATTTTTGTGGCCTATACAGGCTGACACTTACTTCTGTATACTATGAATGCTTAATGTACCTTCAGCCACAGAATACTACGTTTTTAGCTGTCAGGTAAACGCATGTGGGCTAATTTTTGGGGCCTTTTATGGCTGACACTTACTTCTGTATCATGTGAATGCCTAAGGTACCTTCAGCCACAGAATACTACGTTCTTAGCTGTCAGGTAAACGCATGTGGGCTAATTTTTGGGGCCTTTTATGGCTGACACTTACTTCTGTATCATGTGAATGCCTAAGGTACCTTCAGCCACAGAATACTACATTCTTAGCTGTCAGGTAAATCCATGTGGGCTAATTTTTGGGGCCTATACAGACCGACACTTACTTCTGTATCCTGTGAATGCCTAATGTACCTTCAGCCACAGAATACTACGTTCTTAGCTGTCAGGTAAACCCATGTGGGCTAATTTTTGGGGCCTTTTATGGCCGACACTTAATTCTGTATCCTGTGAATGCCTAATGTACCTTCAGCCACAGAATACTACGTTCTTAGCTGTCAGGTAAATGCATGTGGTCTAATCTTTGGGGCCTTTACTGGTCAACACTTACTTCTGTATCCTGTGAATGCCTAATGTACCTTCAGCCACCGAATAATACGTACTTAGCTGTCAGGTAAACCCATGTGGGCTAATCTTTGGGGCCTATACTGACCGACACTTACTTCTGTATCCTGTGAATGCCTAATTTTTCAGACTGGAATTGAAAATCAATGGGTCTGTAAAGGTTCCGCCAGATTGTGGAATGGATGCGGACCCATTTTACAGATGTGTGAATGGACCCTATATGTATTAGACATGTATTTACCGGCTGCTGTCAGTTCTGGCTGATTATGAAAAAAAATATATATATTTTTTGCTGTAAAAAAAAAAAAATTAGGGCAACTTTTTCAATTGCAATACTTCTGTTATGACATTGTCCATGTGCTGGGACTATTTGTGCACAGCTAGTATGTCTTTTGTGGCTGCAAATATGACCTAAAGGTTTTTAAAGTTGGCCTCCCATTAAAGTCAATGGGGCCCGCCGAGAACTTGCAGTTCGCGGACTTTTGAGAAAATTTGCAGCTGACGTTCGCGAACCGCCCCAGGCCGATGTTCGTCCAGCTCTAGCTGTGGAGTCATGCTTGGTCCTTGACTGGGTGAGGCCAAGTGACTCTACTTCTCTGTCTCCTGTGGACTTGATGTGTGTTGACCACAGGGTGCATCATTGCATACATGGCGCATAACATCATTCCACTAGCTACCAACATTGGGGACTTTGTTTGAAGCTGTTGGGGTGGAGTTTGTTGGCACCCTCCCTGCCACCACAGAGCATGCGTAGTGACATTGGGGATCATACATGCCCAGTGGTGCGCCCACCTACGCACTTGTAAAAGGGGGTTCTTGGTGGTGGGCATGGGGGCGGATCTGGACATGCTTTGTTTTAATCAGAATGGTGGATTCATCTGCCAATCGCTTTGACCCTTTTATGGCCACATACAGTACTCAATTTAATTACTTAGCTATGCCTCAACTATTAATAGGAGCTCTTGGTTACATTCACTCTCATTTTGAGAGAGAAAAATAGAAGAAAAGCCAAAAGGCAAAATGTTGGGACTTTATATGAGAGACATGACGGTGACAAGGCTGATAGGTAAAAATATAGTATTTATTATTTGTATATATATGTAATGTTCTGGTACCTTTGGTACCCTAATTCCACTTTCCTTAGTGTATGCGCCCCACCATTCTCTTTTGGTAAGGTGCGCATACACCTTTAAGACCGATGCTGTCATCATTGAGCGCTGCAGGAGCGGCTATTTCAACCACCGGCGGTCTCACTAACATTGTTCGTTCAACGCCGCATAACCTGCCTTGAAGCTCACATGCTTGCAAGCATACCTCGCTGTCGGAACCTTGCTGCTGATCCCTGTATCCCGCTGCCGGATCACCCGCTCATACCGAACCTCTCTACTACTGCTTGCTACTAGTGATAAGTACCCCGCAGGGGAATCCTCCATAAACCTTCATACTAAAGCTTACACTATCTAGCTCTGCATACTAAGGACTGTTACTATCATCTGCACTATCTAGATTGCTAGCTCTTGAGCCTACTAACATCTATCCTTGCACTGGGTTAGTCTCTCCTGTATGTCATCTGCTATCCTATCATCTACTACCATACATGATTGCTAACCTATCTGCATCCTACCTGTTACCATCTCATTCTCAAGAACATCCCTCTCAAGTGTCTGTCAACTATTGTCTCTACTTAAACCTGTCTCTTCAGCCTATCACCACTATACTACTATATACATAGATCACTCCAGGAACATCTTATTGAGTGTGTATATTTGTATGCTGAATCAGAGACTATCCACAGTGATGAGTCTTGGGAGTTGGGATTGGTATCTCAGCGTTTCTCTACATGACTACTGAGTGGAGTATTTCTGCAGCTGCAAATCCACATTGTTTAGAAAACGCAGGAGCGTTACAATATATATCATATAGTCATAATATACAAGATAAACATGATGCATGGTATATATAAAAAACTGGAGTAATACAAATGATGAATGGTCCCCAAGCCAGCTTGAAAGAACCAGCATAGCATTAGACAATAATAAAAGTAAATTGAGTATAATCATAACATCCATAACTGACGCGTTTCGTGGCCTGATATCGCCACTTCTTCAAGAGTAGGTGTATGATCCATATCTGTAAACAAAAAATACGTATAGAAGTATTTTGCAATATTGCATAGCATGATGGTCGTTAAAAGCTGAAAGGGGAGGGGAGAGGGAGGGAAAAACCCCCACAATCTCACAACTTACATGGTGGCTCCGGCAATAGCTGGCAATGGCGGTGGGACATGAACCCAATGCCTCCCACGGGAGCTGAGGATGCAGAGGGTGGGCGGAAGAGGCGAATAGCGCCACACACAGGGAGAATTTGTAAGTACGAGTGATTGCAGTAATATCGGTAGTAAGATATACCTGTATTGAATGAGTAGAAAAGTATATTTGTATAATTGTATAAAGAATTTACATAATATTACCTATATTGTATGAGTAAAAATTGGAAGAAATTGAAAGGAAATTTTGGAGGGAATTGAATGGATAAAAAATATGGAATGAAAAAGAATGTAAATAATGACGTATGACTATATCAGTTGGGCAGGGAAGTATGTGTAATGTGAAATGACATGGTATAAATATATATAGTATAAGAGAAAACTATAATGATATATGGGATGATGTGAATTGAAAATTATGTGAGGAGAAAATAAAAAATAAGGAAAGTGTGGACATGACTGAAATAATGTGAAAAAGTATACATAAATTAAAAGGAAGCACTAAATGAAAGTGTGTGTGTGGATAAGAAGGTGGGAATGTGGAAACCAAGAGAATAAGTGCCAAGGTGAGGAGAGGAGAGAGAATAGGATAAAAGACCCAAGTAAGCCAAGAGCCAGAGGATAAAACCACAAAGTGAATGATCGTAAAGAGATAGATGTGTGATCCAAAGTGAGTGGTGAAGGTACGGGAGGTCAAGAATTGAATACCGAGAAATGGAGTATGAGGGAGTGTGTCTTGCTTCCGCCAAAGACCGCCAAACCAGTAGCATCCAGCGTCACGTCGGTGCATACAAAGGATGGGAAGACCCGCGGGAACGGCTGGCGATGCCGACCGTCCGGCGGGCTCCCTCTTATGCACTGGGAGTGTAAAAGAGTCGTCGGCGTGTCGGCGCCAATTGTGACGTCACACGTCGGCGCAGGACATGGCGCCGATGTGTGGTGGCACCGCCCACTATTTGTGCACAGCTAGTATGTCTTTTGTGGCTGCAAATATGACCTAAATGTTTTTAAAGTTGGCCTCCCATTAAAGTCAATGGGGCCCACCGAGAACTTGCAGTTCGCGGACTTTTGAGAAAATTTGCAGCTGACGTTCGTGAACCGCCCCAGGCCGATGTTCGTCCAGCTCTAGCTGTGGAGTCATGCTTGGTCCTTGACAGGGTGAGGCCAAGTGACTCTACTTCTCTGTCTCCTGTGGACTTGATTTGTGTGTTGACCACAGGGTGCATCATTGCATACATGGCGCATAACATCATTCCACTAGCTACCAACGTTGGGGACTTTGTTTGAAGCTGTTGGGGTGGAGTTTGTTGGCACCCTCCCTGCCACCACAGAGCATGCGTAGTGACATTGGGGATCATACATGCCCAGTGGTGCGCCCACCTACGCGCTTGTAAAAGGGGGTTCTTGGTGGTGGGCGTGGGGGCGGATCTGGACATGCTTTGTTTTAATCAGAATGGTGGATTCATCTGCCAATCGCTTTGACCCTTTTATGGCCACATACAGTACTCAATTTAATTACTTAGCTATGCCTCAACTATTAATAGGAGCTCTTGGTTACATTCACTCTCATTTTGAGAGTGGCACATTATATTTTTTTAGCACAGATGGTTATACAGTATGTGTATATGTATTCTAATACATACATCCTTCTGTTATGCATGCAAGTATTGTTCACTGGTCCAATTGTCTCGGTCCTTCATTGTTCACACTATACAGGGTTGTATCTATTGGGGTTATCGTTATCTAATCCAGCTGGGCATTGCATAGTGCCTCACATTGGTTTAATCAAAATACACAGTTTTCCAGGATTCCAGTCTCAATCTGCAGGGTTTAATATTGAGTTGGCCCACCCTCTGCAGCTATAATAGCTTCAACTTACCCCAAGATGTTAACCTCTTCCCAGCCAGTGTCATTAGTACAGTGAAAGTGTAAAGTATTATCACTGATCAATGTATTAGTGTTACTGGTGATTTCAGTGTCATTTCCCACCCAGTGTTAGATCGCCCGCTGCGCTATCACAGTCCCACAAGTCACTGATCACTGCCATTAATAGTATAAAAAAATGCCAGTATAGATACCGTAGTGTGTAGATGCTATAATTTTCACACAAACCAATCAATATTTCAATCAATGTCACAGCACTGCCTGAAACTCACCCGCTCCTGGGCACCTGTGACATCCTCGTGGCACTCACCACTCTCAGAGACCTCTCTCCTGGGCCTGAAGCGGTTCCCTCTCTCCCTCTCACTGCTGAAGTCCGTGGCGAGCATGCCATCATGGCAAGATGGCGGCCGCCATGCGGACCCGGCATTCTGCACAGGGAGGAGGTGGAGGGCTGCGAATCTGGTAGGGGAAGGAGGGTCAGGGACTATGGTGCAAATCAAGATGACACTAGGTCCCTGCCGGGTCCCTGGTCGGTCATGTGATCCTGGCTCTCTATTTAAACCAAGCACACCTTCCAGTCAGTGCTTGGGTATTTTCCTTGCTCTCGTATACCTGACTTTTGTCCTGTTTCTCAGCTCGTGTCCCTGCTTTCTGACCCTTGATCTTATGTTTGATTCTCCTTGCCTGCCGCCTGACCTGACTCCGGATTGATCGACTTCTCTTGCCAGCCGCCTGCCCTGACTTCGGATTGACTGACCTTGCTTTCTGCTTTTTCCCATTAAAGGCCTCTGTGCCACCACAGACCCTTCGGGACGCTGTCCCTACTTCCAGGTGCTCCTGAGGGTCGTTATTGTGAGGGAGCGCTGTTCTGCTGCAATTGGGTTCTGTCACTGCTGCATGACCCCAGGAGGGTTGTGACAATCAATCACTAATTTGATTTTTTTTTCTTTACCAAGGAAATGTATATATAATATTTTTTTTTCACATTTTTTTGTCTCTTTTCTTTTATATATTAAAAAATAGAAAACCCCAATTTGTGTGAAAAAAATGACATAAATTTCAATTGGGTACAGTGTTGCATGTTGTATGTGGTGCAGTGTTGCATGACAGCACAATTCGTAGTTAATTTGCAGTGCTAAATAGCAAAAAATGGCCTGGTCATGAAGGGGCTAAAACCTTTCAGAAGTTAAGTGGTTAAATGTTTTTATGGTATGCAGATATTTTGGAAAGTAATAGCGGTGATGAATCGGTTTACGTCATGCCTTACCTCAAAGAGGTTCTGAGTTCATGTCTGTCTAGAACCAATATACTGTATATGATGTGCACCTTTAGAATTTATTGAGAATTGCTACTACATCCGAACCAGATATTGATTCATTCGTTTATCAAGAACAGCGTCAAATATAGCACTATTTATTGTTGCTCTCTTTTACTTTTATAATAAAAAATATTACAACAAATTAAGTTTAATTGCTCAGATAATGTAGATACATTATCTAAATCAGTGATCTTTAACTTGTGATCTACATGCCTTTTTTCTGCCATCAGCTAGCCTTAGTGTTGCGGTATTTTATGCGTGGCCCAAGACAATTCCAATGTAGCCCAGGAAGGTCAAAAGATTGGACACCCCTGGTCAAGGGAATGTCTTTTTGTAGTTTATTTCTTGTAGAACTTGGGATGGGAAAGGGGGGAGGGTGGTATGGGATCAGAGGCATAAATAGAACCTGCAGGGCCTTGGTGCAAGAAACCATGAAGGGCCCCTGACCCTGGAAGGGGCCCTTTCCTCCGAGTCCAGGGCCCTCAATCTCCATCTCTGCAGCCTCAGCTGCACAGAATGAATGGACAGGAATAGCTCTGTACAGAGCTTCCTATTCATTCACAAACTGAAGCATAGTAAACAGTTGCTATGCTTCAGTTATGAATAATCAGTACCACACTCACGTGTCCATTCAGAAAAAAAAGGGGCCGGAGGGGGGGGACTGTGAAAAGAGGGGGTTAGTGTAACAAGAAGGGAGTAGTATTACAGGAGGGGGGCAGTGTGACAGGGGTGGTAGTGTGACAGGTGGGGGGGCAGCATCATAAGAGGGGGGCAGTCTGACAGGTGGGGGGGCAGTGTGACAAGTGGGGGGGCAGTGTGACAGGTAGGGGGGCAGTGTGATAAGAGGGAGGCAATGTGACAGGTGGGGGGGCAGTGTGATAAGAGGGAGGCAGTGTGACAGGTGGGGGGCAGTGTGACAGGTGGGGGGCAGTGTGACAGATGGGTGGGCAGTGTGACAGATGGGGGGCCAGTGTGACAGGTGGGGGGCCAGTGTAACAGGTGGGCATTGTTACAGTAAGACACACAGCATGCCCAGGTGTCGGGCTTACCTTACAGGAGAAGCCTAGAAGCAGCAGCCCTTGTACATACTGCTTCCCTGTGATGTCCGCGGGATGTCCCTCCGGCTTGCAGTTCACTTCCCGAGTGTCAGTGTATACAGTGGGGAAGGGAGGGGCCTCTGACCCGGGCAGATATTGGAAAGAGTGTACAACCAGAGCGACTCACTTGTACACTGAATCTCGTGCCTGCATGGATCATAGGCCCCTCTCCACTGTATACACTGACACTCTGCAAGCAAAGTGCTAGCCAGAGGGACATCCTGCGGACATCACAGAGCTGCCGATCACCCCCCTCCACTGTATAGTTAGCTGTCAGCCAGAGGAACAGTGGAAGATGCTGGATCTTTGGGCCTCCCCACAGTGGCGGAACGTCAGGGCCCGGTCGCAAGTGTGACTACTGTGACTCTGGTAGTTCCGCCACTGTATGGGATACTCCAAACAATTAAGCACAGTAGAAAGAGGACACTCTTCTCTTTAGGAAAATTGCAGAAATAGGGCAGTCAATCTCTCACAGTTGGACACTATAAGGCAGTTGTTAGACTAAAGCAGTCTGTAATCTCACAGTAAGGACTATGGGGTAGTTTGTAGCACAAGTAGTGATTTTGATAGCAGCATAGATAACGATGATGACTGCAGTACAATTACAGGTAAACTGGAGCAGTCTATAGGTCCTCAGAAGGGCAGAGCCCCTTTTGCTTGCGACTTCTCCAAGAGCAATCAGGAACAGGGCTACTCCAGGCCTCAGACTATTTATGTCCCTATCCACCCACCTATTGGTCACACCTCCCAATGGATTGACTGAAGCATTATAAATATTCAGGCTGCTAATTTGACTTTCCAGTCCTCTATGTTCCAAAAGCCTCTAAAATCAAAAGTGGGTAATGTGGGAAATCAAAAGCTGCTCCAATGATAACAGAGAAGCCACAACCAACTAAATATACCTATCACCCTGACAACATATCTAGGAGGGTGCTACACAGGTGTGTGGCATTTTTAGGAAAAAAAAAAACAAGCTGTGCAGCTTTGTCCAAAGTTGAATATTGCCCTTACTATAGATGTAGGCCATTTACATATCTCATGAAGCCTGACTAGAAAACCTCTAGGATGTTTCAAAGGATGTTGCTAAGAGAGGCCTAGCTGTTTCTGTTCACTTTCACTATAACAGGAGCAAGCTCTTTCTCTGATTTAAACTCCATCACATGCACTTTCGCTCCCCTGAGACAGTAGTTCTGTGCTTAGAGTTTGAGAGCTCACTCCTGTGATCGTAAACATGAACATTAACAGCTAGGCTTCTCCTAACAACATCCTTAGCAATACCCCAGTCATTAAGCCTAGTGAGGCTTCATGAGGTACAAAATAGCCTACACCTAAAGCAAGGGCATTAATCATATTTGGTATTTGTTTTGTTTTTATCTACATATGCCACTTAATCTATATACAGTAGATAGTTTTTGGTAAAGTTCAACTAACCCTTTATTTTCTAGAGTGCTAAAAGTTTGTTCCAATCATCCACCACCCCTTTAGTAAAATAATACTTTCTAAGATTAACTTTAAACCTTCCTCCTAGTAGTCTGTGGCCATGTTTCTTAAGTAGAACCTAATCTCTCCCCCTATTCTCTCACTTTTTTTTTGGGGGGGGAGGGGGTTGGTACCTAGTGTTGACAAGTTTCTGCTTCAATTTCCCTCCCACCTCCCCACTCTCTCCCTGCAACCTCCTGTGACACATTACAGGTCCCAGAAGGCTGCGGGTCCATTCACAAAGCACAGTGTGACTTGGGCATGCTCATTGGGGAGCCAGATGTAAAGCTGCGAAGAATCACAGCTGGCTTCTGACAGTAAACATGCCGTCTCTAGGGATCCGAAGACTGGCAAAGAACCAGCCCAAGTAAGGAGAGTCCTGGATACCTGCTCAAGTAAGTGTCTTTTTATTAAAAGTCAGCAGCTACAGTATTTGTAACTCTTTTAAAGAGACTGAGGAACCTCTTTAAACTCAACTTCATTTGGAAAATATTGCCCTCCACATCTTTATTGATGTATTTAAAGAAGTTGTCACAGTCAGGGGTCAGGCTTGGTGACCTTTTTTGTTCAACCTACTTTCTAATTCTGGTGATCCCTCTATAGATGCAGACCCAAATCCTATTTGCTGTCCCCGATGCCTGGCTATGCAGTAACTGAAAAAAGAAACCCCATATCTCTGGTATAGGAATGCATGCAGTACCTGACATTTTCACATAATATAAGCAATGGGTTGTCAGTCTTGTTCTATGTCATGTGCTTAAAACTGTTTAGAGTACTTAAATAGCAGCTTGTAAGAACAGTTTAGGCAACTGTTCCAGGCTCATACTTCCCAGAAGCCCTGTAGCAATATGCATCTCATACAACCCTTTTTTGTAATATTAATTCAGCCTGGCTGCTCATTAAAGCGATAGTGAAGCCCGCTTTGTGATTTTAACCTACAGGTACTGTATATACTTGAGTATAAGCCAAATTTTTCAGCATGTTTTTTCATGCTGAAAAAGCCCCCCTCAGCTTATACTCAAGTCACGGTCTCACTTACCTTTTCCCCGGTCAGTGCGCATGCGCCACCGCCGCTCGGGAAACCTCTTACACGTTCGGCTATTCCCGGGCAGACGGCGCATGCACAGTGATGTGTTGGTGCTGGGCGGCGCCATTTTTATATGTAAGGCGGAAAGGTAAGTGAGACTCCTACGCAGCACTGCAGGTAAAGGTAAGTGAGACTCCTGTACCCTGCCCGCAGCACTGCATCTCCTATACCATCCGTGCCATATCTGTGCCATGCCTGTACCATCTGTGCTATATCTGTGGCATGCCTGTACCATCTCCTGTGCCATGCCTGAACCATCTCCTCTGTAATGCCTGTACCATCTCCTGTACCATACCCACAGCCCTGCATCTCCTGTACCATGTCCGCAGCCCCTGCACCATGTCCGCAGCCCCTGTTTTGGGTCTTGTGGTGGTCCAGTTGGGTCAAGTAGCTGCTGCATTTCCCACCCTAGGCTTATACTTGAGTCAATACGTTTTCACAGTTTTTTGTGGTAAAATTAGGTGCCTCGAGTATATACAGTAAGCCTATATTAAAGTTTACCTGTAGGTAAAATGAATATCACCCTGGGTTCAGCCAGTAACATCACCGGCGCATGTCCCGCATACCTTACCGGAACTTCAGAGCTTTGTGCCAGAACTGAGGGCTCTCACGCGCATGCGCAGGTGTGATGTCTTCTGGAGGGATTTGTTTTAAGGTAAGTATTTCATAATAGCCCATTATGCCCAGTTTTTTTTTTTTTTAAACCAGCCGTGGTTTACATATGCTATAACTGTCACTTTTCAGGCTGCCCATGAGGCTACTATTGCTGAGAAGCACGCATTCTGCTCCTTGCCTGGACTCTACCTCTTCCTTCTTCTCAATATTTTGGCTAAATGTGTTTCCTTTGAAATCATCATGTAGGATGTTCTTCTGCTATGTTAATTAGAAGGCCAAGTACTAGATAAATTAGTGAACATAAATTCTTTGTTCTCTGTAATGTATCTAGTTCCTGCAGTATAATGTGACATAAACTGTAAGTGTGTCTAGCATTAGCTCTTCACTCCTTTGCATTTTGGGTTGAGAGTTAAAGGACTTAGTGAATAGGGAACTTGAAGTCTCCACAATTAGCCTTTATTATCTTAGCCCCCATACTCCTCCCCTGCAAACTGCTGCACATGTACAAAAAAGCTCTCTTGGGAATTAGATTTTAGTGATAGTTGTTAGCATCCTTTTAAAGGTGATAACTGCAAGGTGATGGATGTGATTCCCAATGTCTCATTAGGAAAATTGCAGAGTATTTTTCTGTATCCTGGATGCAACTCTAGTATCTATTCTTATTCTGTATGCACTAGGGATGTGCAAAACTGAGAAAAAATTAAAATGGTTTTGGTCATTTAAAGAGTACAATGGGCTTTAAAAGGCTCCTGGGGGTTATAGAATTTGCTTCCAACTATCCTGGCCCAGTTTATGTGCCAAAAAATTGCCCCACATTATTTTAGAGTAGATTGCTTTGAGAAAATTTTACCTAAGAAGCTCAACAAACAAAATTGAACGCGAATGTGACGGAAGGGAAGCCCTACATTTGTTCTGTAGTATCTAGTATGTTTGATAGGATTCACGCTTTTTATAAATTATAAGTAGTGGTATATGCACTGAAGAAAATCTTTTAAATGAGCAATTTAATAATATATACAGTAGCAGTTTCTTTGTGTAAATTGAGTGTATATTGTTTTTAATAATTCATTCAAATAAATTATACTCTGTTTTGTATACTGTATGTACTATGTGAAATATACATCATGTACACATACATGTGTTCTGTGCTGTGTATGCTTTCTGTGTAGTATCCTATATTTTGCACATTCTGTTTTTCATAATGTTTTTTTTGCTTCATTCTCTGTATATTCTATACCATGTATGTTCTTTGCCAGGTATCCTGAGCACTGTGTACTTTCTGTGCTGTATACATGCTGTGTTATGTATATTGTGTTTTCTCTGTGCTACGTGTACTATATATGGTTGGTGATATGTAGACTCTATTTTGTCTGCTTTATGTTGTTTGTGTTTTCTGGTGTGTATATCATATGCACCCGTTGACATTTTGGATTTCATTTTCCCACAGAGTCAGTGAGCTCCAGTGGCAGCACATGAAGTGACTTCATTAAATAATAATAAAAGATGAGCGATAAGTTGAAATATCAGCATTTTGTAATTTAGGAAATACTAGTGCTGTTAAAGCAAAGACATGAGGCTCTGGACAGGATAGAAATTTTGGACACTCCAAACCAAGTTCCATATGTACCACATGCTCTGCCATCTACAGTATATTGCTCCCTTGCCCTATGCATGCAAACTTGTTCTATGTTACTAACTTATTCTATAATAGGTTATTTTATATTCTACCTTACAAATCACTCCCTTAAACAATTTAAAATTGCTTCCTAATAACATGATTGTTAGCTCTTCCAGCTTTTATATCCCAAATTCCTAACTTTTACCCCAATAAGCTGAAAACTCTTCTAAACCCTGAACTGCACCCCATTCTACCTTAAACAAGATTGTAGGATATATATATATATATATATATATATATATATATATATATATATATATATATATATATATATATATATATATATATATATATATATATATATATATATATATATATATATATATATATATATATATATATATATATATATATATATATATATATATATATATATATATATATATATATATATATATATATATACTGCTCAGAAAAATTAAAGGAACACTTTTGATCAGAGTATAGCATCAAGTAAATTAAACTCCTGGAATATTGATCTGATCAGTTAAGCAGCCAACAGGATTAGTAATCTGTTTCAGATGTTTTGGTGTTAATGAAATAACAACAAGTGCATTAGATGGGCAACAATGAGGTGGCCTCCAAAACAGGAATGGATTTACAGATGGAGGCCACTGACATTTTTCTTCCCTAACCATGTTTTCTGACTGTTTTCCACTCATTTTTCATTTGGCTAGGGTCAGTGTCACTACTGGTAGCATGAGGCGATACCTGGACCCTATAGAGGTTGCACAGGCAGTCTAACTCTTCCAGCATGGCACATCAGAGCATGCCATTGCCAGAAGGTTTGCTGTGTCTCCCAGCATAGTTTCAAGAGCATGAAGGATTCCAGGAGACAGGCAGTTGCTCTAGGAGAGCTGGACAGGGCTACAGAAGGTCCTTAACCCATCAGCAGGACCACTATCTGCTCCTTTGTGCAAGGGGGAACAGGATGAGCACTGACAGATCCCTACAAAATGACCTCCAGCAGGCCACTGATGTGATTGTTTCTGACCAAACAATCAGAAACAGACTTCATGAGGGTGGCCTGATGGCCCAACATCTTCTAGTGGGCCCTGTGCTCACTGCCTGCGACAGTGGAGCTCGATTGGCATTTGCCACTAAACACCAGAATTGGCAGTTCCACCACTGGTGCCCTGTACTTTTCACAGATCAGAACAGGTTCACCCTGAGCAGATGTGACAGACGTGAAAGGGTCTGTAAAAGCAGTGGAGAATGTTATGCTGCCTGTAACATCATTCAGCATGACCGGCTTGGTGGTGGGTCACTGATGGTCTGGTGGAGGCATATTCATGGAGGGGCGCACAGATCTCTACATGCTAGACAATGGTATTCTGACTGTCAGTAGCTATCTGGAGCAAATCCCTGGACCCATTGTCAGATCCTACGCTGGTGCAGTGGGTTTTGGGTTCCTCCTGGTGCACGATAATGCCCGGTCCCACGTGGCAAGAGTATGGAGCCAGCTCCTGGAGGATGAAGGAATTGATACCAATAAATGCCCCCCATGCTCACCTAATCTAAATCCAATAGAACACCTCTGGGACATTATGTTTCGGTCCATCCGATGTCGCCAGGTTGAACCTCAGCCTGTTCAGGAGCTCAGTGATGCCCTGGTCCATAAATATATACTGTATTTGTATACAGTATACACACACTTTAAAATTACAGACAGGTAAAGTGAATAACATTGATTATCTCGTTATAATTGCATCTGAAAATGGGTGGAATAAATTGGGTAGCAAGTAAACATGTTGTAGATTTGTTGTGCCCATTAAGTAGATTTGTTGAAAGCAGAAAAAACGGGCATCTTAGTTTGTTGTATAAGGCTGTGTAGCCACACACCAGTCAGGGTGCTCATTCTGACCCGTCTTTACACCCAAAAGTGACTACAATGGGCACTTGGGCATCAGAACTGGACTATGGAACAATGGAAAAAAAGGCCTGGTCTAATGAATCACATTTTATTTTACATTATGTGGATAGTAGAGCGTTTGTGTAATGCTTATCTGGAGAAGCGATAGCACCAAGACCCACTATGGGAAGAAGAACTGGTGGAGGCAGTGTGATTCTTTGGGCAATGTTCTACTGTGAAATCTTAGGTCCTGCCATTCATGTGGGTGTTATTTAAGACATTTACCACCTATCTATATATTGTTGCGGACCAAGTACACCCCTCAATGGAAACAGTATTTCCTGAAAGCAGTGGCCTCTTTCAGCAGAATAATGCCACTCTTCAAATCTGATTCAAGAATGCTTTAAGGAGTTCAAGGTATTACATAGTTACATAGTTAGTCAGGTTGCAAAAAGACACAAGTCCATCTGGCTCAACCAATAAAAAACAAAAAAAACAGTAAAGAAAACCCAACCATACAATCCCATATACACAATCCTATACCCGCAGTTGATCCAGAGGAAGGCGAAAAAACCCCAGAAAAGCATGATTTTGGAACCTTGGGGGGGACCCCCACACCGCTTTTTTCCCATTTTGGCGTGGAGTTCCCCCTCAAGATTCTCACAGCGCAAGTCGGATCCGACTTGCGTGTTGCGGTGCGACCTCCATTCAAATCAATAGGCTTCCATAGGGAACTATTGATTTTGAATGGAAGAAAAAAAAAACGCTGCTAAAAGCAACGTGGCAAAACGTGCAAGAACGCCAATGGAGAAAGCTACTGAAAGCACGTTTTTACAGCTGCTTTTTCCGGCGTCAGAACTAACTTTGACGTACGTTTTTTCTAATGCCCCGTGTGCATGGGGCCTAAACCTCATTTGTCACATAGTTGACCAATGAAACAGTGCATTGAGGTCAGCTTGTAAATTGGAGACATCCTGTAAGGAAGTTATTCCACTGCAAAGCTTGGTGTCATCTGCAAAGACTGAAATGGTACTTTTAATCCCAAACCCTAAATCATTTATAAAGATATTAAAAAGTAAGGGTCCCAACACTGAACCTTGGGGTACACCACTGATAACCCTAGACCATTTAGAGTAAGAAACCCATCTATGTGGCCTTTTATTAAACTCTCCAGTATCTTCCTAACTATAGAAGTTAAACTAACATATCTATAGCTACTTGGCAAAGACTTTGATCCCTTTTTAAATATAGGCACCACGTTGGCCCTACGCCAATCCAGTGGTACTATTCCAGTCCTTAACGAGTCCCTAAAAATTAGAAACAAAGGCTTTGAAATGACAGCGCTCAATTCTTTTGGGATGCATGGGGGAATGCCATCTGTGTCCAGATGCTTTATCCACCCTTATTCTGTCTAAATATTTCTGGATCATATCACTTTTGAGCCATTGTGGATCAATACCATGCCCATTATGGTCATGAGCTCCCCCATGCCCCTTTGTTCACACAGAGCTGAAGAAAGTTTTTAATAAATTTGCCTTCTCTTTGTCCCTAGTCACCCACTCCTGATTATTTTGTAAAGGGCCTACATGCTCAGACTTAACCTTTTTACTATTAATATATTTGAAATTTTTTTGGGAGTTTGTCCTACTATCTTTGCAATCTGTCGTTCATTTTGAATTTTTGCGTCCTTGATTTCCTTTTTACATATTCTGTTATATTCTTTGTAACAATTAAACAATGATAGTGTTCCTTAATTTTTATATTTTTTAAAAGTGCTTTTCTTATTATTTATAGCTTTTTTTTAACTTTGGCCGTGAGCCACATAGGTTTTATTTTTAGCCTTTTAAACTTATTGCCCATGGGAATATACTTTGCAGTGAGTTTGCAAACAGTCTTTTTGAAAACTTCCCATTTCTGTTCTGTGCTCATCGATGCCAATATTCCCTCCCAGTCTAAATCCTTTAGAGCAGCCCTCATCCTTGGAATATTTGCTCTCTTACAGTTAAGTGTATTTATATTTCCTGTATGCATTCTTTGCTTACAGCTAACACTAAATGAAATTATATTATAGTCACTGCTACCTAGATGTTCTTTTATATAAATAAATCACTGGGACCGGATGGCTTGCACCCAAGGGTTCTTAAAGAGCTCAGCCAGGTGATTGCCAGACCATTATTCTTGATCTTTAAGGATAGTCTACAGACGAGTATGGTGCCAGCTGATTGGAAAAAAGCCAACGTGGTACCAATATTTAAAAAAGGGCCAAGATATATCCCGGGTAACTATAGGCCGGTCAGCCTAACATCAGTAGTCTGCAAGATTTTGTAGGGGATGTTAAGGGACTGCATACAAGACTTTAGTAATGAAAACTGTATTATTAGTAGTAATCAGCATGGATTCATGAAAAATCGTTCTTGCCAAACCAATCTATTAACCTTCTACGATGAAGTGAGCTGCCACCTAGATAAAGGTAAATAGCAGCAACTTTTCTTGCTCTGAGGAAGGGGGCTCACCCCTGAAACGCATCAGCCCAGCCACAGCAGCCCCATGCGGCACACTGCACGCCATTCAGCTTCGTGTGGGACCTTGGCTACCTTGGAGATTTTATGTACATTATGTTGATGTGTGTACATTCACACCTGCTTTGTGAGTATATTGTATACTTTTTAATATTTTAATAAATGGTTTTAGTGATAATGCACTAGGTCGGTGCGCCCCTTTTCTTTTGTCTTTTTCCCAGTTGGTTCTGGATTCCCTTGATCCTGAGGGGGCAGCAAGACCATAGGCTTTATCCACCCGAGTCTGAAGTATCTCCCTTCCCTCCGTCGTATTTTACTCGAGCGCAGGAGAATTGTTCTACTACTAGATAAAGGTAAGCCTGTGGATGTGGTGTATCTGGACTTTGCAAAGGCCTTTGACACTGTTCCCCACAAACGCTTACTGTACAAACTAAGGAAGGTAGGTATGGACCATAGAGTGAGTACCTGGATAGAGAACTGGCTCCAGGGGAGAGTACAGAGGGTGGTGATTAATGGGGAGTACTCAGATTGGGCGGGTGTGGAAAGTGGTGTCCCCCAAGGTTCTGTCCTGGGGCCAATCCTGTTTAATTTATTCATAAATGATCTAGAGGAGGGGATATCGAGTACAATCTCAGTATTTGCGGATGATACTAAACTAAGCATGCCAATATCTTCTATGCAGGATGTGGAAACCTTAGAAGCGGATCTGAACAAAATCATGGGGTGGGCAACTACATGGCAGATGAGGTTTAATGTTGAAAAATGTAAAGTAATGCACTTGGGCGTCAGAAACACGAAAGCAAGCTACTCACTGGGGGGGAAACCTCTGGGTGAGTCTAGGATGGAAAAGGACCTGGGGGTACTGGTAGACAACAGGCTTGGCAGTGGCATGCAATTCCAAGCCGCTGCAAGCAAAGCCAACAGAATACTGGCATGTATAAAAAAAGGGGATTCACTCCAGAAATAAAGAGATTATTCTCCCACTCTACATGACTCTGGTCCAGCCACATTTGGAGTATGCTGTCCAGTTCTGGGCACCGGTCCTCAGGAAGGATGTGCTGGAACTGGAGAGAGTCCAGAGAAGGGCAACAAAAATAATTAGGGGAATGGAGGGCATTGGCTATGAGGAAAGACTACAAGCACTGAACTTATTCTCTCTGGAGAAGAGACAATTGAGGGGGGATATGATATCAATGTACAAATACTGTACTGGCGACCCTAGCATAAGGAACAAACTTTTCAGAGAAAGGGAATACAATAAGACATGTGGCCACTCACTAAAACTTGAGGAAAAACAGTTTAACCTTAAAATACGTAGGGGGTTCTTCACTGTCAGAGCAGTAAGGATGTGGAATTCTCTTCCACAAGCAGTGATATCAGCAGGGAGCATTGATAGTTTCAAAAAACTATTAGATGGGCACCTTAAAGACCACAACATACAGGGGTATACAATGTACGGTTAACAGTAAACATACACACACATCATAGGTTGAATTGGATGGACTGATGTCTTTTTTCGACCTCACAAACTATGTAACTATGTAACTATGAACATTAATAATAAGCTCTGCATGGTTTGGGATTACCAGGTCCAACAGAGCATCATTTCTAGTGGGGGCCTGAATAAACTGTACCATAAAATTGTCTTGTAATAAGTTTTACATTTTTGCCCTTTAACTGTTCAAGCAGTGCCATTACTCCAGTCAATGTCTGGGTAGTTAAAATTCCCCATTAATATCACTGTCCCAGCCCTTGCAGCCCTTTCTATCTGTGCCAGGAGCTGAGTCTCCACCTCCTTATTAATACTGGAAGGTCTATAACAAACTCCAATGATAATCTTTGTATTACGCACAACCATGTACATTTCCACCCATACTGCTTCAGACTCATCACACTCTCCATCAACTTAGTCCTCTTTTACACTCACTTGGCTTGACTTAGCTTCAATATTCTCCAGATCTCAATCCTTCGAGCATTTGTGGGATGTACTGGAAGAACAAGTCTAAACTATAGAGGCCCCACGTTGCAACTGACACAGTTAAAGGGTAACACTTTCACTGGAAAAAAATATTGCAAATTAAAAATATAACCTAGCATAAACAGTACAGTACAATTGTGACACAAGCTATAATTCAATTTATTTTTTATAAAAAAATGTCCTTTCCTTTTTTAATCTGCAGTGCTGTAATGTGTGAAATGCAACGCAAAATGGAAACCTGCAGGCTTTCTTTATGGGGTTCCTCTTTCCTCTCCTGCACGCTTATGGCAGAAGAAGCTGGTTTCCAGGGTCTCAGTGTTCTGCTGCCATCGCCGTGACCTAGGAGGAGAACATGGGGTGCATGTGATCAGCACAGGGCCAATCAGCACTGTCCAGACAGAGGATCAGGGGTCCTACAGCTTTATAGGACAGTCAGAGGAAAATGAAAACTCCTCCTACAAACTTTAACCAGACACTGATAGAAGTCACAAGCCAGCTATATACTGCTAACGAGAAAATACTTTTTATCTTTTATGGTTATTTGAGTCCATGATCCACTAGAAGGGACCTAACAAAAAAGGAAGATATCAGCCTGTCAGAGATTATTATTATCCATGCTCCAGTTCCACGTTTGATTGACTCTTTGCCGCTGGCAGTTGAGTCCACTTTTTCTGGTAAGAGTATTAACTCCCCCTCCCGGGTAGTGGATGTACACTTCCTGGTGATCCCTTTTTTGGATTAAGACACCTTTGGTTGAAGTGGACTCTATTACTAACTGTTTCTTTGGACTGTTGCAATAGAGGTAGCTCCCCATTCACATTTACAGTGGAATGTCACTTCATGCACTTTATCTTTCCAATTTTTTTTATGATACTTTTTGTGCAGCTATGAGCTAATGATATTATAATGTACACTCATATGAACTGTTTTGAATATGTTTATTGCACATTGCACTTTATTGTATGGTATCATATTTTTTAATTTGTTTGTCTAATAAGTACACTTGTTTATATATGCAGACCTGTTCATACATGACAGGTGCACTTCTCACTAAGCTTTTTTTTTTTTTTATCTTTTTCTTTGTTACACAATATTGTTGTATTCAGGGCTTTTTTTTCTCAGAGAATAGATGCAGGAACTCCCCCCTTCCGAGTCACCCCTTGTCTCTGCCCCTACCCACCTGCGAGCACCGCCCATTAATTCCACCCCCTACCTGCCTCCCAGTACCGCCCCTTTAAGAGAATACAGAACCGAGTATCATTCTGTGAAGCTAAGTCATTTATATGGAACTAGTTAATTATAACAAGACAAGCAGCAAAATAGATCCCCTTCAGCCAGCAACAATAGATCCCCAGCAACAGTAGATCCCCCCACAAGAATGTCCCTTCCACAATAAAATAGCACCCCAGCAACAATAGACCACCAGCAGCAACAACCGATCTCCCAGCAGCAAGCATCAATTAACCCTCCAGCAAGGCAGCAACTGCGTTCCCCCACGTTCCCCCTGAAAAAAAGTCTTGGTTGTATTGTGGTGCTAGCAGCTGTTCCTCTAAGCTAGTAGCGCCATAATTTTTTTAGTTTTATAGTTCTGTATGCAGTTGGTGTACAGAACTCCCCCAGAGATACGACTTTCTGCTTTTATGATTAGCTCGCTGATTTGTCCAGAAGTCTGCATTAAGATACAAGACAAATCTTAGGCATCTTCTGCAACAAACATTTCAGTTTAATCACTTCTAAAGAAATTCAGACCCTGCCAATTTCCTCATTAGAACCCTGCAAGTGCTGATGAAAAATTAAAAAGGCACTCTCATTCAGAATTGGTCATGCGCAAGACATGATCGAACTAAGGGCTATACATTCAGAGCAGAAACGGGCAGGATTCTGTAACAGTGTTGCCAACCTCTCGCAGAAGTTTTTACTAAGAAAACACTGAAAATTTACTAATGGAGCACATTTTTTACTGAAAATCTGAAAATTATAGAACTACTTTATAAACTAAGACAATCAATATTTAAATAGCATAAACATAATACGGAAACACTGACAGTACCCACAACAAATAATTTGCCTGGTTTTAAACTTAAAAAGTCAAAACAGCTTGGCAAATCATTAGCCCCTGATATTTACAGATACAGTGGGTACGGAAAGTATTCAGACCCCCTTAAATTTTTCACTCTTTGTTATATTGCAGCCATTTGCTAAAATCATTTAGGTTCATTCTTCTTCCTCATGAATGTACACATAGCACCCCATACTGACAGAAAAACACAGAATTGTTGACATTGTTGCAGATTTATTAAAAAAGAAAAACTGAAATATCACATGGTCCTAAGTATTCAGACCCTTTGCTGTGACACTCATATATTTAACTCAGGTGCTTTCCATTTCTTCTGATCATCCTTGAGATGGTTCTACACCTTCATTTGAATCCAGCTGTGTTTTATTATACTGATTGGACTTGATTAGGAAAGCCACACACCTGTCTATATAAGACCTTCCAGATCCCAATGCATGTCAGAGCAAATGAGAATCATGAGGTCAAAGGAACTGCCTGAAGAGCTCAGAGACAGAATTGTGGCAAGGCACAGATCTGGCCAAGGTTACAAAAAGATTTCTGCTGCACTTAAGGTTCCTAAGAGCAGAGTGGCCTCCATAATCCTCAAATGGAAGACGTTTGGGATGACCAGAACCCTTCCTAGAGCTGGCCGTCCGGCCAAACTGAGCTATCGGGGGAGAAGAGCCTTGGTGGGAGAGGTAAAGAAGAACCCAAAGATCACTGTGGCTGAGCTCCAGAGTTGCAGTCAGGAGATGGGAGAAAGTTGTGGAAAGTCAACCATCACTGCAGCCCTCCACCAGTCTGGGCTTTATGGCAGAGTGGCCCGACGGAAGCCTCTCCTCAGTGTAAGACACATGAAAGCCCGCATGGAGTTTGCTAAAAAACACCTGAAGGACTCCAAGATGGTGAGAAATAAGATTCTCTGGTCTGATGAGACCAAAATAGAACTTTTTGGCCTTAATTCTAAGCGGTATGTGTGGAGAAAACCAGGCACTGCTCATCACCTGTCCAATACAGTCCCAACAGTGAAGCATGGTGGTGGCACCATCATGCTGTGGGGGTGTTTTTCAGCTGCAGGGACAGGACGACTGGTTTCAATCGAGGGAAAGATGAATGCGGCCAAGTACAGGGATATCCTGGACAAAAACCTTCTCCAGAGTGCTCTGGACCTCAGACTGGGCTGAAGGTTTACCTTCCAACAAGACAATGACCCTAAGCACACAGCTAAAATAACGAAGGAGTGGCTTCACAACAACTCCGTGACTGTTCTTGAATGGCCCAGCCAGAGCCCTGACTTAAACCCAATTGAGCATCTCTGGAGAGACCTAAAAATGGCTGTCCACCAACGTTTACCATCCAACCTGACAGAACTGGAGAGGATCTGCAAGGAGGAATGGCAGAGGATCCCCAAATCCAGGTGTGAAAGACTTGTTGCATCTTTCCCAAAAAGACTCCTGGCTGTATTAGATCAAAAGGGGGCTTCTACTAAATACTGAGCAAAGGGTCTGAATACTTAGGACCATGTGATATTTCAGTTTTTCTTTTTTAATAAATCTGCAACAATGTCAACAATTCTGTGTTTTTCTGTCAGTATGGGGTGCTATGTGTACATTCATGAGGAAGAAGAATGAACTTAAATGATTTTAGCAAATGGCTGCAATATAACAAAGAGTGAAAAATTTAAGGGGGTCTGAATACTTTCCGTACCCACTGTAGCTGTAAAAAATAACAGATTTTTACAAACTGTCTGTAAATTTACTGACGGTTAGCAAACCCTGCTCTGTAACAAAGTTTGTTAAAATTCTTGCAATGTACATTGATCACACATATGGGATTGTTGTTTTCTTAAGTTGAATTATTTTTTAAGAGATCTACTATTGACGGCTTGGTGCCAGATACCACAGCATACCTTCAGAAGTCTAGTGATGTCCATACTGCAACAGGTCAGGATGGTTGGCAACTTGGCATCAAAAGGGAGGTCTATTCAATATTAGATGGGTTATCATAATGTTATAGCTGATCGGTGCACCTAAATAATTGGTAGATTTGACCTTATGTCCTGGTCCTAGGGGATAATCTTCTGGACTGAGAGTATTGTATAGGAAATATATTTAAGAGTCTGATAAAGGACCAATGTGTGAAAGACAATAATATCATAATTGGTGAATGGCAACTAGCCTTATAGAAAAAGAAGCAGCTGCCATCCCAAATTAAATGCAAGATTACAAAAGATACATTTTGTATTGACCACCAACTTTGTATTTCAGATCATTTTTCAGCTTGGAAGTAAGTTAGTGTCTTAGGCGTACAATACATAATATTGTAGAATTTCTTAATAAATTATGCACTCTACAAATATTGAAGTCCACAGTCATTTTCACCAGCATGTATGATAGTAGTTATTCCTAGGCCCAGACTGGGACCACAATGCAGCCAAGCAATACATATAATCAGTGATGGAAGTAACTGCGTTTAGGTAAACGACGTTACTTAACGCAGTTACTTTAGAGGGTAACGAATAATCTAACTGATTACTCGTCCCCTCATGGTAATGCCATTGAAATTACTTCAGCTGCGTTACTGCAATTACATCTACTGCCACTAGATGGCAGTAGTGTAATTCCTCCTCTCCTTTATGACCGAGGCCGGCGCTGCCCGCAGCACTGGCCTCAGTCAATGAGAGAGAGAGGCAGCAGCACAGGCCTGGAGGAGGAGGACGGACCCCAGTGTGCCTGGGCAGGCCACACACCAGCAGCCAGCCACCACCACCAGCAGCCAGTCACCACCACCCTCACCAGCAGCCAGTCACCACCACCAGCAGCCAGCCACCACCACCAGCAGCCAGCTATCACCAGCAGTCAGCCACCACCAACAGCCATCCACCACCACCAGCAGCCATCCACCACCACCAGCAGCCAGCCACCACCACCAGCAGCCAGCTACGACCACCACCAACAGCCAGCCAGGCAGCACTGCAGCAGCAGCAGCACAACAGGTACAAAAAAAAAACAAAACTCAGCCACAGACAGTCAAGACAGTAGGACTCAGGACTCAGACCCCCACAGAGCGCCACACCACCACCAGCCACCACCACCTACCCACCCTATACACCTACTGACCCCTATATACATCTACCCACCCACCCTATACACCCACTGACCCCCAAATACACCTACCCACCCACCCTATACACCAGCAGTGTACCACGAAGGTACCACAGTGCCATTCTCAGCAAATACCACTCAGGTACCACTCAGCAAATACCACGCAGGTACCACTAAGCAAATACCACGCATACAAGGGGCATATAAGTTATTTGACATATTTGATTATTTTTTTTAAAGTAACGCAATAGTTACTTTCCCTGGTAATTAGTTACTTTTTTACTGATGTAACTCAGTCACTAACTCAGTAACTATAACTAATTACTTGTTTTAGGTTACATGACCAACACTGCATATAATAAAGGACATATAAGACAGAACTTATTTTTTGTATCCTACATGGTTTCACACTAGCCCATCAGTACTGTTTAGCAAATGCCAAATTGCCATTCTGAGTCTGGTTATGTCACAAAATCCAAGGATAAAGTATGTTTTGTGTCCTAACAAAGCCTATCTTTTTTAATTTTAGTTGTACCGACTTTCTGCACCAAAGCACCAAATTATTCTTTCTTTCAATTTGTCTCTCACATGTGAGCTTTCCACTTCACAATTCAATTATAGGTAGATTGTTTAAACACAACATCCTCTGAAGAGTATGCAGTTACTTCCTTACCTACAAAAGACGGATTGTGCCGTTGTAACCCGAATTGAAACTATCCCAGACCTGTGAGGAACTGAGAAGTCCTTTCCCTGAATGAGCAGGGGTATTATAACCTGTTTTACCAATGTATCATTTTCAGTCTGCTTGCAAATGTCATTCTCCAGATAGAAGAAAAAGTTATTGTCTGCATAGGTTCTACATCCCCAAAAAATCACAAGTCAGATAATGTGGCACTACAAACATGATATATTTGTCTCCAGCACTGCTGACTTAGTTTACTAATTTGCCTGACAGCATATTCTTTGTTCCCAACTAACTGTGATCATGATACTTTTGTTAATGTGACAGCAGAAATATTCAGTAACAGACACCCTAAATACATCATAAGCACCAATGTACTAATCATTAAAAATTAGTGTGCACTCAAACACATGCTTACTATGATTGTCAAAAGCATTCATGCTCCCAAAGGCATTCTGAGCTGACAAAGCATTGTGTGGATCTGTTTTCACACACACAAATCCATCATTTCATTATGTATTGAATTAAAGCTTATAAAACAGGTACCACTGCAAGGTCAGCATTTTAGGCAGTAACAGCTTTACTGTGACAAATATAAAACTGTTGACAGTAGAGTTACATAGAATGCTGCAATTACTAATAGTCTTTATTTGGGGAGTTTAGTTTCCTGATTTTGTGATTTTGTATTTTATTACACATCAGTATACTGTGATCATGCCACTAACATAATACTGTAGGTCAGCTACAGTCAAACACCTTGGACTTCTCATTATCTATCAGCTTATTGTGACCTGCAATAAATGTTTAATGGTCCCTGCTCAGGTTGTCAAGGTCTGAGGAGTTGGATGCCACTGACTACCGAGGGTGCACGCTAAGGAAAGGTCCATCCAGACCCAAAGCATACTGCAGAAATAGGGAGAGTTTGTCCGGCCAACGCACACCTCACCTAGCCTGAGTGGTTGGCAGGTAAAAGCAACCGCAGCTCGATTCATCCAGACAATAACTCCAAAATTATGATTATTAGGCCCCGGGGGGAAGGGTGAAGCTTGTTTGAGTTGGGGTCTGGATGAATAGAACCAAGGCTTCTTTTATCTGCTAACCACTTGGGCATGGAGAGGTGTGCAGCGGCTGGGCTATCCTTCAGTTTATGCTACCTAACGCTAATTGTCAGCCTTTAAACATTTTCTGTAACTAGGCAGTCACTGACAACAGACTTGTACCGAGAGGAGGGGTGTCATAGTCCCAGAGCTTTTAGGGCTTTATTCCACTCTAAAGACAGTTTCCTGTAGTTCCCAGAAATACTAAAGCTCTTATGACTTTTCACATATTTTATTTATTTCAGGTACTTATATAGTGGTGTCAATTTATGCAGCACTTTACATATACAGTCACATAAGTCCCTTACAATCTAAGGTCCTTAACCTCCCTGGCGGTAACCCCGAGCATGACTCGGGGTTGATTTTTCATACCAGGATCGGTAACCCCGAGTCACGCTCGGGGTGGATGTGCAGAGAGCGCAGCGGTGTTCTCTTACCTTCTCCTGGCGATCCAGCGATGATCTCTCATTGCTGTGACCGCCAGCCGAGATCCCCGCCGCTCTCCGTCGGTATGATGACTTCCTAGTTCCGTTCCCTGCAGCAGCAATGCTGCATGGGAGCGGAACTAGGGAGGGAAATTAAAAAAAAAAAAAGTTGCACAAAACACAAACACATTACACATTTTATATTATATATATTATATGCATATATATATATGCATATATATATATATATATATATATATATATATGCATATACATATATATATATATATATGTGTGTATATATGTATATATATATATGCACACACACACATATATATATATATATATAAATACCTATATACACATATATATATATATATATATATATAATTATATTATTGATTCGATCATAATTCATGCGTTATATATATATATATATATATATATATATATATATATATATATACACACACACATATATATATATATATATACACACATATATATATAATATATAACGCATGAATTATAATCTAATCAATAATATAATTTTATTATATATATTATATATTATATAATAAAATTATATTATTGATTCGATTATAATTCATGCGTTTCAAATTTATCACATCTGGGATGTCTACTAGAGTCTTGTTTTGGTCAGGTTTAAGTCAGTAATTACTAAGAATTGTAGGCCTATAATATATAACGCCAAATTTCCATGAAAAGAATTGTACCGCTTTTGGTATGTAATTCCTTACAGAATCATACCGCCAGGGAGGTTAAACCACATTCATACATACACATAGAAGAGCCAATTTAGACAGGATCTAACTAACCTAACTGTATGTCCTTGGAGTGTGGGAGGAATACCATGCAGGCACAGGGAGAACTTGCAAATGCCAGGCAGGTAGTGTTATGTTTGGGATTGGAACCAGTGACCCTTTTGCTGCTAGGCAAAGGTGCTAACCACTACACCACTGTGCCGCCCGTATGCATGCATGCGTATATACTTGTCAACTCCTCTGCTCTGTGGAGTTAACTGTATATAAACCCCTCCTGGAGGGCCAATAACAGGGGAGATATATATAAATGTCCCATCCAGGACTCTTGCATGGCCTTCTTTACCTTTGTATCAACCTGTAGGTGGTGGAGGCACTATGCAACACCTTACAATGCACTGGAGAGAGGACATCTTCTGGGTCTATGCTTGACTGCAAACATTTTCTAGAAAGACAGAAAAAAGTAGATCGCTCTGATGCTCCTTGTGTCCAGAGACCAGTTTATGGCCTTACAATCTTGTTTCACCGCTGTGTAGTTTGCTGAGCAACTGTTAGTATTCTGCTGAGAACACAAAAGAGTGTTCTTACTGGTGACCTCTGGAGACAAGACTCCTAAACCCTCATTCGTTATAAGTGCAATAAAGTCTTGGAAAAAATCTGTAGCCCTGGATGTTGGCATAAAGCAGACTTCCTTTCCTGACTTTTACCTATAGATAAGCCTTTAATAAGGCTTACCTATAGGTAGTGTAAATATCTCCTAAACGTGCAGTTTGCATTGCATGCAGCCAGTGACATCACTTGCGCATGCGCTCTGAAGGAATGAGCACCCGTGCAGTTCCTTCTGAACCATGTGTTGTGAAAAGCAGCTCCCGAGCAACCAGTCACAGAGCTGGAGCCCGCAAACCCGGAAGCAAGGCAGGTAAAGATGGAAGTGGATGCAGCGCTGATATTGTGGCGCTGGAACAGCTTTGTTTCAAGGTAGGTTTCATATAATGTGCTAGTACTATACGAGCACATTTTGACTTTACCTTGCAGGAAAAAAAAGAAAAGAAAAAGGCCAGCAGTATACAATCACTTTACCTTTAGGACAGCTTCCTCAGCATTCTACTGAATAATCAATGACTTCTGGCTCTTTGTAAGGATGGTCACTGGGGGGGCTATGGTGACAAAGTTGGAGACAAACTGCTGATAGTACCCAACTATGCTAAGGAATGCCTTGACCTGTTTCTTAATTAGAGGGTGGGGCCATTCCTGTATGCCTTCTACTTTATTTAACTGTGACCTAACCAAACTTCTCTCCACAATGTACCCCAGATACTTTGTCCAACCAAATTGAACATTTCTCAGGGCTGACAGTAAAACACATTTCCTCAAGGACTACCACTGCCTGTACCTGGGGAAGAAAAAACTACAGATTTGTGCTGAAAATAACAGTGTCATCCAGGTAGACTGAGATGAATTTTAGATGAAGGCAAAGTAGTTTATCAATTTCCCATTGAAAGGTAGCAGGGGCAAAATGAAACCCATAGTGGAAGAGTCCCTAAGGAGTGGAGAGCACTGTTTTCTCCATGGCTCCTTTAGCTAAGGGAAGCTGTCAGCGTGGTCAAGTTTGGTGATGTTTCAGGCTGGTCCCATCCCAATAATTTGTCCACCCACTTCATTGGGTCTTCTAAAGTCATTTTCTTTTCTAATCTGTTTATTAAATGTTTAACAATACATAAGTAAAACGGTACAATGCAAGGAAAATACTGGAGTACATTTACATAGCTTACATACGTCGTCACACCTGTAGAGTCACCACGGACCATGAGAAATTAGGGCTGTGACCACATTCCCTGAATATTAAGTATCCTGTTCATCAAAGAGAACTGGGGGTCTGCCTCCCTGAAGGTAAGGGGTCACCCTGTTAGGGCTACAAGGGCTACATGATTGTGGAATTCTCTACCACAAGAGGTAGTTTCTGCGGGAGGTATGGCTACTTTCAAAAGACTCTTGGACATACATCTCAAGGATCAGAACATTAAGGGGTATGAGAAATGATTACGGCCACACACACCTATACAGGTTGAACTGGATGGACTATTGTCTTTATTCAACCTCAACTAATATGTAACTATGTAACCTTAACCTTTAATTAACTATCAAAACCTCTCAAACCAAATAATAAGCTCTCGGGTAGGGAGCATGGTCCGTGGTGACCGTCCTACAGTCCCATGGTCCTTCCCAGATGGTCAAGAGACATGACAGAAAAAGGCAATAGAGAAGAGGAAGAAGTAAAGGAATAGGAAAGAAAAAAGTAAGAGAAAAAGAGAAAGAGGGAAAGCAGCGGGTACTTCCTGCATCTCTAAAAGGTTCGCTAGGATCTGGTTGAGGTGGTCACTGTCAGGTAACCAAGGATCCCAAGTTTTTTCAAATCTGGACATCTATATAAAACCTGTATAATAATAATAATATAAGAATAATCTTATCCGGCAGATTGGCAGAGCATTATCCAGGACAATTTAGCCTTTAAAACAACGAAGGGTATCTTGGTTGATTTCCAAGATCTTGCTATCGTAATCTTTGCCGCTATACAGATAAATACTATTAGGTGCAGGGTGGTCAAGTAGTGCCTGTCAGAGGGATTTGGTATGGTTAGTCCTTGTGAGGGATTACATGAAATTATAAGTGCAAATCAAAAACCTGGCGATTTTTGGGAACATCCACCAAGTATGATACACTGTTCTCTCCTGTCCACACCCTTAAAAACATAGGGGGAGGCCTTCGGCCAATCTTTGCCATTCTGCAAGGTTTAAGACTTCTCCCATGTCCCATTCCAAGCTTTCCATGTAAGGAAATTTTCCTTCTGTGGAGGTAAGAATACTGTAAACCTTGGATATATAACCCAAATTTTTAAAAATACCTTTACATAAATACTCCATAGGTGTAGTCGTAGACAAGTCATATGTTCTTTGTATATTTGTATTATTCTGAAGGCAGTATATCATATTTCTCTTGTAAGCTTTGCATTGACAAGACACCTTTATTGTTATAAAAATCAGCAATGTGCAATAATCCCTTGTTAGTCCACCATATAAAATTGTATTATTTTGTGGGGAGTAGTCTCTCTTTCCCATGTCTCTCTCACAGATGTCTGCAATTGCTGAATACAAACAGTTTGCACAATTCTTCCAACATCTTTAACATACAGCGGGTGCCTTGGTCTATCAGGACCTCCTTGAGAAATCCTATTTTTGAGAACATGTAGAACAACTTATGCACAAATATCTTGGAGGAAGTATTTCTTAGAGGATCAGCTTCAGGATACCTAGTCATATAAATTTGAACTATTAGCATATATTGGTGACCCAAAAGACCCATTTTAATACTCTCAAATGGTACTTTGAATATGAGGAGATGTTCCAATTGGCCATAGCTGTTAACTGGCAAGTGGGGCAGGAAGCACAGCATCTCTAAACCTCAATCTTCAACCTCCACCATTAGAACTGGGAGGCTATCTGTGCCTCCATTTTTCAGCCATCTGGTGTCCTCCTAGTTCTTCATTGCAAGCTAAATTAAGCAACACCAGCCTATATGTCTTGATAACCAGGAATTTCTCTACATCCTCCCTGTGGTCTTAAAATAGCAAATCAAAATTAGTTGCAAAATGCAGAAACTGGCATTTGTGGTGCTCGGTTAATAACAATAACTTGCTATCTTGCAATGCCAAATGCTCCCTTTGACACACTCAAATCAAAATGCATTGGTTTGGAAGAGGCTTTCTCATTATCCTCCATGACTTAAACCTGTATTGAGGAAGGCTCACCCCCTCGTGGAAGTTTTAGTAGACCTTGTTACACATGAAGAAACAGGGTTCTATTTTCTAGTAGGTAGATCATATACCATGGTGTATGTTTTCACTATGTCTACCATCTGATCCATAGATTTTGAGTCTCTCTTGTTCACTAATGATGTAAATCACCAAGTGATCAGATACTGGCTCATCATGGCTTGATCCACCAGCTGGGTCCCAGACAGAGCCTCTGGTCGCAGTCACTTCTTAACAAGAAGTTCCAGGTTATGCATTTAAAACCTCAGAGAGTGATCTGGACAATATTCCCAGTTATTTAGTCTTTGAGTCTCAACAGCAGTAGTCAAACCAAGGCAGACCAGGATCTCTTTTTTCAGCCAATCATAATTATTGGTCTCACTGGGTGGTAAATTGTAATAGGCCTTTTTAGGATCCCCAGTGAGAAAAGAGGCAATGAGGCCAACCTATACCTACTCAGTTCTCAGGGTTAGAGCTGGTGGAGGGCAGCTGCAGCATCATACCGATGCTGCAAATGGAGGTGAGTATGAATGTTTGGTTTTTTTATATATAGCCCAAACGAAAACTAAAAACATTATCAAAATGATCATTTTGAGTTCCTGCAGTGCTATTCAAAACTATATTTTAGCCAATGGCTCACAAACTTTCAGGTGTTCAACTTTGTCTTGAACTGAGCCAAAAAAAAAAAATGTGTTGTCACTACAGTAATTTTACTACTTCTATTATTTAAATACAGTACAATTTAGCCCCCAAAATGAAGGAGCAAACCGCTCTAAAACATTGTAATTAGTGAGCACTAGATGTTCATTTTCATTTGCACTAACATGCATGTATCATACAATTGTTCTTAAGAGTCTAATCCGTTTTCCAGTCTTAAACCATTATCAGATGTTGCCTGCATTGTAATGCATTACCACAAGGTCAGCCTGACCCTTCCAAAATACACCTTGTGCAATGTATTTGTAGCTTGCTGTGAAAAGTAAATAGCACTTGATACAGACTGAGGATGTCTTCAGTTCTGACACCGCACAGCTTGCTGTTTGCTCTTCCTTAGCATCGACTAGCTTTTTTCAGCTAGATTGTTAGAACTAAACAGTATTTCATTCCGGCTGTCTGTTTGGGTGCAGCCTGTATGTAAACATTATGTTACAGTCAACCAGAGCTGTTTGACATTAATCTGCATGCTGTCAAATATTAAGCAACACCAACTGTTTGAACGCTCTGCGGCAGATAGTAATAAATCACATGCGCTGACTATTTATACACAAAATGTGCTTTTATTTTTTATTTTAAACATAATTATTTTTTTTTTATTTTTTTTAACTAAATTAAGTTTCTTATGCATCTGGTCAATCTAAATGTAATTGAATGTTCCTTGTAGTAGAAAACCACAGATTATGTAGTTATTAAAGCTTTTCTGACATGTAGAATATAAGTAGATTGGGTGGTCCAAACTGTTTGTACCTGCCGTCAAAGTGTGTGAACCTGTATTATATTTCCCGCACCATTAAAAAAAAAAAAAAACTTTGAGGCTGGGACAATAGAGAGTGGCAGCTGCTGAAAGGAAGCATCCAGTAAAACTCTGATAACTAAAAAAAAAAAAAACTGACCAGTTTGCCAAGCAAACCAATTCACTTGTAACACCTGTGTGCTCTGTGTACCACAGCTGCACACATGCCAGCATTCATCCATCTGGATTACACTGCCCAGGGAAGGAGCTGGCTTAGGTTTTGTAGGGACAGAGCGGGTGAAAAAGCCTGCAGTGCAATTCAGGAACAGCATGCCTCCCCTATTGGTGTCACGTTGCTGTCTCCATTTACTCTACTCATGTATCTTCTGTTGGTGTTTTTATTCCTTTTTTATGGGTGTTTTTGTTTGTGCTGAATGCTGATGAGTCAAATCTTGGAAAGAACCCAGACATTTGGTTTGAAGAGAACACAAATAGATTATCTGCAATGAACCTCTAATTTTCTTTTACACATAATACTGACATAAAGACGCTTTAAAGCATGAGAGTGACATACATGGGCACGTTCTACATTAAAGAGTTGAATTTAATGCGGTATACAGCAGAGGTTTATTTTATTGATTTTTATTTGGTGTAGATGATACTCCGAAAAGCATTCCAAGCTTATTCTAGTTTTAGGACGCTCGCATTCCTTGAGTTATGTGCATTTTCAGTCTATTCATTAGAATACTGAATTCTGACACTTAAAGGGACATTGTATATGATGCATGTGTTGGTAAGCTCACCTAGGCTCTGAAATCTAAGCTATCATATGATGATTCGGTACACAGAGACTCCCGGTACACCAAGTTCATCTGAGGGGCTGGGTACCATGTGACCACTGTGATTGGTTATCACAGCAATCACATGCTTTTGTTTACAGTCAGGAGCGGCAGGTCCATAAGGGGCGCAGGGGCGCTGCCCCTGTAGTTTGCATGCAGAGATGCATGTGGGGTACCGGACTCATAGGTTTCTATGAGTTTTTTTTTTTTCAAGCCACATGATTATAGCCTGTGGCTCTACTTGGCTTGAAAAATGTTGGGCTTGGGGTGCAGATCACTGTGCCCCGAACCCGCCCAGTTGTAACACTTTGACACTGGATAATATGTGTAGGAGAGGAGGAGGGCATGAAAGAGTTAAAAGCAGGATCCTTGTGTAAGGGAAATAAAATGAATCACATGCAGCTGCTGATCCTTTTATTCTTTCCCCAGTGACAGATAGGGGAGGGTCCAGCATTGTAAACAGTGGCGGCAGGTAATAAACTTTTTTGGGAGGCGGCAAACAACCACCAGGTCTGCACTCACCCCTCCACGGTCACGGCACCGTGGCTTTTTTCAGCTTCTCCTCCTGATCAACCCGATCTGCTTCATGTCCTGATTGGCAGGGAGGAGAAGTCAGAAGACAATAGTGAATATTGATCCTTCCAGTTTAGACGTGATTTACCACCTCGGCTCCAGAAAGTTTTATCCTCTTCATAATCAGGCCATTTTTTGCTATTTATCACTGCGCTACTTTAGCTCATAATTGCACGGTCATGCAATGGTTTACGCAAACAAATTGTATATCTTTTTTTTTACCCAAATAGAGCTTTCTTTTGGTAGTATTTGATCACCACTGTTTCCTTTTGCATTATATAAAAGAAAAAAAGCTGAACATTTTGGGGAAAAAAACTATATTTTCTACGTTCTGATAAAAAGTATATACAAAAAAAACAATAAGTGTATTTTAATTGGTTTGCATGAAAGTTATTGTGTCTACAAACAAATTTTTATTTATTTTTTTTATACTAGTAATGGCGGTAATCAGCAGCTTATAGTGGGACTGTGATAGTGTTGCAGACAATCAGACATTAACTGATGCTGGGTGGGAACTGACTTACTGACACTGACATCACCAGTGACACTAAGGGCTCATTTACACTTGCTTCGGCTTCAACACATATTACACCTTGCTTTTGCTTTGCTTCAGCAGGCTTTTTTGATCTGTTTTTAATGCTTCGGTGGTGCTTTGATGATGCTTCGATGATGCTTCAATGATACTTCGGTGGAGCTTCAAGCAAGCTTTGTCATAGACTTATATGGAAGCTTTGAGGGTGCATTGAAGCACCACTAAAGGGACCTGGGGTTTAATTTTTTAAGCCAAGCAAAAGCAAGGTGTACACAGGACTGTAAGCCAACCTTTTTTTTTAAGTAACAGGGGTATTTACTGGTGTTCAGTTTAGCAAAGCGTGTCCAAAGCCTTGTTTTGAAGCAAGTGTCAGCTAGCCCTTATACAGTGATCAGCAGGTCCTGGCCATGAATCATTGGTGGAGACCTGCTGATGAAATCCTGCTGTGTCTAATCACAGCAGGTGTCTACACAGGGGTCAGTACAATGCGGGTGGGTGGTCCGGAGAGGTTAATACTACTTTAAGTGTTGATTAAGTGTATCTTAAGCCTAGTACACACGCAACGCTTTTCCGCCGACCAGTCGTCCGTCATTTGTCCAGAGTGGTGTTTTGTTGGTTGGAATGTGCCTAGACTGCACTGGACTTTTGTCGACCAACAAAATTCTACTTCAGAAGTGATGTCATGTGTTGGTTTGCTTTCTTTGTGTTCTTTCTTCTCTGAGCATGCCCGGTCTTGCTCATAAGATTTTTCCCTGTTGAAATCTGTACTGACTGCACGAAAATCGGCCATGTTTTGACGGAGGACAAAAATTTTATAGCCTGCACACCAGATTTTTTTCGGCCGAAAAGTCGGAATCGATTGTCGGAAGCATCATACTAACAAGCCGAAAATTGGCAGATCGGTCGTCGGATGAAAATTCCCTGCCGAATTTCGACACGTGTGTACGAGGCTTAAGTTAAAACTTTTTGTGGTCAGATATTTATTGTTGTCTGTGTCCCCAGATTGACTAGGTTCTATGCATCCATGCATGGATGTACACTCTAGAATGTGATGATCCATACAGGTCCATGCAGCTGGACACCTGACATTGTTCTGAATAAGCTGCCTGCATGGCAGAACAACTGTGCATCCCGTGCAACTGAAGTTGGCCCTGTGAATAAGGCTTAACACTAACTAATTACCTCATTTGATGAAATTATCTGACAAGTGCAGAGGAAATAATTTCTGAATCAGGAACAGTTGGAGTCACCTAGAACTATGGACCTGATACCCTCCCTTACCACTACTAACACTATTGCTTTTCCCTTGTGTCTGAAATAAGATCCCATTTCATGTCCATTTTCTTGCCGTATAATAATTTTTATTGCATGTAAATACATGTCATAGTATTTCATAGATGTCATAGAAATCAAATTCATTACTTTGTTGCTGGGAGGATTTGTACATTAATGTGTCAAACAGATCAATTGAAATAAATGCTAAATACACCAAAACATATCATGCTTTTCTGTGCGGTGTGCTACAAATAATGTACAATGCACATGTTTTTCCTATAATTAACATACATTAGCTACAAACATCTATATTAACTACTTCTGGACCGGAAGATTTTCCCCCTTTAATGACCAGGCCATTTTTTGCGATTTGGCACTGCGTTACTTTAACGGACAATTGCGTGCTTGTGAGATGCTGTACCCAAAATAATTGTCCTTTTTTCCCACAAATAGAGCTTTCTTTTGGTGGTATCTGATCACCTCAGCAATTTTTATTTTTGCGCTATAAACAAAAAAAGAGCGACAATTCTGAAAAAAAAAATATATATTTTTTTCCTTTCTGCTATATAACATTCCCAATAAAAAAAAATTAAAAATCAAATTTCTTTCATCATTTTAGGCCAATTTGTATTCTGCCACATATTTTTGGTAAAACAAAATCCCAATAAGTGTATATTGATTGGTTTTCATGAAAGTTATCACATCTAAAATCTAGGGGCAAGACTTATGTCATTTATATCTATTTATTTATTTATTACTAGTAATGGCGGCAATCAGTGATTTTTAGTGAGACTGCTACATTTTTGACACTTTTGGGGGGACCAGTGACTACAGTAGTCAGTGCTAAAAATATGCACTCTTACTGTACTAATGACACTGGCAGGGAAGGGGTTAACACCAGGGGCGATCAAATGTCCCTAGGAGCTGCTTTTTAAATGTGTGGGGGATGGCTTTATGGAATGAACACAGGGACCTGTGTTCCTACATAGGAGGAACACAGGAGCCCTCTGTTCATTGCTGACAGAACAGCGGTCTGTCATGTTTACAATAGCAGACGCCATTCTGTCTCCAGAATCGAGAGATCGTGGGTGCCCGGTGGCAATCGCAGCCGCCGGCCCTGCAGTGTACGTCGTTGCTCGGGAACTTGCCACCGTATATCTGCGGCGGCTGGTCGGTAAGCGGTTATTATCAATACATTATATACAGAAACAAGCATAACAGAATAATCAAAGGATGCATAAATGTGCCAACACATGGAGAAACATATGTATATGTATGTGATAACGTGCATCATAAATGCATGTTACTTAACATGTAAAAAGGTCCTTAGTTGATGATACATTTCTTTTCATCACGGAGGATCAGTGCAGGTAGTTTGAAACAGAGCTCCAGGTGCCAGGATCTATACACTACACTTAGGCCCCTTTCACACTTGTACAACTTGAAAGTCTTGCGACTTTGACACGACTTTTAGCTGCACAACTTTGCCGTGACTTTTATGTGACTTGAAGCAATGCCTGTGGAATCTTGAGGTCTATGGACCTCAAGTCACATCAAAGTCAGACCAAAGTAGTGCAGGGACTACTTTAAAGTAGCTGTGACTTAAAGTTACACAGATATAAATGGTACTCATGGGAAATCATGGGGTACAACTTGTCATGCGGCTTTGCAGTCCCAAGTCGCAGGACATGTCTCACAAGTGTGAAAGGTGCCTAAGGCCTAAGCTGACTTTCCCTGTATCCCCAACCCTTAGGCCTCTTTGACACCTGTTCACGTGAATGGAGTACCCTATGCGTAACAAAAGTAGTTCCTGCACCTGTTTTTGGCAGTGTTCCTTGCACATTTGGGGTGCCATTTGCAGGTTTCTGCTCACTTTCCCGGAGAGCAAAGGTGTGCATACATCTTTACACAAATCTCTCCTGTAACCATAACAATAACCCTACCCATAAACCTAACTCTTCCACTAACCCTCCCTGTAGTCCTAACACTAACCTTCACAGTATGGTAGATTTTCTAAAACTGGAGTGTGCATAATTTGGTGCAGCTCTGCAAAGAAACCAATCCGCTTCCAGGTTTTATTGTCCAATCCTAATTTAACAAGCTTAAGTTATCAGTTGATTGGCTACCATGCAGAGCTGCACCAGATTTTGCACTCTCTAGTTTTAGTAAATCAACCCCATTATCTCTGACTACCTGTAACACTGTAAACCTAAACCTCCTTGTTGGCCTAACACTAACCCTCCCTATAACCCTAACCCTCACTCTAGCTACCTGTATCCCTAACACCACCTTCACAAAAACCTACCCGTTTAACCCTAACTAGACCTAATACTGCCCCTCTCTGTAACCCCAACCCTAACCCTAGCCGTTTATATTACCCATCCCTTTAACTACAACCCAAACAAATTTAATGTAACTCTTTTAGCTTATTTGCTCACCCTAAAGCAGAATCCTGTTTGCCAAAAAAAAAAAACCTATCCTGCACAAAAAGATACTGGCGCTTAAGTCTAAGCTCTGGAATATATTGATTTGCTACAAAAGCAAAGGGACTACTTTAAAGTTACAAAACAAACATTAAAAGAAAAAGCCGGCAATCTGTACAAAATCTAAACAGTTTAAAAATATTCTATTGGTTAATATCTGGCACAAATGACCCCTGATGATTTCTTGCAGCTAGTTTTTTGTACATCTTCCCTCCAACAAAAATTCTCTATTAACAAGGAAAGAGAGAAAATTAACCCATTTAAACACTCTGTTGTAAATTCCCTGCAGCACTAGGTAGGTCTCTACCTTTCAATTATTGTTGCTTCTAAGATTACAAAGAATATTTAATACACTGCAATTCTCTTGGTCTCCAAAGGCTTAAGAATGTCAAGCTCCATAACACAAGAGCTAGTTTTCTTTGCTTGTAATTTAAAACATACAGTACAAATGTTGCCACTTTATCAAGCTGCGGCACTAAACATTATTGTTACAACCTGCATAGTTTATAGTTCTCTCAATAGAGCTTTATTAAAATTGTCTTTAGAGTAGCTAAGCTGATTATACTCTGTCTCAGAAATGAACATGTAAATTTATTATATCTAGTTAACTTTTTTTTTCTAAAAGAAAATATTTGAAAGTTTCAGTGTGATCTTATTTGATTTTTATTGTGTTGTTTTATTGGAGTTTGGCTGAAGAAAACTTAAACTCCTTTTTTAAGTTCTTTAAGTTAAGATTTTTTTAAATGTTTTTTTATAATTTGCTTTAAATAGTATGCCAAAGTGCAAAATCAGATGTATGTATATGGAATGCCAATCAGCCAACCATATGAAATGCAAATTAGGCAAGCACTTTTAGGTAGGAGTGTTGCTAGGATTGTGAAAGACCTGAAACACCTGTGTACTGGAGAGTACATAAAGCAGAGGTTGCAGGATTTTGAAGTGATCATCACAGTGTGCTGAGGTCAGAAGTATGTAATGCACAGAATGCAGGGTTTAGGAGGGCATAACTACGAGTGTATATGCAAAGTGTACTGGGGTAATGGGTGCATAATGCAGAGAGTACATTGATCAGACATGCATAGCACAGAGAGAACTGGGGTCAATAGCAGGTACCACATAGAGTGCAGGGGTAATAAGAGGGTATCGCAGAGAATGCAGTGGTCAAGCGCACAACACAGAGTGTAGGGGTGAGGAGTATGTAACATACAGAGTGCAAGATACTGGAGTACATAACAAAGAATGCAGGGTCAGGAAAGCAGAAAATCGCACACTGATAATGTGGGATCACATCCAACTTTTAAAGCTGGACGAAGCAAACTGCAGCCCCTCCTAGGACCACCCCTCGCTAATGTTTTATCCAATACATGCTTGATCAGAGAGATGCACAGGTAAATTAAAAATATTAATCCTCCCAAGCCCAAATCTCCACCAGTACATAGCCACCCAGCACAGACACCCCCCCCCCCCCAGTTTAGACCCCCTTAACCAGCCTACCTTCTTAGAAAAGACGCCTCCAATAAAGACCCCTCAGAACAGACCTCCTTCTCCCAGCGCATGCCCCAAGTTCAGACTCTACTAGTAAAGATCACCCCCTCCCAGCCCTTTTCCCCACTATATATCCTCTCAGAAACTCTCCCCTCTCACTGCCTAAACCAACTTACCAGACCTCAGAGCAAAAGGATGTCAAGAGGATGTCTTCTCCATTGCTGTGCCATACGACTGGAATCATTGAGGGGCTGAGAGAGAATCCGTGTAAGGCTTGTAGCCAGTGGTTGGTTACTTTAGTTAGATGTAAATGTGCTATGTCCTGTAGGTAACAAAATGCTTTGTATCTTGTAGAATTTGGAGGTGGGTATAACCCACATGCCCACATGCATTACAGTGATTACAGGCTAGATACATTTTTTAAAGGGAATAATTCCAGGTTTCAGGTTTCTGCCTCTGCCTTTTGGTTTTTTACTTGGTTGAGGCTTACAGCAATTAAGACCTTTGTACAGAGAGCATCTCATGTAGCTCCCACTGTTCACTCCCCTGTGACTCAGTGGCATCTGCATCTGGTTCTCTCTATGCTTCAGAAAGTCTTTTGAACCCATTCTTCTCTCTACTTTCATCTACAAGGTGGTATTTCATGTGGGTGGCACCTCTGTAAGGGTTGTTCAGGCTGCCAGCCTTATCTTGCAAGGAACCCTTTATTTATTTTGACATAGGGACAAGATGGTGTTGCGGCCTAGGACTTCTTTCTTACCAAAGGTTGTACTAATTGCTGTGCCTGTTTAGGTTTACCTAAACAGGGCAGGGTCGGCCTTATGAGGAAAAAGATCTAGAGAGTTATAACTCAAAGTGAATTCATATTACACATAAAAAGCATAAATATCAATTCATCTGCAGTGCTGTGCATTCATATACAACACAAAATACACATTAAGTATGAAAAGTGTAAGTCAAATATAAAGTGAGAAACACCCCACTGAAACTGGTTCACACAGAATCTGGAGCAGCTGTGCATAGTAACCAATCAGCTTCTAATTTTCTATTGTCAAGACCTAATTGAACAGGTGGAAGTTAGAAGCTGACTGGTTACTATGCACAGATGCACCAGATTCTGTGTGTACCAGTTTTAGTAAATCTCCTTCCCCCATGTGTCCAGTGTATAAATACTAAGTTTGACAGGCCAGTCCAATATCATTGTGTTTATAAATATTTATGCAAAAAGCTCCATTTCTCAATGCTCCTGTGTGTCTACCAATCTTCAATAATGCCACACCCGTGTGCTTGTGCTGCATGCCTCTCTTACAACAGATCGTCATGAAGTGCTTTTTTTTTTTTTTTGCAGCTGGCATTTTATTCCACAAAATGTTATTGTCAAATAACAAAGAGCAATACAAAGTGTCAACTTTAGTCCAAAGCAATTAGCTGTTACATCATATAAGGTTTACAAGAAGAGAGAAAAAAAAAACCTATTAGGTCTTTAGAAGGTATCTTGCATGGTAAGGAAACATAAAAACATCAAAGGTTAGTAAACATAAAAACAGCGAACCTGATTTCCAAATACAGCCCTGACTTCGTCATTTAAGGTATAAACTACCGTTAACATATAGCGGAAAATCAATGCTTAGGGGTTATTGTCTCGAGTGATTTAGCTCGTCTGAAGGATCGGGTATACCTAGCAAGTAAAGAAGTATAAAATTAGTATGAAGTAGAGCTCTTATCAAATCCATTGCATAATTATATTTGGGATTGGGACAGGGAGGGGGGTAGGGATAAAGTGATTTTTAATCAATAGCTCTTCAGTCCCGCTGGTTCTCCTTTCTGAGGCACGTGCTCTCTCCCCTATCTCCTTTGCACATATCCCAGGGCTGGAAGTTATGCATAGAAATAAAATTGACTTGATAGTGTAATACCATAAAAACAAGTGGCTTTATTCATTAAAAAAATTTAAGGTTAACTAATACCAAACGTCAAAGTTCACTGCATCCAGACATCCCTCACTAGGCAAAAAGTGGATAGATTATCCTTACAGCATCAAACCGGCTGCTTTGTATGTAAGCATCTCACTCTGCCAGCCCATATTGACAGTTCAGGGTTACCGCTGAGCCCCGTCCCAACATGTTTCGTCATATCCAACTTTGTCAAGGAGGTGGCTAAGCTGTACGAACTCCTTGCATTTTTACATGTATGAGGGCACCTATTTAACCTTTTCATTACTTCAGTGCAAGCACATAAAATGTCTGCATTTTAACTGCTTATAGGAGACAATATAGCAGAAAAATAGCAAATATAACCATCATCAAAGTTGTACTAAAACCACTATAGCTCCTTCCTGCATGTTAGTGAGAATGTCACCAATCATACCATACATGCAAAGAGAATCATCTCTTCTCCATATTTAAGTTAATGATCATATCATATGTATAAACCCAATTTCATGCACTATATCTATCTAAAACTTAATAACCCTAAAATCCTTCTATGCTCCTCCCACCGAATGTACCATACAGAATACATATAAAATCATAAAAATAAAGATAAATAATGTGTCAACAAATAGTGAAAGTTTTTTGCCCCAAAATTTAAAAAAAACACTTGTAAACTGAAGTAAAATCAAATATGTAGGATTCTACACTTCATGTTAGCCACTGCCTGCCCCTCCCCCTGGCTGTACATTTTCTCCCATCCATTGGCTGCTGCTTGCCCTTGGGTGAGCAGCCTATGGCTGCAAGTTTTCCCCCCTACAGCTATGCCTCCTTTGTCATACCCTAATGAAATGAAAAAAAAAAAAATATTATAATGAAGCTTCCCACATTTCTGCATCCTTCTTCTAAACCCCAACACCCCACCCCACCCCACATCCTCCTGTTATGATGTATTTAGCAATTATGTGGTTCGGAAACTGACTCTGAAGCCTAGAACATAACAGTAGTTTTTTTGTTTTTCATTCAACCTAATAGAGCTGAATGAAAAAAAAAAAAAAAAAACTGACAGCTCAGAAGGAACTGGTGTACTAACTGTCCTACATTAGTACAGCAATCTCCCCTGCTTTCCTTTTTCAGGAGTAGATCGGCAGATCATTTTTGGTCATGCCCCTTCAACACACGGGCCGCTTCTGTTGAACTGACTCCAGTACACACAGGCCAAATGTCGGACGGTTTCTACTGAACCAGCTGATGCTGCCCAACACGCAGCCCGTGTGTATTGGACTTTAGTGCTTCCTGCTTCTAGCTTGGCCACTGTGGTTTAAACAAACTTATTTCAGGAATCAAAAGTTCAGAGGCACATTGCACATTGGTCATCAGAGGGGACCCTGTCACCATCAGGAAATGTGGTAAAGAGCACCTCCTCAAAGTGACATATTTTACCTCTCCCTGGGATAATGGTAGGATATCAGCCATTTTTACCTTAGTATTGGGGATCTGATTGGATTGTTCACCCAAAAGTTGTCCCTCTCTTTGATGCCCCAAATCCTGGAATCTTTTTAAAGGAATTTGAGCATAAAGACCCCATTTTACACAAATTGCCTGCAGTGGAGAACCTCGAGTTCTACAAATCTCACCCCACTTATGTGTAACTCTAGTGGCAGAACTGTTCATGTAGCGGTTGAGTGGTTGAGGAAAAGGTGGCGGAGGAGGAGGAGTAAGAGGGCAAATCTAAAATGCTTGCTACCCCCTACCTCTGCACACAGCACCCCCACTTCTATTTTAAATATTGTGGTAATAATCAGGGATGAGAGGTGGTTTGGAATATGTGGGGTTTTTCATTTTTCTCTGTGCACTCTGGTCTGATATTTTATTACAATTCATTGTGGTGCTTCAAAAAAAGAAAAAAAAAAAGCTCATAAACACATAAACATTACTAATAGTCAGGATTCAGCAGGTCCTCTGTGAACTAAACCCAGGCAGGTTTTTTTTATCTTTATCTGTCATCAGCGTGTTCTTTTCTACCTCCAGAAAAGAGGAGGGAAATGGGGCAAGGCCAAAGACTGTAAAGTGTAGGCTGGAACCTCAGCCTTGGCCAACACCCACCCTACTGCAGCAAATATCACTGTACAGGCTTTGTTTTCCAGTTACTGGGGAAGAAATGTAATTTATTAATGTATAATGTGTAATGTATAAAGTAGTTTTGCCAAGCTCCTGGCACTAAAGCAGTTGAGCTTCATCTCATTCAATAAGCTCTGGGGGAAATTCCCTTGCACGTTGCAACTTTCTTTGCAAAGTGAATAATATATTTGCTTTTAGTAAATCAACCAGTACAGACAGGGGTTTTACTACAAGAATTTAGAGACCACAGGTGATACAGTGGTGTAAATTTGACAGAAGCAGAATAATTTTAATAAGCAATGCTAGGCCCAAATTACCTAGAGACAAAAGAGCACAGGCTGAGATTTTCGACAAAAATGACTGTACTGCTGAGGAATTTGAGTGATATAATGGGACTGATTTACTAAAGACATTTAATTAAAGTAGTTAAAAAAAAGAGATCCTGTTCCTTTAACCACTTCAATACAGTGCACTTTCACCCCCTTCCTGCCCAGGCTAATTTTCAGCTTTCAGCGCTGTCACACTTTGAATGACAATTGCGCAGTCATGCTACACTGTACCCCATATGACATTTTTATAATTTTTTTTTTCACACAAATAGAGCTTTCTTTTGGTGGTATTTAATCACCGCTGGGTTTTTTATTTCTTACAAAAAAAATGCTGAGGTGGCACTTATGGGCACTGATGAGGTGGCACTTATGGGCATTGATGAGGTGGCACTGATGAGGAGGTACTTATATGCCGCACTGATGGGCACTGATAGGTGGCACTAATGAGCACTGATGGGCACTGAGAGGCGACACTGATGGGCGGCACTGATGGGCACTGACGAGTGGCACTGATGGACACTGATGGGCAGACACTGATGGGCACTGACTGGCAGCTCTATGGGCACTGATTGTCGGCACTGTGGGCACTGATGTTGGGTACTGCGGGTACTGATAGGCATTGGTTGGGGGGACTTATGGCATGTTTTTTTTAGTTTTCGTCAGTGCCCTGATTACCTGTCCTAGGCTTCCCTTTGAGGAGGAGCCGCTGATCGGCTCTCCTCACCACACACTCTGACAGTGTGAGGCGAGGAGAGCTGAAAAATGGCACTTCCTCATTTACATGTGACCAGATGTGATTGGACACAGCCGATCACATGGGTAAAGAGCCATGTCAATGGCTCTTTACCAAGATTGGGTCGAGCCGTGTCTTAGCAACATGGCGTGGCCACGATCGCCGCACTGCACACCACCGCTGGCGCGCGAGAGAGGCCGTTCTGGTGTGAAGTCATATGACGGCGTCCCAGAACTAGAGCCGCACCGCTCCACCATCATTTGACAGTGGGCGGCCGGGCGGGAAGTAGTTAAAGCACGTTAAACCGCATAGTGCTTGTGCGGTGTCATTTTTCTTTTCTAAGCTGTAATAAAACCTGGTTGCTGTTTCCTGATTACCGTGGTCAGGTTAGGTGCCTCCGTCATCCCGCTGCTCTCCTCTCTCCCCTCCTTCTCTCCATGTCAGATCCAGTGTGTGACCCGCCCTTCCCCTTCTATCACTGTTATGAGTGGCAGTAAAGTAAATGCTCACAATTACTGCCAGCCCCTCTGTTAGGACAAAATGTACTATGCATTGTGCTTTTTAAAATTCTTCTTGTAAATGCCTTATTTTTAGCTTGCCGATCTGAGGTCACATGACTGCCGGGCAGATGCCGGAGAGGGAATTTGGCTTTTCCCTCTGTAGTGCATAGATCGGAGAAGGAGAGTGACGGGGGGGTCAAGTGACCACAGATCGGCAATGTGAAATAAGGTATTTAGAAAAATAATTTTTAAAAAAGCACATGCAATGTGTAGTACATTTTGTCTTGGCAGAGGCACTGGCAGTAATTGTGAGCAATGCCTTTATAACCATTTTAATTAATTTGGCTTGCCCGTGATTGGGTATTCTTTTACGAAGTGAAATTTCACCACATTCACTAAGCTCTGGGGAAAATTCCTTTACAAAGCGCAACCTCCTTTGTAAAGCAAACAACCTATTTTTCTTTAGTAATCAACATATGAAGTGGTTTAGGTGTTCTTGCACTTTTTTATTCTTTCAAACAATACTTCAAACAATAGGCAGCCCTATGAAGAGATGTCCAATAACAAGTGAATAATCAAGCGAAGTGAATACTTTGAAAACGCCCAACCTAAGAAAGACCCTAATAGGCCTTTTATTAAACAACTCCACAAAATAAATACAACCCACAAAATACCACCCCTGAAATCAAAGCCTGCTCTTTTTAGAGGGCAGCCCCCAAAATAAATTGAAGCATCAGAATACTTCCTCTGAAATTAAGCTTATTTTTTAACTAAAAGGAAACCATGGAGCAAAAAAAATGTTGGCAAGTTAGGGACAGCAGGTAAGAATAAACTCTGACTTCTAATCAACCACAAAATAAAATAGACAAATAAACCCCAAACAATAAGAACAGTTAAAACAGTTGCAAAGGGTTTGTTTACCCAAAGAGCTAGCAATTAAAACTCAAGAATGGTTTCCTGCCTGACTCCATTATCTGCCTATGCAGTTTAGCAGCTTTTCCTATGCTTTACCTACAATAGCTTCACTGACACCATGGCTGCTCTGTGCCCCTTTCCCTATTCAGATGATTTGTCCAAACAAAAGCCCCCTTTTTGGCTGCTATATGTTTACTGGTCTTAGTCCAAAGTGCAATATGGTTTTAAAAATAATCTGCACATAAATTTGCTGGGACCTTGCAATTTGAACCCAGGGGATTCACCTCAAACCCATGGTAGAAGGTAACCCATGTGGTGGCTGCATTAGTTTCCTTTTTTTATTTATTTTTCTTTATTGTCACCTGGTGATGCAGCCAGTATTCCTATCTTATAGTGGCTACACTCACTAAAGGAGGAATGGAGCCACCCTTGGACAGCAACATGCAAAACTGTGGAGTAGGTAGTGTTAGATGCACTAAACTGTACAGTGGGTAGAGTTAGATGCACTAGCAAATTTATATGAATGTGACTAACAAGTTAAAGCTGAACTCCAGCTAACATCTTTTAGCAGTTACTGCAACAGTATTTTTCCTTTTAGGATAACAGTTTTAAATACTTAAATAAAAGTCGACCATTGTTAGCAGCACATCCTAGATAAGGAAATCTATAGTCACAGCATACACTAATTTTAAAACATCAGCACTGTAATAACGATACAAGCAAACGTTTTTTTTTACAAATCTAATACAAGCTTATTTTAAAAATGTTGTTTCTTGTTATGAGCGATGAGTCTCTTGTTATGAGACGAGCGTCTAAATGCTAGCATGGCCAAATTGCTAGCACTTCAACTGCTGCCCCTTTCATGAATTTGCAGAATGTGCTGTACCACAGTGGCAGGTTCCAAAAATAAATGTATTTGTCACGTAAAGCCATTCCAGCTCTGTACCATCATGAAGAGGGCAGTGTTTTGGCCTTGTTGGATAGAACGGTCAACAGCAAGGTTCACATTACTGCTGACTCGTGATCCAGCAGACAAGGTCAAGGACGTTAGATTTCCGTAACTCTGCTGGCAGCTTCCAAAAAGCTAGTGGTGGCTGATAAAGGATGCATGCACTGTCCTGTCACCATTTGGGGAGGCCACAAGGATGGTGAGCCATGACAATGCATGCATCAGTGACACTATTCCTCTAGTCTTCCTGATGAAGCACACGTGAAATCATGGACAGGGCAATTGAGGCAGAACAGTGGGAGGAAGAGGAGGACTTCCTTTCCTCAGAAAGCCCCCTTTATGCAGATACCATTCTTGTGGGGCCGTAAAACACACAGGAGGAAGAGGAGGTGGGGGAGCATTGTGGCAGCATGGATGTAGAGGATAACACACAGCAGTCTTCAAGGGATGGTTTTTATTCCCCAGAAACCCCATGAGTTGTACGTGGCTCAGGAGAGGTAGTTCCTGACAATGCCATCCTTGGTGACCCACAGGACTCAGAATCTCATGCCTCCTCAAACTTACGCTGCATGGGCTCCCTGATTCTGCAAAGCCTGCAAAAGGACCTGAGAATTTGTGGTATCTAGGAGAGGGATCATTACTGGTTGGCAACCCTTTCTGATCTATGTTACAAGGGTAAAGTTGCAGAGCTCATTCTGCATTCACAGAGGGAGCAGAAGATGAAACATCTTGAGGATGCCTTGAAGAAAAATTTGTGTAGCACATTTCCTGGACAACGTTCTTCTGAGGCTTCATTCGGTCAAAAGAAGAGAAGGCAAACGGCTGACCAATGCCTTTAAACAATTCTTTAGTCCTCAGGGCCCAGGGCAGTTAGGTTTAAGCAACCACTGACAGCATCTGCATCATATGGTGCAGAATTATCTACAGGCAAGAGCAGACTTGGAGACCTTTCCAACTGAGCATCCACTGGGTTACTGGGTCTTGAGGATGGACCACTGGCCAGAACTTGCTCAATATGCAATATAGCTACTGGCCTGTCCTGCTTCCGGTGTGATTTCTGAACGGACATTCAGTGCTGCTGGAGGTTTTCTGATGGATAAAAGAGTGTGTCTGTCCACAGACTCCATTGACTGGCTGACATTTATGAATCAGTCCTGGGTCAACAGCAGTATTCAAGTATTGAATTTGCTAGGGGTCGGGGATCCATTAAAGGCTGCCTATGCTGCCTATCCTATTCTTCTTGTCTTTTGGTTTAGGGCACAACCAACACCCAAGGCCCAATTTTTCTGCACCTGTTTGACAGGTGTATGTAATTTTAATATGTTTTCCTAATTTTTAACAGCAAGGCCTAATACTGCTCCCAGCTGGAGTAACTGTGAGCGGTTACAATGTTAAGGTACCACCAACACCCAAGGCCCAATTGTTCTGCACCTGTTTAACTTTCTGGGCACTTTCGCCTGCCAACAGCACAATCAGTAGGTTGGTAAGGCTTCCCTGCTGAGTGCTGAAGTTAAAAAAATAATTGTAAAAAGAAAATGTAAACTAAAAAAAATTGGGGTAAAAAGAGCTTGGGGGGACCCTTTGGGTCTTGTATGGCTTTTAAGGGGAACCCCGTGACAGAATTAAGAAAAGAAATGCCCCCCCCCAGAATTAATACCAGGCCCTTTGGGTTTGGTATAAATTTTAAGGGAAATTCCACACCAAAATTTTAAAAATAAAATGGCGTGGGGGTCCTACCCAAAAAAAACCATACCGCACCCTTATCCGAGCATGCAGGCCAGGAAAGGGCGGTGGCGAGCAAGCAGCCCCCCCCCGAACCATACCAGGCTGCTTTCCCTCAACATGGGAAGGGTGCATTGGGGAGCCCCCAAAGCACCTTGTCCCCATGTTGATAGGGACAAGGATCTCTTCCTGGCAACCGTGGGCTGTGGTTCTGGGGGTCTTCAGGTGGGGGGCTTATAGTGAAACTGAAAGCCCCCAAATCCCGAAATGTGAACATCCTACTCCTACCCATTCACCAAAAATGTGTACAAAAAAAATAAACACACGAGACAGTTTTTGATAACTCCTTTATTTAAAAATAAAAAAATAGTATTTTTTTATTTTGTCGGGCCCTCTTTTTAAAAGGGGCTTCCATATTCCGATAAGCCCCCCACCCGCAGACCCCGACAACCACAGCCCAGGGTTGTCAGGAAGAGGTCCTTGTCCCCATCAAAAGGCAGGCAGAGTCCCCCCTGCCCCAGAGCATCCCCCATGTTGAGGGAATGTGGCCTGGTATGGTTCAGGAGGGGGGTACTTGATCCTCGCATCCCCATTACTTACCTGCCAGGCTGCGTACACAGATAAGGGTCTGGTATGGATTTTGGGGGGACCCCACGCTGTTTTTTTTTAATTTTTGGGGAGGGGCTCTCTTTAAATCCATACCAGACTCAAAAGGCCTGGTATGAACTGGAGGGGGGACCCTACGCCATTTTTTTTTTGTATCTGTATTGCCGGGAGCAAGTTTAAATTTAATTTTTTCCTTTAGAAAAGTATTGCTGCAGCAGGCTCTATACATCGTACATATGTGCCACTTTATAGGCAGACTAAGAGGACCCCCCCCCCCTCCCCAGGCACTATATTTAAAGGAACTTTTTATTTTTATTGTTTTATTTTAAGCATCATTAAAATCACTGCTCCTTTAAAACTGATCATTTGAAATAAAAAAAATTTGTATTGATACATGTTCCCCAGGGCAGTACCCGAGTCCCTATACACTTTTTTGGCAATAACTTGCATATAAGCCTTTAAAATGAGGACTTTTGATTTTTCATGTTCGTGTCCCGTAGACTTGAATAGAGTTTGCATGTTTGCTAGAACTTTTTCCCTGTTCGAGATGTTCTGGTGCAAGCTGAACAGGGGGGTGTGTTCAGCCCATTCCTACTTGCAAGCAGGGATTCCTGTATGTATAAATATACCACCTGAAACCCCTCCTCTTATTGCCTCTGTAGTTCTGAAAGTAGGCTCTGTGAAATGTATGACACAGCAGTGCCTACTCACAGGGCATAGTGAATACATGTCACAGAATACCGAATTCAAGAAAGTAAATGTGTGGGAATCTTCATAAGGTATGTCTGTCTACAAACTTCAAAATAATAAGACTCGACTAGAAATAATTGAAATAGAATGTAGAAATACTGTAAATATATGATTTTAGATTTTTACCATAGATACACTTTAACCGTTTTGCTGCTAGAGACAGCCAGAACGATCAGTGATCTGATTGCTATTTCTGTTGCAATTTTGTGAGAATAAATTTTTATTATGGACCTCATAGCACTGGAAGTGTTTGCTAGCTTGATGTTTTAAATTTTGCTTCCAGGTTAGTCACAGGAAGGGGAGATCAGCCAATAGATCAGCGCCGATGGGTGTGGGGAGCCAGGAAAACATGACAGAGGCATGCGTGGGAAGTAAGCATCAGATACCAGGGTGTGTGAAAGCAATCCAGTGTCTCCACAGCCACCAAATAACTTCCATCTGACACCCGACATTCAGCTTGTCAGATTTACACACACTCTCATGGCTGCAGTCCATTGGAGTATGTGTAAAACCTGCTGACGCTATTGACATACTACATGCATTGTGGTAGTAACAGGGTTAAATGGTTTGTCTCAACCCTCTAACTGCCATTTTTGCTGGACAGCTTGGCCTATTAAAGGAAATAAAAACAATAAAAAAAATAACAGACCTTATGGACAGATAGTAAAGTAAAATGAAGCTATTAAAAAGAAAAGTAATGCACCCCCCAGAAGTAAGGATTGGTAACTGCAAAATGTAAAATGTTTGCTTTTGAGTTTTGGTGTGGTTCACAGTTAAACTATGAACAATGACTGACTTAGAACTATGAGCCATGCAGTTAAAGCAGTAATAAACCCAAATTCAAAAATGTAGTAAATTGCAGCTTACTAATCATTACATGTGGCTGCTGCATTTGTTGTCTATTTTTATGTTTTTTCCCCTTTTTCTGTATTAGAGTGTTTTTTTTAGTTTTTTTTCCCTTTATTGCCACCTGGTGATCCAGCCAGTAACACATTCCTATCTTAGATTGGCTCCACTGTATAAAGGAGGAATGGAGCAACCCTTGGACAGCAACATGCAAAACTGTGGAGTAGGTAGTGTTATATTCAATAAACCGTATAATGTGTAGTGTTAGATGCACTAGCAAATTTATATGAATGTGACTAACAAGTTATAGCCAAACAGCTAGCATCTTTTAGTAGTACCCCAATAGTTTGCTAAATCTGAACATCTATGGAAACTATTCCCTACGCAAAATGTGCAAGTCCACAGACACCATATTTCAATGAAATAGAACTTTATGTTAGTTTCCATCGCTATGACATTTTGAGAGTATGATTTAGTGGTGTCCCAAATTTGAGTAATATTTAGGTACCATCCTTGGAAATAAAGTTTTGATACAGTGGTAGAGAGACAGTAATGAGTAGGTTGTAGAGAAAAGAGATCAAACCATTGGAATAGGAATCATCACAGCATTTTTGCTCTTAGAGGTTCAGGGTAACCCCATCTGAGGGAGACAGGATTATTAAAGCAATATAGTGTTTTATTGGTAAATATCTAAACAGTTCCATATTGGGGAACTTATAGGATGCCTGCATGACATGAAATGGTTCTGCACCATCAATTGTTGGAAGACAGTGAACCTCAGAACTTATTCAGTACCTAAATGCTATGGGAACTTAAAAATCAGTCAGGAATAACTGTTTTCTGAGAAAAGACATAAGGGGAAAAGGGGTGATAAGAGTCCCCCCACATATTTAGGTTTATTCCACTGTTTCAGCTACGGCAAATTATCTGTAACTAAGGCATCCCAGTCAACTGTTTTAAGCGATATTCATAAGAGTGTATTCAGGAAAAAGCATAATACTTGGTTAGGAAGGCTAATTGGGCAGCTTTATAGTATTTTCGTAAGTGGGGGACTCCCAATCCACACTTAAGCTTGGATTGGAATAGAGTATGTGTAGAAAGTCTTGGTTTGTGATGTTTCCAAATGAAGTTTAGACTTTTTCACTGTAGAATACGAAGAACATAAAAAGGGATTGAAAAAAGCAAAAGCCAAAAAAGATCTAGTAAATTTGGTGGCTGAGTCATTTTAATTGCTGCAGTGCTGCCTAACCAAGAGAGAGGGTAGCTATTTCTTGAGGTTACAAAAAAAGAGATGGCTTAATATAATCATAAAGTCTATGGTAGAAATTAGTGAGACAAATACCTCAATAAGGGAGGTTTGTAGTTTCTATAGCAGTTTTCTAAACGCTAGGGTAATGAATCTTGAAGGGCACATACCAAGCTCTGTGGCATGTTAAGCACTTTAGATTTGGTGTGGTTGACTTGATAGCATGGTATTTTGTGAAATTAATTCAAAAGGACAGCTAAATTGGGTAGGTAAACAGAATAATTTGAGAGAATTAGTACAATATCACCTGCAAATAATACAATAAGTTCAACTGAACTTGCACAAATAAATAAAGAGAGTATATGAACTTCACAGATAAATAAATGCATGAAATAAATGCATAAAATCAAATAGAATAAAATTCAAATTAATATAAGTCCATCAAAAGTCCATAAAACTTGAAATGCATGGAGTAGGAGGAAAAACCTTCATCCAAAAAAGGGTATTGAAAAGTGCGGATTTACAGGGAACACCCTTGCTTGCCACCACCAATGTGCCAGAAATAGATGCCTCCCCACTTTCGTGGAACAGGCTCATACAGCATATCAATAATAGTAGTAGTAGATCCTCCGCTCCAGATCCCCTAATGCACTAACGACAGCTCCCCTCATATAGTGGATGGATGGAAAGATAGAATAAAAAGCCTCCAATAGCGTGATAACGTTTCAAATAAAGAAATGTATTCATAAAATTACAAATATCACACTCACATTTTAGCAGATCTTTTTGCACATGTAAAATACTCCGCGAATAGGGCTAACGATTCACCAGGAACGGTCTGTAAGTTTCACACCGAACAGACCAATTGCTCAGGGCTCCTTTCCCTTGTTGCTAACATGTGTTCCCAATGTGGATGCCGTAAAGCCACGCCCGACGCATTTCGTCACTTCGGACTTCATCAACGTTAACGAAGTCGGAAGTGACGAAACGCATCGGGGCGTGGCTATATGGCGTCCACATTGTGTATTGGCAACAAGGGAAAGCAGCCCTGAGCAATTGGTCTGTTTGGTGTGGAACTAACAGACCGTTCCCGGTGAATCCTTAGCCCTATTCGTGGAGTATTTTACATGTGCAAAAAGATCTGCTAAAATGTGAGTGTGATATTTGTAATTTTATGAATACATTTCTTTATTTGAAATGTTATCACGCTATTGGAGGCCTTTTATTCTATCTTTCCATCCATCCACTATATGAGGGGAGCTGTCGGTAGTGCATTAGGGGATCTGGAGCGGAGGATCTACTACTACTATTATTGATATGCTGTATGAGCCTGTTCCATGAAAGTGGGGAGGCTTCTATTTCTGGTGAGTCGGAAATTCAGCTATATTACTCCCGGCACATTGGTGGTGGAAAGCAAGGGTGTTCCCTGTAAATCCGCACTTTTCAATATCCTTTTTTGGATGAAAGTTTTTCCTCCTACTCCATGCATTTCACGTTTTATGGACTTTTGATGTACTTATATTAATTTGAATTTTATTCTATTTGATTTCATGCATTTATTTCATGCATTTATTTATCTTTGAAGTCCATATACTTTCTTTATTTATTTGTGCAAGTTCAGTTGAACTTATTGTATCATTGGAAAGGGGTTACCACCATCCCTGCGCTGTTGAAATATAAAAGACTACGTGTTTCTTGATTAATTTCATTTTTTATATTATTCTATTGATTAAGTAGCAGCATTTGAGACATTTATTGTGTATTTTGACCTTTCAGCGCAGAGGATCACTTTACAGATTTTAGTGGTATTTTTACATCACCTCCAAATAAGTTAAGCTTGTGATGATGGCCAGTGGCAGTAGATATAATATCGTAATGTAATATCTGGGTGCTCCCTGATAAGCTGGGTCTACAATTCAATTGCAAGGACAAAGAGTAAGTGGAAAGAAGGCAGCGCTGCCTAATACCCCTAAATCAGGGAATGTGGAAGATTTAAAACCAGCGTATTAAAAAATAGGACCAGTAAAGGGAATCAAAAGATGGTGGATGATCAAACTAGAAACAAAGCTCTGCTTGGCTTACTAATCACAAATAACCCAGAGCTGATAGTGGACGTGGAAGTTGGAGTACAACGACAGGAGCAAGTAATCAGTGGGTTCTGTTAAAGTCTACCATCCTGGAGGCAACTAGATTATATGTCAGGTTAGTTAGTAAGAAAAAAACAGAAGAAAAAAACAATATGGTTCAATAAAGGGGTAAGTAGGACAGTAAATTTAAAAAAAAAAAAAACAGCATATAAGATTCAAGAAAAAAGGAGGTGTAGCTGACAGAGAAGAGTATAAAAATAGATAAAAGGAGGCCAAAGACATTATCAGTGCTGCCAAAGCACAGAAAGAGGAGGAAATAGCTAAATCTATAAGGAAAGGAGATAAAAACTTTTTTTGGGTAATTTAGTGATAGAATAAAAAAATACAGTGAGATGACTAAAATGAAAACTGGGCACAACACTTGAGAGAGATCGGGATAAAAAATTATCTGTTCAGTTTTCTTATAAATAAATTGCACTAACAATACCAAGTTGGGAATCATATTGGTTATAGAAATGACAATTAATTTTTAGCATTTCTGGAGAAAGAGGTAGCAGAAGAACTGGCTCGGGTAAAGCTTAATAAAGCAATAAGAGAACTTTGAGGTATAGTTGTTTGACCATTAATGGATCTTTTCAATCAGCTCTAACAGGAGAAGTTCCCCATGAGTGGCAGACAGCTAATACTGTACCTATCCACAATAGGGGCAGCAAGGAAGAAGCTGGCAATTACAGGCCAATGATTTTAACCACTTCTGGACCGGAAGGATTTACCCCCTTAAAGCGGTTGTAAACCTAAAAAAAAAAAAAAAAAAAAAAAAAAAAACCCTGCAAGACAAAGGCATAATGAGCTACTATGCGCACCCACCCCCACCGCTAGCTGTCCCGTGAAGTGACGTTGTTTAACTGGACAGAGCCAACCTGCCGCAGTAAAACTACGGCGACTTTTCGGCAAGCGGTTAACATCAGTTATAGTCAAGTTAATGAAAATCACTCCTGAGAAGAAGGATAATTTGCCACTTAAAAATGCACAACTTGCTGGACTCGAAAGTAGCATGGCTTTACTGAGGGCAGATCATGTGAGACTAATCTGATTGAATTCTTTGACTATATTACCAATGTTTTGAACCAGGGTGGTGCTCTGGGCATAGCATATCCTAATTTCAGCAAGGCATTTGATACAGTTAAAAATAATGACCACAAGGCTCTGTACTAGTTCCTGTTATATTTAATCTATATGTGAGTGATATAATTAAAGGTTTGTTAGGCAAGGTATGTATTTTTGCTGATGATACAAAGGTGTGTAATAGGGTTGATATCCCTGGAGGTGTCTGTAACATGGAACATGATTTGACATTGCTAGAGGATTGATCAAAGCAGTGGGGCCTGCAGTTCAATGTTTCTAATTCTAAATGTTAAACAATGCACTGTAACATTGGGGTTACAGTATTGGCCAGCATTACAGAAGAAAATATTTGGGGTACAAAAAACTATTAGAATTCTAGAATGCATCACTAGAGGGATCACCAGCGGGAGGAAGGAGGTTCTGATTCCCCTATATATATCTTTAGTGAGACTACATTTAAAAAACTATGTCCAGTTCTGGAGAGCTCAGCTACAAAAAGATTTTGATAAGATAGAACGAGTCCAGAGACAGGTAACAACAATGGTGAAAGATATGGGGGATCTGGGAGATAAAACATACCGAGAGAGACTTCGGGAACTTAATACATTGCCTTGCGAAAGTATTCGGCCCCCTTGAACTTTGCGACCTTTTGCCACATTTCAGGCTTCAAACATAAAGATATAAAACTGTCATTTTTTGTGAAGAATCAACAACAAGTGGGACACAATCATGAAGTGGAACGAAATTTATTGGATATTTCTAACTTTTTTAACAAATAAAAAACTGAAAAATTGGGCGTGCAAAATTATTCAGCCCCCTTAAGTTAGTACTTTGTAGCGCCACCTTTTGCTGCGATTACAGCTGTAAGTCACTTGGGGTATGTCTCTATCAGTTTTGCACATCGAGTGACTTAAATTTTTGCCCATTCCTCCTTGCAAAACAGCTTGAGCTCAGTGAGGTTGGATGGAGAGCGATTGTGAACAGCAGTTTTCAGTTCTTTTCACAGATTCTCAATTGGATTCAGGTCTGGACTTTGACTTGGCCATTCTAACACCTGGATATGTTTATTTGTGAACCATTCCATTGTAGATTTTGCTTTATGTTTTGGATCATTGTCTTGTTGGAAGACAAATCTCCGTCCCAGTCTCAGGTCTTTTGCAGACTCCATTAGGTTTTCTTCCAGAATGGTCTTGTATTTGGCTCCATCCATCTTCTCATCAATTTTAACCATCTTCCCTGCTGAAGAAAAGCAGGCCCAAACCATGATGCTGCCACCACCATGTTTGACAGTGGGGATGGTATGTTTAGGGTGATGAGCTGTGTTGCTTTTACGCCAAACATAGCGTTTTGCATTGTTGCCAAAAAGTTCGATTTTGGTTTCATCTGACCAGAGCACCTTCTTCCACATGTTTGGTGTGTCTCCCAGGTGGCTTGTGGCAAACTTTAAACGACACATTTTATGGATATCTTTAAGAAATGGCTTTCTTCTTGCCACTCTTCCATAAAGGCCAAATTTGTGCAGTATATGACTGATTGTTGTCCTATGGACAGATTGTTGTCCTATGTCTATATGACTGATTGTTGTCCTATGTCTCCCACCTCAGCTGTAGATCTCTGCAGTTCATCCAGAGTGATCATGGGCCTCTTGGCTGCATCTCTGATCAGTCTTCTCCTTGTATGAGCTGAAAGTTTAGAGGGACGGCCAGGTCTTTGTAGATTTGCAGTGGTCTGATACTCCTTCCATTTCAATATTATCGCTTGCACAGTGCTCCTTGGGATGTTTAAAACTTGAGAAATGTTTTTGTATCCAAATTCGGCTTTAAACTTATCCACAACAGTATCTCGGTTCTGCCTGGTGTGTTCCTTTTCCTTCATGATGCTTTCTGCTCTTTAAACGGACCTCTGAGACTATCACAGTGCAGGTGCATTTATACGGAGACTTGATTACACACAGGTGGATTCTTTTTATCATCATTAGTCATTTAGGTCAACATTGGATCATTCAGAGATCCTCACTGAACTTCTGGAGAGAGTTTTCTGCACTGAAAGTAAAGGGGCTGAATAATTTTGCACGCCCAATTTTTCAGTTTTTTATTTGTTAACAAAGTTTGAAATATCCAATAAATTTCGTTCCACTTCATGATTGTGTCCCACTTGTTGTTGATTCTTCACAAACAATTACAGTTTTATATCTTTATGTTTGAAGCCTGAAATGTGGCAAAAGGTCACAAAGTTCAAGGGGGCCGAATACTTTCGCAAGGCACTGTATGTGCAGTCTGGTCGAAAGAAGGGAAAAGGGAAACATGATAGAAACCTTTAACCACTTCAATACCGGGCACTTTTCCCCCCTTTCCGCCCATGCCAATTTTTAGCTTTTAGCGCTGTTGCAATTTGAATGACAATTGCGCGGTCATGCAACACTGTACCTAAACCAAATTTATGTAATTTTTTTCCCACAAATAGAGATTTCTTTTGGTGGTATTTGATCACTGCAAGGTTTTTTCTTTTTTGCTAAATAAAGCTTTTGTGGGTGTGGCCATGTGGGTGTGGCGAAACCGGTCAAGCAGCAGGTCAAGCGTCTGACGTCACTTTCATTTCCGGTGGTTGGAGAGTCACAGCGTCCACCATAGCAGGAAACAGCCTTATTTGTATGGAGAAATTGTGAGTGTAATGATGATTTGTTACTTGAATAAATAGTTGTTTTAATCGTATTACACTATGGAAGTTTATTTTATTCATATGGCGGATGGTAAATGGTGGTGAGGAGGAAAGAAACCTGGAAATAACATCATAAGGACAGTCTGGAGTGACCTCCATCTCTGAAAGGAGGTGCGTGCCTTGGTGGAGACCTATAAGGCTTATCTCTTACCGTTTTCTGGTAAGCAGAGAGGAAAGAGGGGAGCACAGCTCACAGCACTGCAGCACAGTGTGAACTCACGTTTGCTATCCAGTGTGCCCAGTGGACACTGATCCCTTCCTTGATTTATATTTGGACAGTTTGATGAAAGGACTCTTAAATATTAGGAGGAGAAGCTCAGTTACAACTGTTTTGCACAAGCACCTATCACTTTATTGTCACTGCATGTAATACTGTCACTAGATTTATTTATTTATGCTAACGGTATTATTTATTAATTTATTAAGTAATTGTTTATTTAGTATATTAACAATATTAATTTAATTATTGTATTTAAATGGTATAGTGGAGTATAATTTATTATTGCACAATTTTTAGAGCAGCGCTGACACATTTGCACATAGACATATACACACACACACAGGTTAAACTAGATTGGCTGGAGTCTTCTTTCAACCTTACCAACTATAAAACTATGAAAATAAGTGACAAATAAGTGACACTAGCATAAATAGCACCTTAGTTTTTTGCAATGCTTCAACTATGCTAATTATTATGTAAAACCTACTTTAAAGAGACCATACCGCTAGACCATTCAACAAAGATCTGTGTACTTTAGAATATATATTTACTCAACCTGTAGGCAGTGCTAGTGCTTGACAATTGGCCCAGAGATGTCACATGGCAATAGGTAGACAGTCCCCAGTGTTCCGTGAGAATTACCTACCCGTGAGAAAAACCTACCCCTCGTCACTTCCGGTTCACGGCACTGTATGGAATGCAGCGCTTACATTAAAACAGCGGGGCTGCAATACGAATCATCTCCGCTCGTGTGCCTGTCACTTCCCTGATCTCGGCAACTAAATATAAAAGCGGCGGCGGGTGTATGTAAACATAAATCACGGAGACGCCAGCCGCTTTTATATTTACTTGCCGAGATCAGGAAAGTGACAGGCACACGAGCGGAGATGATTCGTATTGCAGCCCCGCTGTTTTATTTAACCGCCGCGTGGGTAGGTTTTTTCAACGGTACACTGTGCTATTTCCATACTAGTGCGCATGCGCACTAGTCTGCTCCTCTGTTGTCCCTTTAGGTATCCGGCCCTGTGAGCATGCGCACTGCTGCGCTGCTCAGCTGTTCCTGGCCGGAAGTGACGGGGGGTAGGTAATTCTCACGGGGTAGGTAATTCTCACGGAACACCCAGTCCTGTGTTAGCTCTGTCTAGTGTGAATTGAAGCTTATACAGGTCTTTTATTCATTGTTCCCAGCAACTGAATAGAGCAGCAGGGGAGTAAAGGACAAATGAGAAGATGCTGCTGGGGAGGGGACAATAAAGCATATGTTTGGTTAAGTTTTAGTTTTTTATATCAACACAAGTAAAGGTTTTTAATACAAGGAGTCCCTTGTGTGGCTGGATGAATTCTGAAGTCCTTTGCCCCCCCCACCCATACCCTGGCAGCCATTATGTTCTGCTGCTGTGGGTTTAATAGAGCCACTGGACCTGTCAAAGGCTGTCTATGCCTGTCCTTTCCGGAAAGGGTGAGCATAGTCACCACCTTAGACACGTGCCTATGACAGGTCCAGCTGATCGCATTAACTCCTGCAGCACCATAATATTACAGTTGTTGGGGGTACTGGCAGTGGGGGGGGGGGTTTAGATGTTAACTAAGATACCAGTCACCAGCACAAGATACACTTCACATTGAATGTAAGTACTGTCCCTGATGATGATTTTTTGTTGTTAAATTGTAACTAAACTTAAGGCTAGTACACACTATAAGAAAATTGGGCGAAGAATTTTCGTACGATTTTCATATAGTGTGTACACAACTTTCCTTAGCCGATTCTGAATTTTCTAATGAAAATTCTCAAAGAGACAAACTCCGAAATTTTTCTCGTACAGAAAAAAAAAATAACAATTTTCGTTTAATGTGTACTGTTTTCGTACAATTTTTATACAAGAAAAATCAGAAAAGAAAGACTGCACATGATCAGAAACAATAAACAACAAAAAAAAGCCTTTGTGGTATGAATTTTCGTTCATCGATTATCACTTGCTGTGAAACAACGAGGAAAATCTTGTGATCGTTTGCCCGTTTTTTTTTATAGTGTGTACCCCACTTTAAGCTGTTGCGTTGCTTTGCTTGGAGAAGGTACAGGTGTGTATTAAGGTTTCTGTATGTTTTCTTATGACTCAGATCACACATCAGCTAATAACACCAATATAATAGGTTGTTTTATAAAATATTGTTGTCATGAAATAAAAACTATGAATGTTCCCTGTATGGAGTACAAAGTGGAGCATGCAAAGATTTGTATCCTGCATTTGCCACTTATATTATAAGTAAAAAATATTATACATAAATATGGAAACCACTGCATCACGTATCTCCTTACTGTACATCTGAAGTCATCATATATTATTTATTTGTGGAATCATGTGTAATTTCATAGAATTTTCAAAGCAGAAGGGACAGAAAATTCTTCCCCAAATCATTAAAATGTTTTTTAGATCCCATTTGTTCGAGACAAACCTTGATTAGTTGTTTGGATTTAAATCCCTCCTACGCTTTTAGATTCTTTAACAACACAGCTATTGAAACATATTGCTGCTTTCTTTCTGAAGGTGAAAGGTCAGCGTTATTGACATAATCCTTTGGACACTTCAAAAGATGAAGATTAGTGGCGATGCTTAGAAGTAATACCCCTGAGATGGTTATTTCATTTGTCAAAAAGTTGATATTATTGATGGGAGAGGAAGAGAAGTGTCATTTATCTAACACAAGGCACACTCAAACTAAAAAAGGCACTACCACCATGCTTTACCTTTAAAAACAAGCCTTTAAAGAAAAGAATAAATGCTTAGGATATTTGTAATAATATATGCTATATTGTATGTGTAGAACCCTCCACAGTCTCTAAAATACAGAATGAATTGTAGGAATTACATATGTTAGTTTTCTTTACAAAATTGAAGATTCCACAAAATGTAGCAAATAACAGTGTCCAAAATTGCTAACATTAGCATAAAATAGGAAACAACATTAATAGACTCCTTATACAAGTTTTTGTGTGTGTATGTGTATATATATATATATATATATATACAGTATCTCACAAAAGTGAGTACACCCCTCACATGTTTGTGAATATTGTATTACATTTTTTCATGTGACAACACTGAAGAAATGACACTTTGCTACAATGTAAAGTAGTGAGTGTACAGCTTGTATAACAGGGGAGCAGGTGTGGTAAATTTGGTGTTATCGCTCTCACTCTCTCTCATACTGGTCACTGGAAGTTCAACATAGCACCTCATGGCAAAGAACTCTCTGAGGATCTGAAAAAAAACAATTGTAGCTCTACATAAAGATGGCCTAGGCTATAGCAGTTGCTGTGCTGTCCACCAGACTAAAGGTCATGCTTTGTCATTGCAGGTATTGAAATTTATCGGTGGTTAACCCCTCTGGTGGATTGGTTCATCCGGATATTGGATCACCCTTCATATCAGACCCCCCTTTTTACCATTGAGGATCTACCTGGACCCCTGTGACTTGTATTCATGCTAACACATTAAGTGTCTCTGGTAAGCAGCCCACTTAGTTACATCCACAGAGGATTGCTTATAGCACACAGGGATCTTGGTGGTGGTTTCTCATTAGATGTTATCCTGGTGTCCAAACATACCACGCCATGTTTATTTCTTCATGTTTTGAGTTTGTTCTACATCTTTGACACCTGATTTCTGGAGTGTTTTCTGCTATCGGACATGCACTACCTGTGCACAATTGTGTATTTCCCATCAGAATCTGATAAGCAGCTTGTATGACTAAGGGCTCTTTCACACGGCCGCTCAGTTTTTTATCTCCGCTGCGGCACTTTTTTTTTTTTTTTTTAATAGACACGGATGACACTTGTGTAATCCGCTCCATATGTCCGCATATCATCCCATCCATTTGCGGATGATATACGGACATAATGTTAGTCTATGGGGATTGCGGATGTCAGCGGATGACACCGATGACATCCGATTTTGCATCAGTTCCGATTTTTTAACGGAGGAAAAATAGGGTTCTGTTCTGTTCCAAAAAACGGAACAGAACTGAAAGGACACAAATCGGATGTCAGCGGATGGTCATCCGCTGACATCCGCAATCCCATTGACAAGCATTATGTCCGTATATCACCCGCAAACGGATGGGGTGATATACGGACATACGGAACGTCCGTGTGAAAGAGCCCTAACAGTGTTTGTTGATCTTTGAGGGATACTGGTGACGGTCTCCTTTTGAATATATCACGCAAATATATACATTTCTGGTGAGCGGCCTATCTTAATTTAGGATAGTGTGGCACAGCAGGGGTTGGTGGTGGACCTGTTCTTAACTTTTGAATAGTTGGAATATAGTGCACCATGAGATCTCTTTTTGTTTGTTTACATATATCTTGCTGTCTTCGCCGAGTGTACTGAGCTAATTTAGAAAAGAGAGATTCAACATCATCTTTACTTGCTGACAGGCTCATTTTGATTTTCCATCTGGTAAGCAGGTTGGACTATCACTATTATCAATACGGACCATTATTTGAGCGCGTCAACCTCACACTTTTATGCTTGAGCTGAACTGTCAATATCAGAAATTGCTGGCAGCCTTAGTTTGAACTTTATTACTTTACACTTTGAGCTCTAAATTTTCTTTGTATTTTTTATAAGAAGATTGACAAGACCCTGAAACTGAGCTGCAGCATGTTGGCCAAGACCATACAGCGGTTTAACAGGGCAGGTTCCACTCAGAACAGGCCTCCCCATGGTCCACCAAAGGAGTTGAGTGCATGTGCTCAGCGTCATATCCAGAGGGTGTTTTTGGGAAAAAGACGTATGAGTACTGCCAGCATTGCTGCGGAGGTTGAAGGGGTGGGGGGTCAGCCTGTCAGTGCTCAGACCATACGCCACACACTGCATCAAATTGGTCTGCCTGGCTGTCATCCCAGAAGGAAGCCTCTTCTAAAAAGGATGCACAAGAAAGCCCGCAAACAGTTTGCTTAAGACAAGCAGACTAAGGACATGGATTACAGGAACCATGTCCTGTGGTCTGATGAGACCAAGATAAACTTAGTTGGTTCAGATGGTGTCAAGTGTGTGTGGTGGCAACCAGGTGAGGAGTACAAAGACAATTTTGTCTTACCTACAGTCAAGCATGGTGGTGGGAGTGTCATGGTCTGAGGCTGCATGAGTGCTGCCGGCACTGGGGAGCTACAGTTCATTGAGGGAACCATGAATGCCAACATGTACTGTGACATACTGAAGCAGGGCATGATCCCCTCCCTTTGGAGACTGGGCCGAAGGGCAGTATTCCAACATGATAACGACCCCAAACACACCTCCAAGACGACCACTGCCTTGCTAAAAAAGCTGAGGGTAAAGGGGATGGATGGGCCAAGCATGTCTCCAGACCTAAACCCTATTGAGCATCTGTGGGGCATCCTCAAATGGAAGGTGGAGGAGCGCAAGGTCTCTAACATTTATCAGCTCTGTGATGTCGACATGGAGGAGTGGAAGATGACTCCAGTGGCAACCTGTGAAGCTCTGGTGAACTCCATGCCCAAGAGGGTTAAGGCAGTGCTGGAAAATAATGCTGGCCACATAAAATATTGACACTTTGGGCCCAATTTGGACATTTTGACCTAGGGCTGTACTCACTTTTGTTGCCAGCAGTTTAGACATTAGTGGCTGTGTGTTGAGTTATTTTGAGGGGACAGCAAATTTACACTGTTATACAAGCTGTACACTCACTACTTTACATTGTAGCAAAGTGTCATTTCTTCAGTGTTGTCACATGAAAAGATATAATAAAATATTTACAAAAATGTGAGGGGTGTACTCACTTTTGTGAGATACTGTATATAGATTTATGTATATATATATATATATATATATATATATATATATATATATATATATATACAGTATATTTATTAAAGAGATTTATAAAGGTTGCCATTGCTAACCTTTCTTACTGAAAAGGTTTACAGATAAGGACGTCTGACTTTCCTGATCTGCATACTTGTTCCAGGTCAGTGACTCAAAAACTATTAAAAGCAGAGGACCAACCAGGCAACATTTTAGACAGGAGGACAGCAATGGCAGCTTCTGTATTCCTCTCGCAGGTTTAACTACTATTACTCTTAAATCTGAGTTTTATGTCTGATTTGCAATTCCCAAATTAATATAGCTCTGTAGTCATGAAAGCATTATTAAATGTATTTTAATGCAACTATAATTGAGTGCCTAAATTTAACTTGGTATCTGGATCTTTTATTCTCCTATAAAGCACCACATAGACTGGGAAAGTGTGAGACAAGACTGGTGGCCAATCAGGTGTGTTGCTTGAAAATGTGCTATCAAGGAACATAGTGATAGGCGAAGAGAATAGTGTAAGCAGACAGATTTCTTTATCAGTCTTTGGCTGCTCTTTCACTGTCCAATAAGCAGGGGCGTACCGTGGGGTTGGCCAGAACGGCGCCCGCCAGGGGCGCAGGCAGAGGGGGGGCGGAAAAACACTGGCAGCGTAGTGCAGAAGCAGTGAGTTACTGCTCCTCCCGGTCCTCCGTTCAGCCTGCGCCCCCCCCATCTAATCCCAGAAGCCGCCCGCCCGGAGCTCGCTGTGTGTCCACACTGTCTAGACTGTGACTGTCACTGTGAGTGTCAGAGCTCGGTGCAATGGGCAGGCCGGCGGCGCCCCTCGTCACAGGGCTCAGCCCACAACATGACCTCGTCATCAGAAGGCTCCTAGGCAGCTCCATGCTCAGCAGGCTGCCAATGGTGGATGAATTCTGCTCTCTCCCTGCCAGTGACAGAAGCTTAGCTGGCTCCTGGAGGCTGAGCATGACACAGACATCGGGCACTCCCCTCCCTTGCCATGACTGGCCAAATGGCAGGGAGGGAGGCAAGCCTGTCGGCTCTGTTATGAGAGGACAGTAATGAGGAGGCGGAGCACGGATCCATGTCCTGGGGATGATCATTTCCTGTTCACAGTCATAGCACCTGGTTGCATGACTTTAAGGTAAAGTGTATTGCACTGAGTTAGAGGGGAGACAGCCTGAAGAGGAGTGTGCACTTGTAGCTGCTGCTATGCTTGTTCCCAGCCAGTGCAGC